>NC_142671.1:187500-520000 GCF_964200805.1 Pocillopora damicornis
TTTACGAAAAAATCCCATGCAGTTGAGAAAGATGAAAGCTAGCTGGGGTAAGTTCGGACGATTTTGAAATGTAACAAATAGAGTCCAGTCTGTATTTAGCAGCACTGTATGGCGTTTTCAATCGTTCTTTCTAATACCCTTATTCTGTGGAACCTGTATTAAGCGGTCAACCTCTATTACACGGTCACCCCGCCATTCCCCGTAGGTGATCGCTGAATACAGGTTCGACTTTTTCCAAGGAATTTTGCATATTGCATCCTCTGTGATTTTTAATTAGTTGAATAATTGTTACCGCTGTCACAGCCCATCGTCTGACTAAAGAGGATGGTTACATTGACTGGACACATCACACTTGGTCTTACATCAGGAGGCGATGGAATGCTCTCTCGTCCCGAGTAAGAAATGATTCCTGTTTGCGTTTATTTATTCACGGCAGCTTAATACCTGAATGCAGTTTTGGTTTGATTTTTATGTTTGAGAATTCAATACTAAAAATTTTAAAACAGGAACACGAATGATCATAGCTTTGATTTCTCTCAGAATTTTTTGCCTCGTGTTGACAACCTGAGCGAAAGTCACGATGAGGGTTAAAAGGGAAGTTGTTTATCAATAAAGTGTTTTAAGTGTGATGCGTGAAACGTTATCGGTCAGTTGTGCTTTGATATTTGTGGGTGGAGGACTCAAGTACATCGGTCGGGATTGGTCAGTCTGATCCATCGGTAAAATCACCAAAGGTGGTTTTGTTCGGGTGTCATTTGATGTCATTCCTATGTGCGGTGGTAGCTGTATCGTCCAAGAAGTAAAAAAAACTGCCTATCCTTTTTCGTTCTTATCTCAGGAAAATTAAATAATTGATAATTCAGTGGGAAAATGTAACCTTTTTTTTTTCGTTTTCATTCTTTTTTTGCGTCTTTTTACGTATTAGGTTGGAGTTCAGACAAGCTGGAGAGGCAAAAAGGTTAAGCTGATCAAAATGTCTAAAGAATGTCTTCAGCGTAAGTTGGTTTGGCTTTAACTACCACTCCTCTTGGGTGTGGACGTAAGGGGAGGTTTTTGAATTGACAAAAATATTAAAACGTCATGAAAATTTGACTTCAATGTAAGGATATTGGTAATTAAACATATTGCGAATCTGAGAGGCTTATTCTCATCGTTAACAATTCAGTTGGCGAGGATTGACCCGAGTATATTCGTTCATTGATTAAGTGACCAGAGTATATTCGTTCATTGATTAAGTGACCTGAGTATATTCGTTCATTGATTGTTAAATCGTTTTCCTGATTATTACCACGTTATTAGCACGTTCACTGATTCTTACCATGTTACTTTTTCCAGTAACACCTGAAGATGGTGAGTCTACAATTCCAGGGGAAGTGAAATACGATAGAGACCGTGATACCCTTTTCATCAGATGTCGGGTATGTACACAATTAGTATTATTATTCTGTTCTTAAAACTACGTAATACTTCAATGTATTGATGCTTCAATGTATTCGGTTATGCTAAAACTGTAACCAATACCTCCTTCGCAGTTTGAGGTAAAAGCTCTCGGCTTCTCTTGAAGGTTTAATCGCTCGTTGAATTTCAGCAATTTAAGCTGTAAAAACAAAATTTAATAACTACGAACAAGATTGTCAGCAGTCGGATTTCGACTTTCCATTTTTAAAAACGGATAATAAATTATATTTTTAGATAAAAGGTGCTCTTGTCAACATTGCTGCACAGGTGTTTTGAAGTAGAGCTCTTATAAAAATTTGTCCTTGCTTATACACAAATTGTTCTTTTCCCTAGTGCCCCTAGGTTTTTTTCTCACTCTCGGTTATTTTTTATGCTCGCTGGTCGTGTAAAATCGAATGAATGCAACATCTTGGTTTGCCTTAGAAGTTAACCTTTCTGTGAAGCTGGTGGGTCAGCCCTAAGCCTGAAACATCTGTGTAATCAAGTGATCTTTTAGCTTTTTGTGTCGGTCTGTGAAGGAGTTTTTTTAAAATTCAACTGAAATGAGAACTAGAACTGGAGGAATACGGATTCTGAATCTTTTTATAATACGTTATATTTATATTCACCTAGGACGCCTGGGTTGGAGTAACAGAGCTACAGTTTGAAACCAAGACTGTCATTACTGCCAGAGACTTTGCTAACGCATATCTTCACTTAAGCTCAATTCATAATCCGTCAAAATCATGTTTTCAAAGTCTTCCTTGGAAAGAAAGATGACAAAGGGTCTGTTATGTGGTTAAAATCATTTGTCAGTTGTTACCTACAATACAAACACACGTATTACTTGGAATATTGTGCAGGGTTCGAAAACAGAAATGAGCTTTCAGCATGAAAGCGGGTCAGCTGGAACCACACTGGACATTGCCTGAAATGTGATTCTTGCCGTTTAAATGTGATTCTTACTGTTGACAACGGCCTATTTTAAAATGTAATTATCGAGGGTTTACTAGCTGACTGCTGGCAGGTCACAGGAATTAACTTATGGTAGTGCAGAAGAAAAGAATTGCTAAATTAAACTTACTCGTCTCTTGTCCAACAACGCTGCGCTTTTGATGTTGTGTTTCTTTTTCTCGAGCAGTTATCCCCATGTTTTTTCCAGGTACTGCTTTATCCCCCTAAATCCAACTTGTGCTAATTTCCTCTCCTCCTGTTCTCCTCCCACTCACCTTCATCCTCCCCACACCCTTCCTATGTAGACCTCGCCCGTTAAACTTTTCATCGTTGGCGGGTCGCTGGGAGATTTCTGGTATTTTTATATCCTACTACCTGCAGCAATGGACCAATCTCAGTTGGAAGGTGAAAATAAAAAAAATAAAAAAAAGCGCAAGGCAACTAGCAACTGTCACCAAGCGCAGAGAAGCATCCAACCTGTGTATTGCTTAAGAAAGCATCACGGCAGTGTAATATCTTTTCAGAACCTGGTTAAGTGACGCGGACTATAGAGATGTCACAGACATCCTTGATTTTATATTTACAGGAATTCCATGATTCACATTGACTATCTTTTCGTCATTTAACAGTACATCCTATGCAAGGAAAAAATTGTCAACAATATACACCAGAGAAAGATGTTTTTCGTCTTTTCACGAGCGTGGGACAGAGAAAAAATTCTCATGACGAGAAGTCGTGTCCTCATGAGGAATCAAACCTTCGGATTCCGCGCTCCGATGCTCTACCGCTGAGCCACAGAGACTCTACGGAGAGGGTGGTCTATTAAGAAGTACATATGACACGCGTCCTGGATACTGTAGGAGTAAAAATTATCAGTATTAACAGATCTGCTAAAGTAAGATGCTACATTAGTACTTAGTTTTCTGTAAAATTTCGGCTTTGATATTCCCATGATGAAGAACAGTCCATACAAGACTTGTAAAACGATCACCCCTGTCCTGGTGCTCTCTGGAATACTGGAATCCAGTATTACAGGCATGGCTCACTTGAGATGAGCTTAGCCTGCAGTGCATGCGTCTAACGCCGACCGACCATGTTTGATTTGGGGTTAGAGTAGACGGTAGGGGTAGGAGGGTGGGGGAAGGAAATCTTAACTCCCCCACCCCCACCCGTCTTTTTATTTGTGACCGTCGACCGCCCCCTTGGTACAAATTTATTTCTCTCTCTCCAGCCTCCCGCAGCCATTAAAATCAAAGATGGCAGCAATAATACTCTTCAAGAAATTACTAAGCTTTCGCTCGCCAAAATTACACTTGCTCTGCACGCTAAGATGTCTAAGATGAGATGAAAGCAGTCTTTTCCCATATGAGGAAGTAAATATGAAACTTAAAATACCTACAAAGGGATAAATTACGATCAGTTCTTCAAGAGAAAGTTATCTTTACGGCCTCCTCCTTTTAATAGTAATTACTTCCGCCGGAAAAAACTGACATCAGAGAATTAAAAAGAGCGTGCGAGGAAGATGCTCTCTGTCAGAGAAGGAAGGAAGCTAAGCCTGTGGACTTATAAGTTTTACGTTTTCCGCACCACTACTGGATTTTTTGGGGAAACACACAGCAACTGGGGAAAACAGCTCTACATAGCACCACTTGGCTTGCGCGAACTGAAACGCGTCACGATTTCCTGGTTCACGGGACCTGCTTCGATAGACTCACTTTTGAGCCAGCAAGCAGTGCAGGCCGCGGTTCGTCAGCTTCGAATTCCGTTCAAGAGAAAAAGTAAAAAGTAGCTTTCTTCATAAGATTAGTGGTCGAGAACAGGAATATGATAACAACATCGCCAAAATATTTCTTCTACCATATTTGAATCCTCTCCCGCCCAGCTCCATCACACTTTATTAAGAACAGGGCCATTCTAAGATCCCCACAAGGAAGATTTACCCACCGCTGGAAAATACTGACTCACTGAAACATTGATAAGGCATAGCTAGATGTTTTACCATAACCACAATCGAGCAGAAATATATTTTCCAGCCTTATATTAGCTCGAAATTTATCTTAAAAGAAAAAAAGATGACTCACTTTATACAAGGTGAGATTCTATTCTCAAGGTTCATATTGCTGAACAAAATAAACTTTAAACATTTAAATTAATGTTAAAGATTTAGATATCAGAAGGTACTTGTCAAATGTAACTGTTTTAGAATCAATCAGGATTTCAGTTGGATGTCAATAGAAGGTCCTTCAGGCGTTTTCAATGAACTAGTGTGATGTTTGTCATAAAATTCTGAATGTGGGCCGGATAAATTGCAGTCTACCAAATAAACATAAAAATTATTGTTTTTACTTTCAGTTGACTTATCGTTGAAGAAAGTCCCGTAACTAATGAACTCAGGTGACAATTTTCATAAATGGACAAAGCCCCACAGGAAATTACCAATGCAACCTGATGTACATCTTAAAAGAAGGCAAATTTATTGAAAGATCTTAGGTTTTTCTCATGAGCTTGCAAATTGAAATTAAGCAGTAAAGGCTTTGGAGCTGTTTTCAGCTGCCTATGAACACAATATTCTAAGGCTGCGAGAATCCTTCGGCTTCATCAGCTCATGCTAGCTTCGGTTTTTCTTGGCATTTCGTAGTTCTCGTTTTTGGCGCATTCAGGATCTTTGTTTAGTGGCTCCGACAGATCTATTGTGAAAAATATGCAGAAGGAAAGCTGGGTAGTGTTGTAAAGAAGAAAAATATATGCATTCATCTCTAAAGTTCATCTTTTAAAAATATTAGATTAGATTTATACTCGCCTCTCACACGTAACAAAACCAAAATTATGTTTCCCTATAAGAGTCAGATAAAAGTTCAATTTGGTCTTTGACAGTCAATCAAAACTGCTAAGACAACTTTTTCCTTTATGTTGTTTTCTCTCATAGATTTACTTTGGACACTCTTTCTTGAAAAGCCTGACAGTAATTAAAAAGTCAATGCCGCACTGAAAGGTCAAAAAGCCATTAAAGTCAGCGATCTTCTTCACTGGCGACTGCAAAGAATCATGTCCTTTTAATATCCTAAGTGTCAATTATTCGATAATTCAATCAATGAGGTTCTTACCTCAACTGTTTAACAAAGCGAAGATAAACTCATAACGAATAAGGATGTACTTTAGTTAATCTAATTTTAATACTCCGAGACAGCAGTAAACCCCTTCGCTATTTGAAGGTAAATTTTAGCAAAATCCGAAAGGGGCAGTTCATGATCACAAGAGCGTGAGTTATGTGCTTATCAATTACATTGAGACTTTTTGCGCTTTAAGCACATGCTGGTTATTTTTCGTGTAATTCGTATTTAATTATTTATTTTGTTCTTTATCTTTTTTTTATACCTCCTCGTTAGTGCTTTTTGTTAAGTTTGTTAGCGTTTTTCTTCGTCAGTTACGCTTTTTCGCACGTTTCTCATACCGCTCGTTAGTTCGCAGTCCTCTTTCTTTTACGAATAATCACTTTTTCAAGTCAGTTTACCTAAAGTTGGAGTTGGGGCGAAATTTTTAAAAAAAATTCATAAACAGGGAATTCCTTTGAGACCCATTGTCTCTTTTGTTAATTCTCCGACTTATGCAATTTCTGGTTATCTTGCGAGAATTTTGTCGCCTGTTGTTGGGAATACTGATTACACTGTCAAAAATTCCTGCGAATTTGCGGATTTCATAAGAGATAAAACTCTTAACGTTTGTGAAGAATTAGTATCCTTCCACGTTGTTTCGCTCTTCACCAAAATCCCAGTTGATCTTGCCGTTAAGGTTGCGGAGGAAAGACTCAGAGAAGATGCTTCCCTGGGACAAAGAACTTCTTTGCCTGTGGAGGATATTATTCATCTGCTGTCTTTTTGCCTCAAAACCACGCAATTTACATATAACGGCACCTACTATCAACAAGTTTTTGGTACAGCGATGGATTCGCCCGTCTCTGCTGTCATTGCTAACATGGTAATGGAAGACGTGGAACAAAGGGCCTTAGCCACTTCACCGGTTAAACCCTTTTTCTGGAAACGATGTCGATGATGTTATTTCTGCGGTATCCTGAAATGAAGCGGAGCGCTTCTTGTCGCATTTGAATTCAATAGAGCCGTCGGTCCAATTCACCCTTGAGCGTGAAAAGGATAGACATTTGCCCTTTCTTGATTTAAATGTGTCCAGAGGGGTTCAGGGTAATTTAGAGACAAGTGTATACCGTAAACCTACCCACACCGACAAATACCTCGCTTTCGATTCTCACCACCCTATTTGCTATAAAAAGTCTGTAGCCAAAACTTTACTTAGGAGGGCTGACTGTCTATCATCTTCATTCGATTCGAAGGCTGAGGAGAGGAAATATTTTGCCAATGTCCAAAAGGCAAATGGCTATACAAAAACTTTTCTCCGTAACTGCCAAAAACCAGTTACAAATAGTAACGCTCTTGATGAAAGGGAACTAGTGACTGGTTTTGCTGTTATTCCTTACATACAGGGTGTTACGGAACCCATCAAGAGAATTTTGAATAGCCACAACGTTAAAGTTGCTTAAAAACCTTTTAGACTTTGGGGCATATTTTCGCCAAACCTAAGGATCCTGTCGCGAAAGAACAACGAACCGACGCCGTTTATTCTATTCCTTGCAATGACTGTGACAACGAATACATCGGACAGACCAAACGTCAGTTTGGTACACGGTTAAAAGAGCACCAAAAAGCGGTTTTTCTTTGCAAAAAGGAAAATTCAGCTGTATCGGAGCATACATGCCTAACCAACCATACAATTGGGTGGGATAATTCTAAAATTATCACCACTAATCGGCGTTACCATCAGCGCCTTTGTTTGGAGGCTTGGCATATTAACTCCGCCCACGCTCCTTTAAATCGTGACGATGGCGGTTTGCTTCCTGACGCCTATTTACACCTCGTCAGAAAAAAGGCCGCTAATTAGTGATCATATAAAAGGACCTCTTGTTGCGAAGGCACTAGACAGGAGTGTCGAAACGTTGGGTCTATGAATCGTAACTTCTTCGGTTACATTCATTAAATCTGCAAACCAGAGTAGCGTCAAACTATGTCTTCTTCAGTTACATTCATTAAATCTGCAAACCAGAGTAGCATCAAACTATGTCTGATTGTCCACCTGGTTGCCGTGTGAACTTTAATATATTTTAAGAAGGTTTATGTTTCGAAGTATCAAGAGTAGAACTAACAATTGAGATCACCTGCAGTCACCAAAGTTTAGCGGGGGTCTGGAAGAGAGTTTTCCCAATCCCATAAATCTTATCGGAAATAACCAAGATGGCGGTAGGTGTTCTTGTAAATCCTGTCAAAGAGCGATCAGTGTATGTTTTTGTGTATAACTGTTCATCACATTTTTCTAGACTGAAAGAAAGAAAAAGGAGAGCATATTTGAGTTGTCCAAATTTCTTGATAAAAGAGTTCGAGTGAAATTTCAAGGCGGAAGAGAAGGTAAGACAAAGTTATTTAAAAATCGATGTACTTTCGTGTTCGCCGACACGCGGTATGACTATTAAAGATACTAGATAGAGTAACCTGTCTCTTCTTTAGTGTGTATAGTGATAAATCTCCTTTTATTCAGAAGCAGTGGCTTCTTATTCGCACTTTCAGTATTCGTCAATAATTTCGTCCATATGTTAAGAAAGTGATCAGAATTTGAGCGACGCATTGCGTTGCTGAACGTTACCCACAACTTAATGGTATATTTACTTCTGTCTCCAGCTACAGGTGTTTTGAAAGGTTTTGATGCCTTACTGAATGTAGTGTTGGATAATACAACGGAATGTTTAAGAGGTAATAGATTACAAAGATAATTTATTTCCGATTTAGTGCCCAGTTGTGGTACTACCAATCTTTGAGGTAACAAGTCAACTTCGCACATTCCTTGAAGGGCATTTATCGTCTATTCTCTACAAATTTACATACACAGAGCTTGTCATGGTCCTTACCGAAGGAAAATTTCAAAATGTTTGCTCACAAGATTTTGTCATTTTTACAGATCCTGATGACCCATTCAAACTCACTGATGAGACAAGGCAATTGGGCCTGGCTGTGTGCAGAGGGACAGCTGTGGTTTTAATTTGTCCTGTTGATGGCATGGAACCCATAGCAAACCCATTCTTGCAACAAGAATGAACTTTTTGTCAGCATCTTAAAAACATTTTTGCCTGGTACCCAAAAATCTGCTCTTTACCCACCTTTTGTGAAACTATTTTTTCCTACTCTCTTTTTTAGGCAAAATGTGAAGTTCAAGGAAAGTGCAGTAAGGGTTGTTTTGCCCATGGATCTTTTTTTATGTATGGGTGTCTACTCACACAGCTTTGCATGGAAATTAGAAGAAAGGTTGTAAGATACTTTGGGATTTCATTCCAATATTCAGCAGGATATCAAGAGTAGCCTTCTATATCTTGTAAGAAAATATAAAGAAAGTAAAGTCCACAATACTTGTTTAAACATGTGTAATTTTGTTTATATGCTGGGAAAAATAGAGCAGTTTTGAATTACATACAATTTAAGATGGTTTGCACTGCTTTGGGCAAGCTGAAACTGGAACAAGAAGAGACTGGCACAAGATAAAGAGTGTTGTGCATGAGTTTTTAACTTCCATACTTCTTATCTAAAGCAAACTTTGGTGTGATGTTCTTATCTGCTCTCAGAGGGGTGAGAGGAAAGACACTATAGGCACTGGAAGTCTTTCCAATATAAAATTACATGGTTTACAAATCCCTGCTTCAGTTTTAGAAAAGGATGAACACCATTTATATTTTTCTCAGTTCGTGAGCAGGCAGTATTCCACAAATCCTGCAATCTGATTGGTTCCAAGAGTGAGCAGTATTCTCCCCATCCGGCCTGCTCACAGCGGGCAGTATCCGAAAAATGTTTTAAAGGTTTCTTGGAAGCCTTTAAAATCACCTTTTAATATCATTGCGCAAATAAATGTTTTGATGAAACCTCTCTCTTTCATTTGCTTCACCCTTGTTTTCTCTACCATCTACTCCCTCATAAATTGTTCTGTTTATGGAGAATCTTGCCGTAATTACAGCCCTTTATCATCCAGGTTCTTTTTGCAACCATTTGTTAGGATTTAGAAAAAAAATAACTGGAAAAACTGTGCCCTCTGTCTTGTGTACTGCCTGAGGCTGTAGGCCTCAGGCAGTATCTAAGACCTTGGGGACAGTTTTTCCCAATATGGACCAACCTTGGCTGGTGAATAACATATATATATTGATTCTCATCATTCTTTTAGCTTGTACTACAAATCTTCAATTACAAGGTTTAAGGGTGTTGTTGCTTTTAATATCAAAGCTGATCCAAATCTCTGTATGTAGTCTAAAGATTTAGCTGAGTTACATTATCTCCTGCTAACAATTTTCTTTATTCTGAACACGTCTTGGTGTTTGCTTGACCATGTACATGTAAGGAGATGTAAGGAGAATCAAGATCCACTTCAAATTGTGATGGGAGTTAGGGTTAGTTCACATACACCAAAAACAATCATCAGTTAATAAAAAATATACAGCATCAATTAATTGAAAGTTTAATGTCATATCCCCTAAAAGAATCTTTTTGAATAATATTGCCCAATAACACTGCAGATTTTGGTTTACCCTTACAGTAATAGTAGATACCTGCTAGCAGTTCATAATAATATTGATACTAAGTACTTTAATTCATAAAGTCTATGTACATGTTGAAATTTAGTTAAAGAACTTAGAAATTACTTTTGCACAGGAGGGAAATGGGGGGAGTTAGAGAAAAACCAAAGAATGGAACAAAAACTGACAAAAGGACGGGTATTAAATGCAGGCCACTCCTGTAGTGCAGTAGCTTTTTCGCTTACCAACTTAATTTTTTGCAATTCTACCACTAATGATAAAAATAATTCATCTCTTTCAACAGAATTTCACAAGCATTATTTCTCAGAATGTACCAAACCTAACTCCATTTTTAATTACACCACCATGCCTATATCTGCTTTATTTAGGTAGGCTGCATGAAAAATTATCTTGTTGATCCAGCCTCTTTCCAGTAACTCCTTCAATAATCCTTTACTGGCATGCTATACACTGTGGGTTACCAGATGAGGACTGGGAAGGAAGTTTGAAGTCCTATATATGACAATGTTACCAATAACTACATATATAGAACTTAGAAAAATTACAGAAAACTTTTGGGCATCCTATAATAGCCAAGAGTGGTTTAAGTAGCAGGCAAAATTCAATTCCTGCCAGTGATGAAAGCCACTTGTGTATTTAAATGTTTTTGTGAAATCAGTTTGACAACAACATATCCAAGTAACATACAAAAATAAATTCCGATTTAGCTTGTTTCTGGAACCATTACAGTGTTCTCTAGTAATATCATATTAATTAAAGTTATCAAATGACATTTCAACTCCCTGATATCAAAATAGTGCTTTAAGTTAAAGCTGATTGAATCTCTCATGATCACCAATGGCTACAATTTTTTCAGTTGATCTCATTGTTGTACCAAAAGAACACTAACTCACTCACTATGTGACTTACTTTTCCATGCAAGTCACCATGATAACAAATTCACTCTTAAATCAAAAATTGTTTTTCAGTAGTAGGTCAAACCTAACACATGATTCATACACAATGTACAATGAAACATATGCCCATAAAGGAATTGCCACTATTATGATATCTTGTTTAATACAAAATTAATCCTGCTATTAATATACCAACCAGTTCTAGCAAAATAACTTTAACTACCTAAAAATATAAATAAATTATATTTTTCTCACTGATTTACCTATGAATTGATAGCAATAACAAATTGAATGATTGACATTTGACTGCTCCTAGTTTTCATTATCTATAAGCCTTTTAGTTAAACTTTCCTGATTGAATTCTTCATCCTCACTATCATCATTTTGACCAACATCTTCAGAAACCTGAGAAAACAAATGGAAATAAATAAACATACAAAGAAACCAAACAAACAAGCAAAGAAATAAACAAGTATATTTAAAAAATACATTACAAATAGATGGGGAAAATTGCTAATATCAATAAAATGAACACAGTTAAAAAAATCGAAGAAAAACAAGAACACTAAAAGAAATTAAATCCTAACAAATCCTAGTCATTCTAAGCCACAAAAATTTCTGGTACAGAATATACAAACACCCAATGCACAAAACATACTTCCAGCAAAATTAAAATGCCCTACAGTGGTTTGAAATGTTTTCTGAAACCTCTTTTTATGAAAATAACATGAATATAATACCAGACTGGCTGCCTCACAGAGTGTTATGATGAAGAAGGAAAACAGTTAAAACAACTTGGATTAGTTAATATCTTAAATTTGTTTGAATTAAAACCTCTGAAAAGGTTCAAGTACTACCATCTTTATGCAAACTTTGCTTTAGGATTGTTCATTGTAACTATTTCTACATGTGGTCATTGAAAATAGTTTCAGGTTAAATTGATTTTAAACTAGTTTGATTTGACTAATTTTCTTTGTCTATGGACCATGGAAAAGCATTTCAAAACAAAACAAAGGAAAATGTATTAACCTGTTATAAAACACTTAAGTTAAACTTTATAAACAACAACTGCTCAGCTTTTGAGTAAAACCTAGTAAAATCAAGTATAGAATTTCTCCTTGTTAAGAAAAATGCCAAAGACTATTAAAAAAAATAAGATGTGACCAAAAGAGACAGCAGAAGATTCATGCACAGGCAAGGGGGGGGGAGGGGGGAGTAAAGTACCATTTGTCCACTCCAAAGTTTCTTTAGGTCACCGCGTCTCCAGCCAATAAAAACACCAGTTATCAGAATACATGGGACCAAATACACCAAGGCTGGCTGTCCTTGCTCCATCACAAACAACATAACAAATGTGATGAGTAAACCTACAGCATAAGCTGGAACCACAAAAAAATATGTATTTTAAATAGATAAATACAAACAAGATACTGAACAATATTTTTATATAATTTATTATATAACTATAAAAAGCTCCCATTCAGACCATTTTTTAACTTGAAATCAGCCATAAATCATTAATTAAAATCATTCAAACATTTAAAACCGTCATATATTGTAAAACAACAATCATACTGAGTGATCAATACATGTTCACTAGAGCTGGTCAGGAGTAAAAATTGAATTATTAATAAATTGAAATTATTCAAGTCAGTCCAATTTACTGATTAAGTACTCACCTACAGTAGTTGCAACATAATATATCCTGCATGGAGTGTTTGTCATGATATCAAATGTGTGACAGAAACTGATGTAAAGGGCTAAAAATAAATTTTAACATCATTTAGCAATCTTGACTTAGTTGCAAAACAACAACAACAATAACAACAAAACAGTCCTTTTGTTCATACTCCTTTGGGCTTTATAGCCACAACAGGTGATTTTCAAATTTGGACCTGAAACTACCAACTTGCTAAATGCCACTTGATTACTTGATTTAATACAATGTTGTACTTCTTGGATCCAGGAATGAAACTGAAAGTTTGTGTCCTTTGTTCAAAATTTTCTTGTTTGTTTCAAACTAGTTACCAGAAACAACCATGTGAAAAAGTAGATGAATATGGACAAAACTTAACCACAAAATACAAATTGATAATTACATTCTTGTGCTTGACTATAGAATGGAGACATTATGGATTCCATTGTAGATTTGATGTTAAAAGCCATTTCACATACTTAACATAGAATTGATATAGTGTGCTGGTTCCTACATGCAAGCGTTTTAAAAAAAAATCTTAAAAAAAACCTGACAACAAGGAAAATATATTCTCATTATTGGTAAAAATTGAGCTTACCAGGAACTAGGATATCTCCAAATCCCAGGATTGAATATGGTCTCAGACACACAGATAACACTGACATTCTGAGTCGAGGCACCTTAATTACCATTGGTAATGATTCTTTACTGTCACCACCTTAGCAAAGAAAGAGAAACATATGTGAGAGGTTAAGTGCCAAGTGAGTGGATTTAATGATAAACTGGAAGTGATCAACATGTAACTTCTCCCTATAATATCTGTACATCCAGCAAACAGGCAAGGAAAATACTTATCAGGTAGAAGTTTTTGTCTTGATTCAACACCAAAATTTTGTACCTGATATACAAGGTAATTTTTAGCAACTGGAGGGGAGAATCAACAATCCGATCTTGGGAATTCAAAGGTTGAAGAGATAAATGCAAGCACCAAAATATGAGAAAGTAAAAAAATAAATGAATAAAGTGCTGTTATACTGCATTAAAGGCCTGAGCCATTTTGAAAGGAGTTTTGTTTGATGACAAGATTGTTCTTAGTTCTTCATTTCATATCCTTTATCCCATAAGCACCCTTGTTTCTTTTATGTGAAAGAGGGATCATCCCACCCAACCACTTGTAGATAAATTCCAAACTGAGTAACAAAAACATTTACCTGTTGCAACTTCAACCATGATACTCTTGCCAGCAGAGAAGAGTGGTGTGATATAAACAAAGAATGCATCATAAATTAGAAGAAGGACCAAGAGCAGTGTGCAAACCTTCAGGCTTGGCAATCTGATGACTCTCATCAGACTTATACAGAATGATATACCCAATATGTCTTGGAGTATCCAGGCATAGCTAGAGAAAGACAAAATACATTGCAGAGAATAAGCGTTTTTTTTTTTTTTTTTTTTTTTTGCTTTAGTAAATGTTAGTTTCAATTCAAAACTAACTGGACCTGTACTATTACTGTGCAGTAAATCTACCATTATTTGCCATTTTTTATATTTACATGGAGGTATATGTAGGGTTGAATTTACCATATTGACTTAAAAGATATTTTCAAGGAAATAGATACCTCTTATTCCTTTCAATACCCCACCAGATTGCAATGGCCAAACAGAATGGTATTAACAGGACAGTTCTTATTTGCAGCTCTTTTTTCAAAAGTGGAATCTGGTTGGCTGGGACTGTACAATCTCCTAAATTGAAAAAGAAAATCAAAGAAAAGCTTTTATATCATCTATATCTAATAAAACTATTTTGATGCTTTAAACAATAACTACAGCATCTTATCCGATTATTGGTCTGGACTATTTTCAACTAATAGTTACATGTTCTTTAAAAAAAAAACCTTGACTGTCCTATGAGATTGGCTTTGGAATCTTGTGTTACCAGCTCAATCAGTCAGACAGAAAGCTACAAGTGACTGCCACTAAGTCACTTATATTTTCCTTTAATTCAACAACTACTGATAAAGACCTATCATTGGCTCTATATAACCTTAAACCTCCCTGTGATATTTAGTAAAACATTCTGACAAGCCATAGTGAAAATCAAATATTTACAAAATCAAAAAGTGAGCTTTACATTCCATACAATGTATCTGCAAGATTAATGAGATCAAAAGAGACTAAAATACATGACTCTATTAGCTAACCATTAACTTACAGAGATTTCCTTTTGCTTTTTTTACAAAGCTAAGAGGAGGGGAAAGGTATCCAACCCACCCCTGCATAGGAATTACAGTGTACATCACCACAATGCTGTTATTACTTACCAAGAGGAAGCCATAAAACAAGAGGATGAAGACACTCGTACAATCCATAACAGGAAGCCAGAGCAAAGCCAACAATCACAACATACACCAGATACTTATAGAAGAAGTATAGCAACAGTAAAGTGCCACAAACCAGAAGAACAAATACAACAACCGACAGAGGAGTCACTTCAAAAGAGTCCTCTCCAGCAGACCCATGCTCTCTGTTAGCTTGGCTGTCATCTCCACTGGTGTTAGTATTGCCTCTTAACATGCTTCCCCTTGACAGAACAGAATTGATTCAAATTACTTGCAAATATTACATAATTTTTTTCATCCTTTTATCACCCACACACTAAATGATGTGGAGATCATGTGCTAATTCACTGATCTAATACTGGATACAAGGTTACTAAAAGCACCTGGCAAAAATGACCATCCAGATACTTCACCAACTCTTCAGTAAAATATAACTATTGAAAATACCCGATAACTTAAACAGTTAAGTGGGCATCGATATTAATTATGATTTTTTTTAAACAGATATTTACCAACTTACATGATTTTCTTGTTTGTAATACCAGCCCAATAAGCTCCAATAGCCACAGTACCTACAGCAAGTAGCCACAATATTGCCAAATTGCCATCAATATTAGACACTAAATCAGTGGGTGGAGCATACATCTGCACTTTGACATCACCTCCAAAATCCTATATATAAAAATTTACAACATATTGCTTAGATGCTATCTTGATACACATGTACATGTATTTTGATTGATCATTCTTTTCACTCACTAAAATGACATTGTAAAATTGGACTATTAGTGAGCTCTTGAAATTAGGAGTCATGTTTTTTACTGTCTTTTGACTTAGGAGTTTAATTAACCCCTTGATCCCCAGAAGTGATGGTAACATGAAACTTCTCCCTTTAATATCCGTACATTATCTGGCAAATAGGTAATAAGAATACTCAAACTTATCAGGCAGAGGATGTTTTTCCCTTCATGTAAACCCAAATTCTTGTAACTAATATACAAGGAAATAAGTAGCAGTTAGGCAGGAGAATTAATGTCAGATCTTGGGAAAAAAGGGTTAAGCCTGTGGTTTTTATTGTGAAAATAAATTTAAATGGAATGGAGAAAGCCTGTCCACAACCACAACATTGCAAATTTTTAAACTCTTGCTGAAGAGAAGAGTGAACATATTGACCAACCTTATCTTTGTATTTGATCCAATCATCATGACTAATCACAGCCATAGGAATTGTTACTTGAGCATACTCTTCTGATGAATTGGCAACTGGGGTGAACTGAATGATCATAAATATAGAGTAAATTAGAATCACATTGGTACTTAAGTTTACTTTTATTAAGTTGTTTATTCCTAAACATAATCTAAACTTTTTAGAAGACCTTAAACCAAAACAAGTAATACATCTGACTCATGATTGAAGTAAATTCTAGTACTGATGCTAGAAACCTTACAATTTTAATATGTAATTCATTCAAGGACATCTGAACTTTTTATGTCAAGAAGAACTCAATGTTTTTTGGTCATCACTGATGAACTCTACATGCTCATGTACTTGCAATGAGAGCTTCACAAACATGTGTATGACTGTGCCTGGCTGAATTCACTTACCAAACTATCATTACTGACAATGACTACTTCTTTTGCTCCAGCATTTTGTGAATACAGAGCTTTTAGAAACAATGTACAGTTTCCCCTTTGTATTGCTACAGCAGCATCTTTTATCTCTGAGTGATTTTGTGGTTCCTTGCAAAGAGTTGAAGGCTTGGCTTCTACCAAAGGATACTTTGGCTGAAAAACATATATGTAGGTAGTTAACAGTTACAATAACAGCAAAAACAATTTTGCAACACTCAAATGCTGGCTCTTTATAGATTAGATTTAAGGTATAATGATGAGTCTCATAAGAAATGACAGCCAAGTCCTTAATTAACAATATGAACAAGATCAACATTGTGTTAGTGGATTGAATGGAAAAAGAACTCCCAAATTTATAGTTATTATCATTCATGACCATCACCATTATCATTAATTATATTATTATTTTTAATAATAATAATAATAATAATAACACTATGACTACTACTACTGATAATAATAGCAACATTATCATCATCATTATTCTCACTCTTATTATACAACAGTCAGAGAAAACCCAACTTAGGCAGAAGTTTAAAAAATGTGCAAATACTCCACCTATCTTTTACTTGAAGAGCTGCCAATAAGGTATTTAATCCACACCAAAGAAGGCTACACAATTTCAGGGGTGAAGAGAGGGTTGGGGTTTACTTTAACTCGCGCATTATCTTTTATAATTATGTAATTCACAAGTTTAAGAAAAAAAAATCAAGTTGTGATTTTGTTGTCCGCTCAAATAATCTAAGAAGTCTGTTGCACTGACAAATGCTTGAAATAAGGGAGGCTTGCAAAATCACTAGAAGCTCCTATACCACGAGTTAAATATTTAATGAAACTTGTATTGAAGGCGATTCCGGATTTCACAACATGAAGCATCAGACAATTGCAGAAGACAAGAGTACCCCGATCTGTCAACAGCGCAATAAAAAGGAACGAAAACAGTTGTCCCGAGGCTTCATGGTTTCAACCGGAGTAAACGGCCATCAAAACAAACAAACACAAAATAACTCGAATGTAATAAATAATCCTTTGTTACTTTCGTTACCTCGCAACTTAACAAGTCTTGAAAAAATCCCAAAGATGAGCAGATTCATGTTTAAAGAAAAAGCAGAATTTGTTCAAGAGAATAGAATTATTGAAAAAAGTCAGTATTTACCGTGCTATCCAGCTGAGTAGGAAGAGAAACCCACTCCTCATTAAAGGCGATGCAGAAGTTCTGTGAATCTTCGTTTCCCTCAATGTGAAGAACGCCCAACTGACCGACATTTTGTCCAGCTCCCTGATCAAAAAGGAAGAATATTCAATTCCTTGCATCAGAGGGATTCAGCATCAAATAATTCCTCGATTTCAGCTAGGTCATCAATACATACCTGGTTTGTAAATGTACAAAACATCAGTAACAAAACAAACCCGCCGCTAAAGGCTGCCATCTTTTCCTCTTATAAGAGGGAGAGGGGACTGGGTTAATCATTACATCATAAATCTCTCCCAGACCCTCTCTTCGTTGATGATGAGTGTCGTGTGATGGAAGAGGAAAGCAACCTCGCGAAATGGCTTGCACGAGAAGCTCATCTGAGCCATAAACACGAAGAAATGTAAGGTTTAATTTTTATTCATTGTTATCTAACGTGATGCCTCACTCGGCGGCAACTGGTGTCAAGGTCTTTTGAACGACGCGCGCTATTTAAAAATGCTGGTCATTTCAGGTCGTGTGTGCTAATTGGTCTTGTGTCCTATAGCAGAGGCCCGTGATTGAAATAAGACTGACTCCATCTGAAAAAAAAAAGTAATTTTTGGTGGTAAGAACTGTTCCACTGATTTTTTAGTGCTATAAATTAAAGAAGTAATGACTATAACTGCCATTTACCTGATATCAGACTATTTCTTTAGTTACAGAAATCCTTCTTAGGGTGAAGTTTTCACACAAAATATTAGCTTTAATCCGAAAAATAGGAAGGAAGGAAACTGTGAATTATCATTGGAAATCTGATATTAGTCTGTCTTTTCTATCCTCAGAACTATACATACAATTATGAACTAATGCCTTCACAGGCTATCAATTGCCATTATTATTTGACTATCTAGGGTTGTAGCTAACCTCACAAAATTATTATAATTTGTTCACAGTCAGTGGCATCGAGCTATTTGCTGCTTTCCTTAGGGCTGTACTTAGATGAAGGGATATAGGATTTTTAGTGTGATACATCTTCATAACTAAATAGCAATTGTATTGCAGAGGTACCAGTGCATATAAATATTGAATGCACTGTTTTTCAGTTTGGCCAAACGTGAGATGTTGCTTGCAGAAAATGAGTCACGTATGAGTTCACAGCAGAAGAAACTTCAGTTGACTACACATGACTTTCAGAGAACTAAGGCAAGAAATGAGCAGTTAGTGCAGGTAATGTTCAGTTAGTAGGTAAAATGATAATACTGATGACAACAATGATAATAATAATTCATAGATTGAAATAAAACATTTCTTCTACTTCAAATAATGGTTGCACAATAGTTACAAAGAAAGATAATATTTTATCTCATGCTTAATTTGGAAAAGTGGATAAACCTATCAATTGTTTTCTAATTTTATTAATGCTTATGCAATTATTAATTACAGTTGAGGTAAGGACTTGAATAAACAGCAGTTTTCATTGTAGAATTAGTTTCAGCAGGAGCCCATTACTTAATGGACTCCTGGCTTTAAACAAGGCAGAAGGATAGATTCCCTGCAACCAACTAGAGAGATTTATTCTTCAACCATTCTTGAATTTGAATATTCTTGAATTTGAATTACTATAGGTAACAACATGATTTTGTGTGCAATTTGGTCTTAGTAAGCACAAGTAAATTTTAAAAGGCAACAAAATTGTACAAGCCTATAGGGTGATTGGAATTTGAAGTTTTTAAAAATTTGACAAGTGCGTATTTACACCAAATTGCACATGAAATCATGTTGTTACTAGTTAATAATTTACAAGTAAAATGCATTACATAAATTCATGGATGAAATTTTGGCAGTATGTGTGCTGTCTGTAATTTGCACTTGTGTTGAATCAGAATTGGTCATGTAAATTATTATGTAAGTTATTATACATGCCTTCTGGCTTTGAAATTAGGCATCCTGATGTGTGAAACTTATGAGTAATTAGTTTCTTTGTATTAACTGTGTTTTTTACCTTCCTCACAAGGAATTGGAAGCACTTCAGAGTGGATTGGGAAAAAAGGCAACCATGTGTACTAGTAATGCTCAGTTTATCAGTCTCCAGGTGGGTTCCAAGAAAGTTCTAAGCCTGAAACACCAGATAGCATTTTTACTAATGGTTTTGTTACTCTTCAGGAAAGTTATTGGAAAATGGTTAAACAAGAATATCCCCAGTGGATAGCAAGAAATGAAGCTTGCAACAGCAAGGAACAAAAGGAAAGGCAGTAAGATCTCAGACATTGGTGTATATTGATAAACTATATGCATCAGCATTGGCTCAGGAACTGGTCGCCAAAAGATCAAACATCAGAAGGAATAACTAATTGCCTGTTTGGCAGGAGGGTTATCACTGACTCATGTATAACCTGATACACACAGGTTTCTGTCTGCAGACAGCAGATCAGGGTAGTTGCATCCCTGGAATGTTTAAATTAAAGTCTAGGTATACCATTTGCTTATTTCAAATTTATCTGGCTGTGTTACTCACTGAGCATTTTCAGGCCTGGGTCATGTCCAAGTTTGCTGGTGCAATAACACCACAGGGACCTGTTTTCTTGAAAGTTGGGGTAACTTTAAGAGCTGAAATTCCTATTTTAAAATCTAAATCTATAGAATAATAGGTCAGCTTTCAGCCCAATAGCCACCTTCCTTGTATGAATGTCAAAAACTGTAACATCTCAAAAGGCCATTTTGGAAATATCTATATTTTGGGCTATTTAGCAGCTTTGTAATTTTTTATTTCATACACTTATCAGTTCAATACCAATGCAACAATACTTACACAGTTAGCACCCTACAAGTTGAATGATACAGAGTGGACGTCTGCTTGACAACAGTGTTGTCACTCAAGTTAAATCAACTAGGTGTTTAGGCATCGAAATTGAAAAGAGTTAATTAAGTCCTTTTCACAAAAAATGAATCTTCTCAGGTCTTTGTATTTCTTACCAACTACAGCGAGAGCTGATTTTTATTTCAAAGTATTTTTACCATCTGTTATCTATGGCTTGGTTGTATGGGGTTCCTGCGGCAAATCGCTCTTTGATGAGCTGGAGAGAATACATGTACGTGCCTCAAAGATCATCTATGGCCTGGATCGGTACTCTCCCAGCGATCAGGTCTTAGCCCAAAGCAAGTGACCCACTATTTAAGATTTATACGAATATAGATTACTTATGTTAGCTCACGACTGTTTTTATAA
The DNA here is from genome assembly GCF_964200805.1 of Pocillopora damicornis. Lineage (NCBI taxonomy): Eukaryota > Metazoa > Cnidaria > Anthozoa > Scleractinia > Pocilloporidae > Pocillopora > Pocillopora damicornis. The sequence continues at coordinate 208,491 of NC_142671.1, forward strand.
CTTCTTTCCCGTTCCTATTATGAAGCTGTTTACGAAATATGAGTACAACTATAACTTGCGAAGGAAATTGACATTCTTGTTACCAAAATTCTTCGCAAGTCCACTTGTTACAAAGCCGTATCACTATGGAACTCTCTTGACAACCATACTCGTGCAATCGCAAGCAAAAGCTAATTTAAAAGTTCTCTTAAACGCAGAACTTCATGCGAATAGATAAAACCAAAATAAAACCAATAAAACCAAATACAGAAATTATTCGCAAGTCCACTTGTTACAAAGACGTATCACTATGGAATTCTCTTGACAACCATACGCGTGCAATCGCAAGCAAAAGCTAATTTAAAAATTTTCTTAAACGCAGAACTTGATGCGAATAGATTAGTTTACAGACATGTTATCTATTTTTTAAAATAGGTTAGATCCTTTTAAATTTTGATTAGATTTTAAGCGTTTTATTCACTTGTAAACTACTTTTAACTTTTAAATACACGACCACATTAGCTCTGCTGTAATTTTTTTATCGTGTTTTAATAAATGTTGTTGTTGTTGTGTTTGCTTCTCATTGGTCGCTGAGATCGTAAGGATTGCAGTCACTTGTAACTTTCAACTTAACTTTCTTTCACCCAGAGTTGGTGTTGGAAGAGAACACAAAATGATATTAAGTGAAAACTACTAAATACAATTACATGTACCGGTACTTCGTCTTTTCTGAAAACGATACGAGTGAACATGACATTCGGTGTGTACTGAATATATGCAATAAGTACTACAGACAAATCTCTGAAAACCCGGATTTTTTTCTTGCCTAAAAAATGAAACAATTAAAATCGAAAGATTGGGAAAAAATAGATTATAAGAAGGAAAAAGGTGTGAAGAAGGAAAAAGAGCACAATAAATGCGTTACCATCAGAGTAGAGAAGAAAGTCAACGACGATTGAGATATGATTTACCAAAGTTCAGCCCTACTAAACGGAACTAAATTGTACTATACTTCAGAAGATTCAAAAGAAAGACAACATTTCGAGAGTAGTTGGAATCCGTGGGCCGACGACGCAACGATTTGACATTGTTTTATAATTATTTGCCAGTTTACGTATCCCTTATGGGGGAGGGTGCTTTTTATTTCCAGTGAACTACAACCTGTGATCAGATGTTTCTTATTAGCGTCATATAGTATAACAGAAGATAATAATGGTTTTAAAAAATTTTAATGTTTACTGAAAATAAGTGACACTTTCGTGAGCCGTGATCGCGCTGCTTTCCTCGCTCCGCTGGGGCTTGCACTCGGGTGAAAGTCGCGTCTCTTAATGGTCCCTTTCCCTATAGATAAAGGAGGTACGTTTCTAGAGAAACCGTAGTGCTGCGTCGGTGGGAGAGTATAACGGAATAATTAAGTATTATCAACTGAGTTGGTAACGTAAATTGGCCACCGTAAAGAGTTTAAAAGCTGACGTTTCGAGCGTTAGCCCTTTCTCAGAGCGATAGACGAAGCGCTAACGCTCGAAACGTATGGCCCCGCGAGTTGATCCAGTGTTCTAATTCACTAGTCAAGTGAGAAGGATGAAGCTAATCCTATGTCCTGATTGGCCCGTCGAGCGAGAGAGATGAAGCTAATCAAGTATTCTGATTAGCTGGTCGAGCGCACAGGATGGTCAAAGCCCGCTTTGAGCTTGCTAAAACTTAAAAGTTTTTGTAACCGATTTATCCACTTTGTTACTTGAACGCAACTTTTTCGTTAACATCGATATAGATTTCGGTCCGTATTCGTCTCGGTTCTTAAAAACTGAAAAAAAATAAAAAATAAAAAATAACCACATACACACGCACACGAACTTTGTGAATTTCCATCTGTGCTGACCTGGCGTTTTGTCTACAACGCATATGTACAGCAATCCCTCCAATAATTTCAGTGGGAATTGAATTATAACAATCTTTTCGCAATGGAGACTGCAAAGCACAAGGCTATGCCCTTGCTTTTATGTCCTAATACCTTACATCGTTACACAAACATTTGTAGGGCTGAATATAGAATGAGGAAGATGGCAATTTTTTTTGTCATGTCATCAGAAATATGAGATCATACATTTCCTCGTAACCAAGTTATCGCAAGTGGAAAAAAAGGAATAGTTAAGTGCGACTTTTGCGTGCCCGTCACCTGTATGTCAGAGAACGTTCTTTATTGTAATCTCCTCGAGAAAAGCGGATTCATGACAGCGATTGTGAATGAAGGGCACAAATTATAGATAAGCTGTCTCTGGCATCGCGTCATTTAGTTAAGGCAAACGTTGTAGCGCAAATTAACGCGCTAAGACCCGGTCATTGTTATCATGACCGCATCGTCAAATCCTTTCATGTTTTTTAAAATGTTACTTTTCGATTAGTTTGAGGTGGATGAACCTTTTAGCTGTATGATGGGATACAGATAAAACTGTAGTCCCTGATATGATTGAGATATCAGTTAATCGGAAAGTGTGGGTGGAAAAAAATAAAACTTATTTTTAAAGAGTTACCCAGATGCGCACTTGAGTATGTGGTGTTCCGTCGATGTTTTTCCATGGAGCATCACAAGCTGTGTTCATACACAAACAATACTTGGAATTGAAATTTGACGAAAATTCTTGTTATAATTATCATTCTATGATAATGAAATATGACATGATGAAATAATAGATTCTCTGAATGCAGTTTAGATGATGACATTTAGCAGTCACGCTAAGGCTGGATATCGCATCGGGAGCTTTTCATGCGTCCATTACCAGGGTCAACGAACAAACTTCAGGCCACTCGAACAGTCGGAAAAGAAAAACCGGGACACTTAATCGGAGAATTGAGATATCAAAGCGATATATACCACCCAAAAGAAAAAGATAGTCCGGAGAAAAACATAATAAAAATCCTAATTAGCTCACGAGAGGTAAACATTTTTGTGAGTGGGGTATTTTTGCGTTTAATTTAGAAGTAAAAATGCGCTTTAACAGCTTTGCCAGATGTTTTATTTACGTCGAGGTAGTTGTCGAGGTTTAAGTAATTAGAAGTGATCGTGTAGAAAGCTCGTTTTTTCGCGACAAAAAGTGTACGAAAAAAATTGTAGTTTAGAAAATTAAAACGGAAGTTATAATTGGAGAAAGGTTGCCCTTGTCATTTTTGCGATGATCCAATTGGTCAAAAAACAATAAAAATAATTGACTGACCAATAAGGTGACTTGCACGAGAATCCAGAGATTCCACGTGCATGTGGAGCGTCTAAACGCGAAATCATACAAATGAGGGACGAGATGAGGGACGACACAGGGCAGTCTTGCAAGGAAACAGCGCTTTCACCGTCAGTCATGAGTAAGGAGGTAAGTTCAAATATCTGAATGCTTGTTTTGCTAGGTTGTTGTTTGAATTTTTGTTGATGTTAGCCGAAATGTGCGACTATCAGTCGAAAATAGCTTGTGTCAGCAGTTGTCATCAGACTAAGCCCAGGTGCGGAAGGAACTCTTTCCGGCTAGAGCGTTGTTGATTGAACTTGTTTTTCCAACTTAAGCACTAAAATTACGTTAAAGGAACGAACCTTAGCTTAATGCAGTAAATACTACATCGTTCCTTAAATTGTTTTCTGTTCGAAATTGAACCCTGACTGAATTCAATGTCCAAACTTGTCCTAGTTTTGTATATGTTGAATTTGCTGCGAGGTAGATGACAAACAATTCCTCAGCGGAAAAATCGCTGTCTGTCTTTTAACTGCTTCAGTCGGCCGTCTTTTTACGCCAGTTATTCTCTGATCTCGATGGCATCTTAATTTCACCCTCTACAGAATGCACCCGAGGATAAAACTTCCATCTTGACTCGAATCAATGCTTTGTTGGATTCTAGTAAGTGAACTTCCTGAAATCTGTTCGAGTTCTTTTGATTTCATGTGGAACACATTTGATCAAATTCAGACGCTAAACGTAACGCAGAAAAGCTTTGCTGCATTGTTTTGACAGACTCAGCGGGTAGAAGTTTGTTTTCGCCTCAACCAGCTTCTCAAGCTACAACCTGTGGACCGTTCGTTAGTTACCCAGGTTTTCAGCCAACACCTCCAGATTCTAGATCTCCCAGCCCGTTACATATGGACGATCTGAGAACAAGTGAACTCTTCATGGTAATCGTTTAAAACTTATTTATTTTCTTCTGACTGAAAGCTGTGGCTGCGCGTTGATCTCTTTGACCTTGTGTCTTCTTTCCTGTCTGTATTAGTTTCTAATTTTGGCAATGAAGTGTATGCTTTTTGTGCCGTTTTGTAAATTATAGTCGCTTTTGTCCTTCTATCCATCAAAATTAATTTTTTCAAGTAAGCCAAATTGAGCCAGATAATCTGTGTCAACGATTTGAAGTGATACAATTTCATGATAATATCTTTGTTTTTTCTCAGATTTTGGTCAATAGTTATGCCTAACCATTTTACAGGCAGATACAATAGACTTGTAGTATAGATTTTGGAATTTCGCGAGACTGAGAAATAAATTCGAAATAAATTTTTGACTAAGCTGCTTTTGTTTTGTTTTGTTGTTTTTTTGTAAGGAAAATCTGTTACATGACATAATCTTTCATGGTGAAAATTGCAGAGATTTTTCTACTAAACATGGAATGAATTAAAACAGGCACAATGCTATTCAAACAATATCTTAAAAGAGAAAAGAAAATATAAGCATGGACAGGAAGTACCTTTAGATAACTTATGCCTGGAGTAAATTTATTATCGGCTCAATAACTTTAGCCAGATGTCTTTAGCACTGCAAGTTTAGGTGAGGCCTACCAGTTCTTTGTTAAGAATTGCTATCTGTATTTACAATGGTATCAATAGGGACAACTTTTCTAATTTCAGGGCAACTTCGTAGCTGGTAACACTCATTTTGGATTACATACCCCACCAGATAGCCTTTCACCTTCTCCCATGAGTGCCTTTTCTCCATATGGAGCCTTTCCATTCTCTCCTCTGTCTCCTGTGGACTCTGAAGCCAGTATTAGTCCTATGAGGCCTTCATACCGCAGTTCTGTTTTCCCTCGTTGTCAGCCAAGGCAGATTGGGTTACCACCTGGAATGTTACAGCAACAATCTGAGATGGTGGCACCCACGATGAGCAGCCTGTTCACTGATCCGAGGTGGACTGGCATCAATCCATTGTTTGGAATGTGGAATGATCCATCAAGTTTAGACTACTTTCAACACCAAGGACTTCCTCAGCTATTATCAGGTAAAGCATTTAAATCTATTCCATGTAATAGCAACTCGGGTCAGTGTTAATCAATGGCCATTTAAAAGTTATTCCCCTGATCACAATCAACTTTCTCTGGAGATCCAAAAATACATAGATTGGTTGGGCAAAAGAATAAGCTGAAAATTCTTAATAAATCCTTATTTATTCAGAGGGAAGGTGGCTGTTAGACAGAAGGGGTGCCACCTGAGAGCACCTTGCAAACATAATATTATCAGAAATGCAGCCTACTGTTTCTCTGGCCTAATGTTATTCTGTGTTGATCTCTTAACAAGGTGCAGACTTCAATAAAGGAAATATGAAGAAGTGGTCAGGCCAGTTACCTCGCCGAAATTATAAGAATCCAAGTTACTCAACAAAAGTATTCTTGGGAGGTGTTCCTTGGGATATCACTGAAGGTTCTATTACTTTGTGTTTGTCAAGTTATCAAGTGAACAGATGTAATGACATGTAACAGTTATGCAAAGCTATATTCAAACTCTACTGAACAATTTGTCTACCAGGTGAAATTAGTTTATTTTTGCTCACTTTTCACTCTGAGCTACATTATGGCCAACTGTCTGAAACTTGAGCTGTATTAGGATGTGAAAAATTTTAAAGCACAAGCAAAACTTTGACCAATGATGTGTGAGTACCTTGACTGGCTAAGGTGTGGCTGCATGGATGTGTGGTAACTGAGGGGCAGTTGTTGTTATTTAATTTCTTTATAAGTGAGACATCATTCAACCTAAACTTGCTTAATCACACATTAAATTTAATTCTGTTCTTATTATGATATGATTTTCTATTGAAGCATAATTTGACTGATTATTTAGGTTTGTACATCTGTATGTGAATATTTTCCTTCCAAGTGATTAATAACAAACATAAGTTTTCTCTATTTTGTAGCATCTCTTGTGATGTCCTTCAAACCATTTGGCTCAGTGAAGGTGGAATGGCCAGGAAAGGCTGATGGCCGGCATCTTCACCATCCACCTAAAGGTACCTATGTGCTGTGACAGTCAAAGTAGGAAATGTGACCAGTATATTGGATACTTAAACTCTGGGAGTTACAATATTAAGAAGATTGACCATAGAGATCTTTTTTGTCAGACTATTGACAATCAGAAGTGACCAATCCAATGCATGACAACCTTTTATCTTATTTCTTTGAATTGAGAAGGTGCACATTAATTGTTGTATTTTAATGCAGTATAATAGTCAGATTACTAATGAGAAATGAAAAATATAGAAAGAATAAATTGTATTTTAGGAGTGATATTTTAATGAAACATAGAAACATAAGTTTGATGTTTCTACCAGGATTGACAAGAGGGGAAGTTTATAGAATCTCTCTAGTTCCAGTTGATTTTACCTGATTTTATTTCTTAGGATATGTGTATTTAATATTTGATTCTGAGAAGTCAGTGAAAGCTTTGTTAGCATCTTGTACTCATGACTTCTGTAATGGTGGAGACTGGTACTTCAAGATATCCAGTCGACGTATGAGGTGCAAAGAGGTAATAACAATATATTCATTCCACAGAGGGATTTAAAGTGAGTCATCTTCACACACACACACCCACACACACGTACACACCCACACGCACACACCCACACGCACACACCCACACGCACACACCCACACCCCCTTGCCATTCCAGCAAACTATCAAGGGTTTTTAATTTCCCACCTCATAACTTCAAGACAATACAATCAAGTTTCTGTCAGTGGTAAACAGGCATAATATCTGGTAATCATCTGACATGTGCACTATGTTATGGTACACTTAAAAGTTTCAGTGCACTGCTAAGTTGTTAGTTCATTTGTCTGGTTAAACCAAGTTCTTAGAAACAGTAAAAGAACTGTTTGACTGTAAATGTGCTTTTTAGGTGCAGGTGATTCCCTGGGTTCTGTCTGATACCAACTATGTGCGTGGCCCTCATCAACGATTGGACACCAGTTGGACAGTGTTTGTAGGGGGACTGCATGGTATGCTTAATGCAGGTGAGGGCTGCTGTCAAGTGTGACATTAATCAACTGTACATTGCTGATGACACTGTCAACCATCACTTTTTGGTTTGTTGCAGAACCATATTAAGATTAAACCATCTTGATCTAAGCCAAAACTTCTTCCTATAAACATTCCATCTTATCACATGCACTTGAACCATCAGAAATATAGAAGTGGCTTTTAACTATAATCTTTTTTTCCCATTGTAGAAAACACATTTTAAATCAGCATACCTGAATTTTGAATTTTAGGAAAAAACCATTTTATTGTAAAGATTTTTGTGACTCTGTCATTGCAGAGGGCCTGGCTTATATAATGAATGAGCTGTTTGGTGGAGTTGTCTATGCTGGTATTGATACTGATAAACATCGCTATCCTATAGGTAAGCTGTATTTGTAAAATAACTCAGTTCTGTCTCTGTAACACCTACTTCTTTGAAGTTTGCCAGAATGTAAGTCAGGTGAGCAATTTGCTATGATTTTTTGAAATTGCATTCCTCTTTTGCTTACTGGACAAGAAAGTTAGAGACTGCCTCTAAAAGAAGTTACTGATTAGAAGGAACCTTGGCAGGAAAAATGCCCTTATTTATCCCCACGGCAGAAAATTACAAAGCTCCATGAATTGGCTAGGTCGAACACAATTTATCATTAGGTACATGCAGTTAAGTTCATCTTTATTAACTGAATTGAAATTTTTTGACATCCTAGGTTCTGGTCGCATTACCTTCAACAATCAGAAGAGCTTTCTGGAAGCTGTGCGGTCAGGATTTGTTGAAATAGAGACGCCAAAATTTGTGAAAAAGGTACTCAGTTTTAATGAAAAGTGTTACCCTTGCGAACTGAATTCCCAGTTTTCTGGGAATTCCTAGGAATTCTCAAAAATTCCCAATTATGCAAATGACCCTTGCAAACTGAATTCCCAGTTTTCTGGGAATTCCTAGGAATTCCTGGGAATTTCTAGGAATTCCTAGGAATTCCTAGGAATTCTCAAAAATTCCCATTTATGCAAATTAACTCTGATTTAAAAAGCTTGGAATTACTGGGAATTTCTGGGAAAGGAAGACCCCAGTTTTGTGAGGACTTGGAATCCCTAGGAATTCCTAGGAATTCTCAGCTTTACAAACTACCTATAATTTAAGAAGTGTGGAACTCTTGGGAATTTCTGGGAATTGAATTTGAGGCAATTTTAATACCCTGAGGTCCACATAAATTCTAAGAAATTCTCAATACCTTGAAAGGTTTTAAGAAAAGGAGTAATTTCAGAGGCTTAAACTTTGGCTCAATAAAAGGTATGCTATACAAAACTTACCAAGAGATATACATACATGTATATGTTTATAACTTAGATATTATGAAATTTATTATTCAAACTAAGTTTTAGTAAATCTTTACATTAATATGGATTTTCTCATGAACCAGTTGTCAGTTATGTTAAATGGAAATTGCAAATTAATCCAATGTACTCATATCACAGATTTGCTTTCTAACCTCAAAGGACTCTTGGATTCCATGATCAAAAAATATGTTTATTGTGATGCAAATTAATGTCTCATGTTCACTGATGTGCCAAAATCATCAAACATTTATTTGCTGTTCCTTGGTACACAACTTCCACAATAATTAGCAATAATTACATTGTTATCTACACTTAAAGAACTTTGTTAGTTATGAACATAAAAACTCTGATCTGAAAATATTTGTCAACAAGACTTGTTAGTAGTGAGAAGTACCAACCAAGTTTCCTTTCATAACTTAATTCCTTAAATGTCCCAATCACTGGATCTCCCAAAAAATATTACATATTTTTATTTTTGGTGCAAAATACAAGTCCTTCTTTATATGAAAATGAAAATTGCAAGTCACACTTCAATAATAACAGCTCTAAAGGTTACTTGTTGTTCTTCTCTGTCTGTCGGCTATCAACAAAATTGTATTTATCAACTCTCATTAGTCAGCCATCGTTATTATTACTGATTTAAACTTTAATTGTTTATTTGTTGTTAATCAGGTGCAGGTTGATCCATATTTAGAGGATTCAATGTGTGACATTTGTCACACAACCACTGGTCCATTCTTCTGCCGTGAAGAATCTTGTTTCAAGTATTACTGTCATTCATGTTGGTTGTGGCATCATTCAATTGAAGGATATCGTCAGCACAGGTGATATGGTGTATTATAGTTAAGAAAATGACTGCCTTAAATTTACATCATTGTGTATCTAAAGCCACACCAAACACATAGTAAGGAAGTTGTCAGCTTATAATTCTCTAATCTTTTTTAATTTTTAGACCACTGACCCGCACAAGCAAAAGTGGTACTTCTCAGTAATTTGAAGTCCTTGTAGCTAATCCTGATGCAGGTTGTGAATGGCAGGCTGTATAACATCCTACCCCACAGACCTGAGTGTAAAATTTGTTATTCAGGACATGTAAGGATGCTGTCATCATTGTGTCTTAAATTTGGTAATTTGTTGTTAACCTTACAGGTGTAGATTGTTTTCAAATGGTTCAGTTTATTAATCATTTACTTAGGTTTCACTTTTAGATGAAAACATGCAGTGAAATTGTTTCTGTTCTGTGTTTACATCACAAGCTGGTTAAGTGCTAGTAATTTGTTGAGCTGGAGATTGTGCAAACATTTCTCAACACAGGTTTCAATTTGATATTTCTTATTATAGTACAGGGGAAAATCGTGTTTTGTTTGCTTTCATTGTCACCTTTCAATTTTAGCATTTTCTGCTTAATACTTACAGCAAGTTCACAAGATTTGCAAGTTTAAGCATCCATGGCTGAGTGGTCATTAGAATGAGAAACTCCCTAAATATTTTAAATTCTTGATTGCTCCTCTAGTAATAATCTTATCATCAGAATTTATTGTTAAGGTGACTGGGATTGTTTTCCCATGGTGTGTCAAGTTCTTTTTGTTTTCACTCTTCACAAAACCTTGACATTGAATGTTTAGTTCTTCAGTGTACACGAGTGTTGGACTTTTTCTAATGACCAACCCTACCTTGGATTGACCAAACTACTTGATTTTGAATTTCTCTTAATTAGATATGTTTGTTTTGAATTATTTTAGTTGTTTATTTTTGTGTATCTTAGCGTGTTAAAGGATTTTTTTATAACCATTAGATGTTAATGTTCTCTGTGCAAGGATTTATTGCATTAATAGTTTGATAAAACAGAAAACTTAAATTACGCTGGACTCTGTTTTCTCTAGAGAAGAACTTTTTGTCTCAAGGCTGGGCCTTGTACAGTTTTGTAGGAGCAAGACTCTTTTTAACTTTTCCAATCTACTAGTAATTCAGAGCGATGTTTGGAAAAAAATCCTTATTGTTATTTACACAGGAAGACATGTACATCAGAAACATTGTTGATGTGTCTTTTTAATACTCATGTTACAGAGTATTTTTGTATTACAGTTTTGTATATATTTTTGGTGTAACTCAGTGTTCTAGTGTTTTTTTCAGGTAATTGAATGCAACTAATTACTTTCTCAACCCAAATGTGTCCATTATTTAACCATAGTTTGAAAAGTGTTTAGTTGTGACATGTTAAGAGCTGACCACATAAGACAGAAAAAATAACTTTTCATTATCTCTAATTTATTTAGGTAACACTGAGGAAGAGCCTAAACAGTTAATCATTGCTAGTGATGGAATGATAAAATTGTTTTTAACTCAAAAACCAAAATACTGGAAAAAACTATTTAGAGGGTGCATGACACATTTATTTAAATTTAGTTCTAAAAAAAAGTAAGTCAATTTTTATTGTTTGCAGGACACAAGGAAGCTAATTTTGCAGTAAGAGTTATTATAATTATTGTAATTACTTATTTATAATGTTTATTTCCACTGACAAAACTTGTCATAAGTTCTCATTGGTAAATTTAATTAATTTTGCACGTTATGGTTGTATTGATAAGCTCCTTGCTCATGTTACTGTACCAAACAGGCAGTGCTTAGCGTGTTCCAATAGAAAGACACAGATGGCAATTGTAGGTTATCTTTGTCACATTAAAGTGGAAAAACTTATTTTAATTCATATATTTGGTTTCTTTGTTGCGCAATATTCCCTGCCTCATCTAATGTCTGTTTAAAGTTCGCTCTCCTAATTGTAACTCAAGAATCTCTAGATGCAGAACTTTACCCTTACCATTCCATGTTACATTTGGCCATAGGTACAAACAAAGATCACAAAGCAAAGCTTATTCCTCCATCCTCAAGCAACACTGTTGTCAAGTAATCGCATGAAAATTATTTGTCGTGTGCCTCGCTTTCACGTTCTTATCAGCAAGTAGACAAAGAGGAGACAGTTAATAATTTCTAGGACGCTTCACTAGCTCGCAAAAAAGAAAAAAAAAAGAAACAAGAAGTGGCTGGCAAGGACTGCCTCTCCTTAGCAAAGAGGATTTAAACATTAATAAAATTACTGGTGAGCAGTCAATGGAAACTGTCTTGGAACCACTAAAAGTAGCAATTAGAGAAGAAACTTTAAGGACCATGACCCACTCATTCGACTTACCTTCTGTAAACTTAGACTTTGATCTCAGACACGCAACTTCTATGAAATGGGAAAAGCACAAGGACCCCTATTTTTTCCTCATGTCTTGCACTTCTCTCATCTTTCATTTTACTCACTACCAAGCCCAACATTTGACATAAGCTGGTGAGGTTAGTTGGAGAGATTGTGGTATGGCTGAACTTCTGGGGGAAATTAATGGTCCAAATTGTTAACTAAGTTTTGGCCAGGAATTAATTTCTGAGACCAACACCATTCTAGCTGAACCAAATTAATTGGGGGTTATCTAACATTTACAAACATGGCAAAAAGTCATGAACTGAAAGGAAATGATCATCCCCAATATTTTAAGATTTCCTTTCACATCCAAATGAAAGTATAGATGTACTTTCTTCTTTTGTGAGCATGGTCCATATGGACTGGTTTCAAGACCAAAGGTACATTTTTGCCCATATGGACTGACCTAGACTGGTAAATAGCTTTTTTTTTTCTTTTTTTTTTTTCTGTTTTTAGACTTTATCCAGCTGCCCGACTTTCATTTCATGGGCGGTTCTATCTAGATAGTAAAATTCACTTTTGCTGGCTACTCTCATTTGAATCAATTTTCTTAAAAATTTAAATTTTCCCAACTTATTTCCTCAAGGTTTTAAACAGGTGCATCTTGTTTTCAAACTTTCAAAAGAAAAGAAAAAAAATATCCGGATGGTGGTCAATTAGCTAATCAAATTGGTGGATTTAAGATTTCTGCCCTCTGAGATGCTTTGTTTAGAAAGAGGAAAAATTTGCTTTCAGGGTATTAGGGCACATTCATTTTATGAACACTGGAACAAATAACCTTGTGAAGTAATAAAACTAACCTCCAATCAAGAAGAGCAAAACTAGATGTTGACAGGAGAATGAAAAAGTCTGAGCAGCTGACACAAAGAGAGCAATTATTATTGATGTAAAGAACAATGGGGTAAAGCTTATTCCAACACCATTCATACTGGATGAGCCATGTACAAAACATTCATAATTGTGAAGTGACATTGCATTGTTTTATTTAAAAGGCATAGAGATAAATTGTAAAAGCTGCATCATGATATGTTTGCATCAAGGAGAATTTCCTTTAAAAACAGGAAATCTTTAACTTAATACTGCTTGTGTGGGAAAAATTGACCAAAATGGACCTAATGTGGCTAAGAATGCAAGCAATCAAAATGGATAACAAACCAGGCACTTGCCAATTTGGGCCAATTCTTCTTAAGATGCACTTGCCATGACAGGGCTAAAAAAAAAAAAGCCCTATAACAAAAGTAATGCCAATATAATAAACTGAACAGGATGACCTATCATGGATGGTAGGAACTCTAAAAACTTTTTCAGCTGTATTACTTCTACTTCTTTCTCATTCAAATGTTAAGTATTGTTATTAAAATGGAAACCAAAGAAAACTTAATTAACAAGGAAGGCCTATGAGATCTTAGCTGTTCAAGTTTCAAAGTAAAATTAACAGTCTTGCTGCATCAAACACCGTAAGCATGACAAAACATGTAAAAAATATCTCAACTGCTTACTGTTATAGAATATGACATCAACTATGTATTATAACAGCAGTTGATGAGAGTACAACAAAAAGTGGCTACAATGCATATTTACAAATTGAAGTAAACAAAGAAAACTTAAATATGTCACTGATGTAATGAATGTTCAGTCTACTGATTATAGAAGACATGATGATAAAGTTTCCACTCTTCCAAAATATCTGTAGTTGTAAATGACAAAATCCATGAAAACAAGTTCTTTACCATCTGTTGTTAAACAAATGATCCCCATAACAATTGTTGTAGCTATGCAGTTTTAACAGGTTGATAAATTTATCATCCACTTTAGAGCAGCCATACCAATCTTTGTCTTATCTTCAGATTAATTTTCATCTCCAACTACATTCTGCATGTATGCATCTAATTCTGCATCCAGATGGCTTTTGGTTTTAGACATGTACTTGTCAAGTTCCTCATCCAACCTATCCTTTGACACAGACTTGTCACCTCGGCCATGACCCCGTCCACGTCCCCTGGTTACATTTTTTGCTCCTCTACCACCACGCCCACCACGCCCACCATGAGTGATGGCTTTCACAACACCACGACCACCACGGCCAACTAGACCACCACCTCTTCTTGCTCGGCTCACACCACGAACATTACTAGACCGCCTTAATCCACCACCTAAACCAACTTGACCCCCACTATGAATTCTTCCACCAACAGCTGGACTACCCAATCGGTTTTTTAATAACCCTCTATTTGCACCTCTTCCTCTTGTTGGTGAGCCAAGTCGACTTTTAAGGTCCGATGTGTTTCCTCCAAGGGCTGCTTGGACACCTGGTCTGTTGGCCATCTGGGCAGCAAGGCGACGATTCTTCATGCTAGCTTGAGCCACCTGGAACTGATTGCTCCGCACTCCAGTGACAGTTACTTGAGGGGGTGATCTGACTTGAGTTTTGGCCATTTCAGTGAAGCTTCAGAAGATGGATGGAGAGCAGGAATTTGTACCTTGTATATATTACTGGCTTCAATGTAACCATGCACTCAATGTGCTTGTATGCATTTCACTTTTCACTCAAAAAGCAAATTACAACCAGGCCATGACTTTCTTAAAGCCTTTTCATCAAGCCTTAACAATATTAACTGCATGGTATAAATTTTTGCCACTTCCCATATGGCTTGTGATTGGTGGTCAGTGATGACCCTTTCAAAGCTCCTAAAGTTCTTAGGACAAAATTGCAACAGGAAGCCAGCTCAAAGGTACAATAATGCCATGTACAGCAAGATACAAGGTGCATTGCTCACCGATCATTTAGTGACTTGGTGGTTGTGCTCTTGAGTACTATCTTGGCTGGCACATGAGACATGATGATATCCTGCAACTTTAATAATCACATATGTTATAACATACTTATTATCATTTGCTGGGGTTCACAAACTATTTCAGGTGCATTTTGAAATGCTTGACAGATTCTGATGACTGATTGACATTCTCGTTTCCAACTGATTGAAATGTGATGATTTATTTGAGAGGTGACTCATTGCTTTGTTCCTACACACTTACAAATTATACAACTGTAACCTCTCAAATGAATCATCATAAAATAAAATTAAGATAGCAACAAGGAGGTATGCAAGTTAGCCAATTCTCACTGTAAGCACAGTTAGGACAAATTGCACCGAGTTGTGGGTCAAGAAAAGTTTACAGTGTTAGTAAAATTTTTGTGTACTTATTATTTATTACAATTATGTGTCATATCATTTCATACTTTTCTACTAATACACACTTACTTTCCACTTTCCTCACTAAATATAAATTTTTTAGCCCTCAATTTGGACTTTCTGGATTGTTTGGGATAAACTGATATTCTCTGAGTCAGTGGGCAAGCTGAAATTTTTTACTTAAACATTTTAAAAATCTCAATCAGTAAATTGAGGAAACATTTTGAGTGGCTACTGGGGTCACAAGACAATGTCACACTCTCCCAGTTTCCCAGGTGCAGTGCAAAACAACATTCCTGCAGTTAGCAAAATCTCTTAAACAACATTAATTGTGGATTTGTTCTTTTCTTCAAAGAGAGGAAAGCTAGCAAGTTTCAACTGCATTATAAACAGTGATTGAGTTTTCTTATGAACATGGATGGATGTAATTTGAGTCTGTTTTTGTGTCTACGTGTTATAATTTGTGTTGGCTGAAATTGGTTGATTTAGCTAAGTACAAATATTTGATTGGGCAAACAAGAAGGTTGTTTCTCAAACTAGCTCTCTTTTTAAAAAAATCACTACAATCCCTTTTTTTTAATTCAATTTTTTTCTTAAGATTGTTACTGTCATTAAATCGTACATGAATGACGCCTGAAAGATTCGGTAAAATTTCCGCACAACCCCATACTACATCATGCATTCAGTTCTTGGATAGAGAAAAAAATGACAAAAACAATAAATTGCCATTAGGAAAACAGATTTGTTTTACAACAGTATGGGGCTGTGCGGAAATTTTACCAAAGATTCTACTAATTAATGTAGAAGGGACTATTTTCATGATAGCAGGACACAATAATACGAACAGAAATTTTTGTGAGACAAGGTATAAACTAATAATTGTTTTGTTTTGATGATTGAAATTGTAGGTAGCTCACTGCTGAGCATGTAACAGCTGGGACGTAAGAATGATTGTTCCTCGATTGACTGAAATCTTACAGCTTTTTCTTAACCCATACATCACATGTTTAGCGAGAAATAGCTTACTCACTTACTACTACAAAAATTGCATTGAGCTTCGAAGAGCCGTCTTTAATGTTGTCTACAAAAAAAAATGATGTATGGAGCATTCTCCTCATAAAATTCAACATGCGACGCAATATTTGAAAGTAAAACAAGATCATAGTTACGTCTGATGTTCAAATCCAAGGAAACTACGTCGGATGGTAAATGATTGCTGACGCTTCTTTCCTGACCCTGAAAACTGCCCCAGAACAAACACAGCGTCGCTTGGCTTGGTAAAGAAGATTGGAATCAAGTCTTTATGAGATACGTTGTGTAAGATAAACGGAAATGTTTCAGTAATTATGGCTTACGATTTCGCAAGGATAGCTTTTGCATCAGCCGAAAACTACGAGAATGTTAGATCAGACTACCCTGAAGAAGCGGTCAAGTACTTTTTACACAAACTTGGTATAAAAGTTAATGACCGCACGGTCAGTTCGAAGGAAGCTCGCCCCTTCACAATCTTGGAAGTAGGTAGTGGGACAGGAAAATTCACTCGGGTGATGGTGAAAGTGTTGTCAGATAAGAATGTCAGGGTAATTGCGAGCGAGCCTTTGGAGAGCATGTGTGAGCAGTTTAAAGTAATGGTACCTAGAATGGATATCATCCAATGTGCTGCCGAATGTATACGTGAGTTAAAGCGCAAAATTTTATCATTTTGTTAATTTAATTTATATTAGTGTATTTGAATATGAAAGCAATATTCGCGGTAATGAACACTACTTGAGCAGTAATGAAAGTAAGGCCTGAATTAGGAAATATTACGACAGAAGAAGAAAGTATCAAAGGCCAAAAAAACAAACAAACAAACAAACTGAAAAAAGGGCATATGAGAAAAATGAGAACAAAATGTATAATTCAGAACAAAAGTAACGAATGGAATAAAGATTTACTTTCACCTCCCCACAAACCTCCCACCCTCACTCCTGACCCGTTCAGATGCATGCCATTGGGAAAAAGTGGCTGTTCCGTTTTAATTAATTGCAAAATAGCTTTTTGGAAACTGAACGCAAAGGATGGTTATAGTCAGACCTGTTACTACTACAATGAACTTACTTTCTTATGCTTGAATGTTAACAGCCCTCCCTGATGCCAGTGTGGATGTAGTTGTTGCTGCTCAAAGTTTTCACTGGTTCACAAACCGTGCAGCTTTGGAGGAGATTCACCGAGTTCTAGTTCCAAATGGGGCTTTTGGTACCCTATGGAAACTGTTAGACCTCTCTATACCATGGGCCAAACAACTTGGCCATCATTTGGACGTTTTAGACAAGGAAAGTTCATTAGTTTTTCCACATCAAGAAGAATGGAAAGAAGTTGTTGGCATGCTTGTAAAGAGTTTATTCAGTTTTCCACAAGAGTACATAGGGTTTGAGCACAGTTTAGAAGTAAGTTCTTGTAATCAAGCTTATCAACATTTTGCTTCCTATTCTGTTATTGCTGGAAACAGTGAAATTAAAAAGAAGGCTTTTAAAGAGTTTTTTGATGAGCTCATGAAAATGCATTTTAAGGAAAAAGGCAACCCATGTACTAAGATTCCATTTACAATATACATGTACTGGTTTCACAAAGAAGTTTAAATTTCAAGAACTCACAAATGATATGCGTAGTTTTTTATGAGTAGCACAATAGCATAATAATATTATTTAGAAATTCTTGTTGCTATTTAACAACATTGTAATTTTAAAATAATATATCAGTGAAAAAGAAATAGTTTAACTAATTTATCACTACTAAACATTATTTCTCTGAAAATGATGTGCTGAATCTAGGGAGTACTTTCTAGAGTCAGGGAATAGAATGTCCGAAAGAGAATGACACAAAGTGAAGAGATGAATAACCAACTAAATAATTTGAAGAGAAAACAGATCTGAAACATAATTTTTTATTGATGAAAGTTTGAGAACCATATGTTGATACTGGAAATGCAGAGAGTAGTACATATGGCAACACTTGCGATGTTCAAACTTTAAAACTTGATGTACAGGAGAGATGTTCACTAACATTGCTGTGTATTTTACATCACACCTAGCACATCCTTAATTTTTTTTTAATTATACCAGTTTACTTTTTTAATATGACATAAAGTCTATGGACAATCTCCATCTATTCCAAATACATTATATTGAGTAACACCACCAAAATGCCTCAAGAAAACTCTCTACCTCAAATTTAACTTGGGTTATGTATTGCATCAGAAACAGCAAAGTTCATTTAAGGGTTCTAGCTTTTTTTCCCACAAATTTCAAGATCCATAAGTGACAATTTAGAGATGATAAATACAATTCAGCTTGAGTACATCATTTTTGAAACAAGTGCTTTTAAATTTGTTCCTAAAAGGTTTTTTAATTCATATTTAACAAACACAACTTTATAGATTTTACAAATGGCAAATAACATTTTAAAGTTTTCTGTCATGTAATTTTACACAGACGACAAATGAAAACTTATGTTGACAGACCTCACACTGTTGCCTTCTAGATGTCATTATTACTTTTCTTGGGGAAAGGCTCTAACAAAAGAGCCAATAATCTTCAGTAACATGCCAATAACTTGTATTAAAAAAAAAATGAGGTAGCCAACTTTTAAATTCTTTCTGTGGCACAAAAGTTAAAAAATCTCCTATCAATTGGAACTTTATCTCCTAGTATGTTGAATTCGTGGACACTGTGCTGCAGTTTAGTGCTAGTACAGTAAAAGGTCACACAGTAATATTTTCATTTCATTCCAAACATCCCGCCCAAGCCTGTAATACAGACTAACATGTCAAAGATAATTTAACAAAAATTCCTAAAAGAATTTCTTGGCAGCCGCCTCCTTTTGATTTTTGTATCCAATGTAACCAATCAGCATAATTAACTGGGCCACAATTAAAACCACAAAGTATCCTGGACCTATACACTGTGGCATGGGTGAGGGAGGGGGGCATTCTTTTTTCTCTTGACCACTCATCATCTGAAAAAGAAACATTGGTCAGGAGTGAGTCAGCATAATAAGTATTAGTGCTACAGAATTTTCTTTCTCCAAGGAAAATGATGTAATCTCAAGAAAACTTTTTTTCAATATGCTTGCTGGCTGAGACTGAGACCTTAACTTGTTTGCTCTTAGTGTCATGGATAGTTCAATTTCAGAATCTAAATATGAAATTATCTTAATTAATCTTGTGAGCAACTGACCTCTGCAATTTACAATTGAAAAAGGTTGTGGAGCTTTTTCCACAGAACCTCATGGTCAAGTAGATTGTTGTACCCTGACTTTTAAACAATGAAATTAACATCATATTTTTGAATCAAGAGGGCAGTGAAAAGGGCAAATCAAACAATGCTCCCCAAACAAAATTACTTTCGTGAGGTTGTGTAAACAATCAGCAGTTGGAACTCTTACTTGTTGTTTAGTTGCCACACTATTGACTGAGTGTGTTAGTGATTCAATTGCATTCTGCATGTCACTAAGTTTAGAATTAACGCCAGCTGAGTCACCAACATCTCTTCTCTCCATATTACCTCCTTGACTCATTAAGTTGCTGTAAACAAAGAGATCACAAATCACTTGAAAATTTGCTGTTCCTAATTTAAGTCATGCACATTAAAACCTCTTTGAAAACTTTGAAAACTGAAATAGAATTATTAGATGTGATTCAGCCTCTGTTGAGGACTATAATTATGTATTAACAACCCTTGCAGAGAGTCCTTGGGAAACCTAAGAAAATCTTCAGTCTTGACTCTGATAATGACTTCTGCTAAGGTTGTCAAAAAGTCAGTGGCAGTTACTGACAAAAGTCCTTCTCAGGACTTCCTTCACCTGTACAATCAGACTACACTGTCAAATATATAAAATTATTTGGTAAACTAGATTAATTTACATTACGGAATATGATCATCATTTGCTTGCTGCCATTGGAGGGTATTTTGATATTAGGTGTGATAAAATCAAAACCCAAGGAATCAATATGACCAATCACTACATGCAGAGGTGAGCATCAATGAGCTAGAGTGCACAAAGTAAAAAAAAAAAAAACAAGGAAACTGCTTGAAACATGGAAAAACGTGTTTGAGTAACCCAGTCACACTTTGTTGAAGTCTTGAAACTGATTGAATGAGAGGGTGGCTCACATTTTTACAAGACCAATCAAAGCTCAACAAAGAGCAAAAGCAAAGCAATCTTGAATTACTTTTGTCAGCCAGAATTGTTCAAATTTCACACACAAATGTCTAAATTGCTATTTGAACTACACTTACCTGATTTCTTGCAGCTTAGAACTGAGTTGCTGTTGCATATTCATTAGTGTGTTCACTTCTTGTCTATTGATGGTTTGGTCATGTCTAACCACTTGTCCAATCTGGTTATGATCTGTTGTTACCAATGTGTATAGTGTATTTACTTGTACTGTTAATTCACCAACTTTAGAGTGAAGGTTGCTGTGGAAGGAACATGAAAAACGCATATGATTTCCAGTTATTGTAAGAATATAAGAAACTAAGTAACCCAAGAACATTGTAAAGTATTGTTAGTAAGCATTTTGTTTCATGCTAGTAAGGTTGAACTACGCATTTTGATAGATCATGATAAACTGTTTTCTGTGGCTTTACAAACTATCTGCAATTCACCAAATATTGAATTAGAACAAGCTTCAAATGTGTTAAATGTTTAGTTTTGTGTCCAGAGTTTAATCATTCAAATACATAAAATTTTAAGATTTGTGTAGGTGGTATATGCAAGTGCTGATATTCTAACCATGCCATAGTTAACATACCATGGTATGGTATTCTTCATCAGTGGTAATCATATCATAAAACTGAATACAAGAATGGAACCCTTTTGTCTTAAAGATGACAAACATCTCTTTTCAATGGATCATAACACCATCATCCCTGTTTGAAAAGGATTTTCATTTTTCCTTTCATTACAAACAAATATGTATACTAACTGATTTTTATTGGCAAGAAGTATTTACTAGTACCTGATCATTTGATGAAGAGCATTTTGTCCTTCATATACCAAACGAACATCTCTTTCATAAGCACTCTCATACTAAAACCCAAAACTAACAGTTAGGCCACAAAAGAGATAAACAAAAAGTAACAAAAAATCAACTAGGCATCAACTAAAAAAAATCATTTACCAGCTACAGACAGACATAACTCAATTGGAAATTTCTCAGTTTGATTACTACAATTGAATAGTGAGTTTTTCTGAGCTGTTACTTGTTGTGACAAGTAAGAAGCAAATCATTATGAAGTTTCTATGGTTAGGTTCTTCTCACATCAAAGGCAAATAATTCTCCAATATCAAATTTGTTGGTGATATCAGCAAGACTTGTTACCTCTGCTTCAGGTTTCTTGACTTTGTCAGGGTGAGCTGTCTTGTACCTGTAGAAATAAATGTAGAGCAGAGGTCAAGAGATGAATGCAGGCAATATTTCTCAACTAATTTACAGTAGGACTGAACAGCTTTATGTATATAGTAAGTATTTCCCTACTCCTCTCTTTGTTGCTCCAGTTTCTTTTGGTATTCTTCATACTGCTCTGCAAGCTTCTTTTGCTCTTCTTCACTCATTCCTGTTTCACCCTAGAAAAAGTAAAATAAAAGATGTTGTTTTACATCTTCTCATACTCATGTCCTTTTAGAATTACTACTAACAACAGTAACTATTAAAATAAGAAGTTACACTGTATACTGAGACTCATGCAACAATTCAGCGGACCTAACAAGACATTTAAGGCCTTTCAGATTAGAAACATATTAGTAAAAAAAAAGCGAGCGAAGTTTTAATTTAAGTTCTACAACAAATATACGCTCCTGGTGAGTCTTTCCAATTCCGTTCAATTTGGACATTTGTACCTTAAATTGCACAACAGAAATAGAAGGAATTGAGAAAAGGCTGCATTAAATTCCCTTGTGTCTCGTTGGAGTGTGCCATTCGAATTTAGTTTTTGTGAAGGAAAGATCAGAGTTAAACACGCCATTACAGCAAACAAACGAGCAAACTCTCACAACTTCAAAATAAAAAATTGAATTTACTCACAATTACTTTCCTCGCCGTTTAGTTAATGAACAGAGGTAAATCTTCGTACATGAATGAATGGTCGATGAGAGTAAATAGTACTTTCCGTTAGATCATTAACTGATTTTTAAGAAAACATTGTCGTGACAGTCCTTGCCAAACTAGTTCTGTTGGTTTTCAAATGTTCCTAAGATTTTTTTTTTCTTGCGCGCTCTCTAATTGACAGGTGTCATATTGTGACAGATACTTGTAAAAATAATGTTTCAAAGTTTGTTTGGAAGCCTTTTAAATCACCTTTATCGTTAGGGAAATGAAAATGTTTCGCTGAGGCATCTCTCTTAAATTTGCATCACCTCTATTTTAACTACCATTTACTCACTCAAAAATTGTTCAGTTTATGGAAGATCTTGCCGTATTTACGGCCATAAGTCATTCGGGTTCTTTCGGAAAGAATTTCATCAAGTTTAAAAACAATAAATATGTTATTTACCGGCTAAGGGTCGGTCCGTATGGTGAAAAACTGTGACCTCGGTCTTGAAAATGCTGCCCTCCGCCTACGGCCTCGGGCAGTATTTTCAAGACCTCAGTCACAGTTTTTCACCATACGGACCTCCCAGCCGGCAAATAACATATATATCTTAGCGACTCAAACAAATGAATACCACAGGATCAGTTTCTAAGTAACAGTTACCTGTGTGTCCTTAGGTGGAGTGAGTGAGTGGGTAATAAAAGAAAGAACATCATGGTCATCTAAGAACAAAAAATACCATGATCATGATATATATACAAAACAATATGACTGACGGTATAATTTAATAGTGCATAAAGGTGGCTGGACATTTTGAGTTGACAACTGATCATGTTCTTTTTTTTTTTTTTAACAAATATCACCAGTTTCCCACTACCTTGCAAATTTTGCAATGTTTGATACTGCTTTTACTGACCTGCTAAGCCACCTGTAGCTGCAGATACACCAAAGAAGCCATTTTTGGCCAGGCTTATGTTTTCAAGACGAGTGCAGAGCTCAAAGTCTTCAGGTTTAGGGGTCATTCCCATATGTACCCACACCTGAATGGGAGAACAAACATTACACTCTTCAAAATGGAACAATTGTAGACAATATGCTACATACACCACTATGGTAAAGAGTTCAGGTGAAATGAAATATTTGTTGATGAATAGAAAGTCTATTATGAAGGGTGAATAGGGCTGTAAGCTAGATAAATCTCCATACCATGGTTAGTGCAGTATGTTTTGTTAATACTTTTCCATTGGATTGCAATTTATCTATTGGATAGCCTTATCTGCCCTTTGAAAAACTGGACCTTGAATTATTAATAATAACACAAGCTTTTAAGAGTATTTTATCTAAGAATTTTCTGCACTAACCGTGAGCACATTCTCATAATAGCGTATTCTAAGTCTAACTGGGTTTGGTCGATTACGAAAATCTCGTAAGCAGCCACCTCGTTGAAGATCCTGTCCATCTCTGCAACAAAATGAAGAAAGAAAATTGATGTTACAACTGAACATGACTAGATTTTACAGATTTACTATCCTTTTGTCACATTATACTTAAACCATTGACAACTAACAGACCATCAGGACAAATTGAATCAAAAGTCACATAATTTAAATTGAAAGAAGACAACATATAGCATGATGATGTAATTTTCTAAGGTTAAAACAAGTTTAATGAATATTTCACTAATTTAAGGGATATGGTAAAGTACCTAGCATTAAGGAGAACCCAAATCAAACTAGTCTAAAATCAATGTCCTTTGAAATTTGATTTCATCTGCCTAATAGATATCAAGTGTAAAAGGAAGCAACAGAGAAATTTGGTTGGTTGCTGGATTTTACAAGTAGAAACTTTGCATAGTCATTACATCTGCGGTCAATCTATTCCAAATCTAATTCTATTAATTTATCATAGATCCACCACAGTATTCATATTTCCCATCTTTGTACTGTAACAACATACTGTACAAATTTACAACAAAACAAAAATAACTTAGTCAAAAGGCTCCAAAGTATTTTAGATATGCATTCATTTGTTAATTAAGAAATAGAGATTATTCCATGAAAACTGAGCACAAACAATTTTTATTCACAAGTTGTGATGTATTGAAGAACAAACAAGTGAGGACAGCAAAAAAGTGAGTTTTTTTCATGCATCACAACAATGTTTTTGTTTTATACATACTAATATTTTTTCTTCTTGACCAACAAAGATTAGAAGCTAACAACTGTGAAAATACATCATTCAACCAACATGATACAAATGATAGTAGTTCACAGACTAAATCTCAGTATGTATGAAATGAAACTTTTCAGTCGAGGCCTAAAGTTTCTCCAAATTTCCCTTTGTTTACTGATCTAATATGTGTACATTAACAATGCTCATTATCAACAAAAAACATTAATAAGTAAACTATTTTTAGATTATGGGTACATGAATCATGAAAATAATGTATTTACTAGTCACAACGTACTTGTTATGATCATAAATCTGATTTCCATCATTTAACATTACTGAAATGAATGGATTATTTCCCTAAAAAACAATAAAACATCAGTGAATAAAAACAGAAAAGGGACACAGGACATATAGCTATGAACCAGTAAAAAAAACAAACAAACTTGTATTTCAGACCTGTATACTTTAAAATATTAGAATCTTACACAAAAAGAGTTTACCAAAAGTAAGATCTTTTCCAGTACAATGATAGAGTAGAGAATAATCAATAGCCTCCATGTCAAATAACTCTCCACTGAGAATGAATTAATTTCAATACTTACATAATATGTTTATAATGATATTATCATTTGTATAAGAATCACAAGATGTAACTCAACATACCTGCTGATCATTGTCAAATGAATCAAGGAAAACACCAAGACCTTTCCATGTGTTAGTATTTCCAAATGCAGGACCTTCAATGCCTGCAGTTTCTGTAAACCAAATGGCCTGGGTAAAAGATCAGTACATCATTGTTAACCCATGAGTGAGAAAATTAATCCTTAGTAGATTCAAGACCAAGTTATCTGAACCGACATCCTAAGAGTTATATGATAAACAATTTAAGGAGAACTACTAATGAGATCTTAGGAGTGAGAAGATTAATAATAAGTCCTGTCTGAAAGACTACACTGTTCTGACTTCCTCATATTAGTAATAATTTGATCAAATGGACAAATTTGCAAAACACACTGAATTGATTACCATTAAATCTTTTTCAAGACATTAAAATACTTGATGAATTGCAGAGGAGTGGTGATGAAGGGAGGGATCACCTTTAACAGAGTTTTATCTTGTTCAGAATAGGGAGTGGTACTGAAAAGATCTCTCTCCATGCTCCACAAATTATAGACACTAGGCTGGAGGGACTTAAATATTATTCCTCTCACTGTTATTCACATGTACACATGAAATAATAAAGTAATAATAAGATGAAACCATAGAATTATTTTGTGTACTCCATAAGTGTCTGTATCGTATGGATCACAGTAGCTATTCAACTGTTGATTGATAAAATCTCTTATATGTATCTCACCACACCATCTCCACCAAGCCTCCCTCTTCCAGTTACTTTCAAGGCTACTTCTATTTCCCACCACTCATGAGGAAAGGTGCTTTTTGTCCAGGCATAACCTGTTTGAAAAGGATATGCCACATATTATACTATTTTGGCCTCACTTTCTTTCTTTGCCAAAAAATAGCCCAGCAAAGGGAAAGGAGGCCAATCATCTTCATGTTGGATTTTACCAACTTTCTTGAAGTCGGTGAGGATGTGGGTAGTATTTTTAATTTTTTTAACAAAACTCCTGATCAGAACAAACATGTTAACACAATAAAAATGATTTGAAAATTCTAAGGCAATTCTATCTGATCTTGTTAATAAAAAATATTTTGTGTCAATGAGAGACAACCCAAACTAAGACAACAGATAAATTTTGACTAGTTGCTAATAAAAAAACACAATTCAGAAAACAATTTAAAGTTCAAACAACTGATTATTATCTCTTCAAATAGTTGATAACTCCTATATATTCTGCTAATTTACATAAAATACCCTTTGAAACTAAATATATTTAAAACTTTTTGTTGAATTCGAGTCAAAAGACAAGAAAAACATCACAGAAATATCAAGGGCAAAGAAACCTGAAGAAATCAGTCTAAGACAAAGTATAATGATATTTTTCAATGAAGAGCGTCTAAGTTGTGATCTAAAATTTAAATTATACTTCCGGAACACAAAGTTTTAAAGTTAAACGCGACCTCAAGGATGTCCTTCATGTCCTCCTAACTATTGTTTATAGGATGAAAAGTAAATGTTTTGATACATTCACATTCAACATTTTCAAAAAGTTCGGCCTAAGTTAGGTTACACACGGAGTGCATACGCCGTTGTTGAAATCAGCTGTGACAACTGGAGAAGTATTTACCTTATAGACCTTTTTTAAGTATAAAACCCGGCCGATGGATTGCTTGTTCAGTTTAAAAGAAATCATATGGCAGGAAACTAACCTTTTTTATTAGTCATTGAAGGAGTCAATCTAATCTGGTCATCGCTGGGGATAGCACCTAAATTGGAGAATAAAATCAGCCAAAAATTTACAAAACGTGCGCTAAGGTGACTTTGTACACGTGTAGATTGAATATTCACTAGTCACTTATCAAAACAATGGCAACTTACTTCCTCCGTGATTCCAAAAGGGAATTGCTCCATCTTTATTCACTAAATGCGGTCCTTTAAAACTATGCTTATATTGGAATTTGACGTGTCGTTCACCAGGTACTGAAGCGACGGATAAACGAAATAAAAACAATAAGAAACCTACACTGGTCAAAGCTTCGACGGAAGCCATTTTGAGAGAACACAAAAAATTCGGCGTACGTTGCATCTTGGGATATCCGGCAACTTCTCCGAATATTTGTCAAGCGTTGATTGGCTGATTACCTTTCAACGAGTCTAAAGTTGATTGTCATTGCAGGCGGGCTTTTTAAAAAACATCCCGTCCTTTAAACATTCTGAAAGGTACGAAATGGGATTAAAGTACGATGCCTAGAGCTGGATATGCTCTGTTTTCGTAGTTGGGATAAGGGCCAAGTACCTCGCGCAAGTGGAAAAAAAAGAAATAACTAAATAAGTGAAATTTAAAAAATTGGTATGAGTGCGCCTTGCAGAACTCTGGGAGTGAAGCGCACGAAAATTTCTCGCCGTCTACAGATGGGAAGGTTATGTGCCAAGTGGTGAGTTACCTCAAGTCATGATTTGAAAAAATTCAATTTCCTCAGAGTATGAAAAATTTGAAATATAGACCAAAATGATCCCCGGAAACTAATAAAAATTGAAATGGACCTTTTCCAGTGAAAGTAAAAAGTATGCACATAACAATCATCTATTCGTGTCGAATTGAATGCTATCAATTTCTACGTCTTCCACAAGTGATGACGTCAATGGTCAACAGCAGAACACTATCAATAACTAAACGCTTGAACGTGTCCTTTAGTAGCATGTCGTAATGATGTGGGATATTGATCAAATGAAGCCTTTAAGTGCTACTGTGGTTCTTTCTTTATTCACTCCGAGCTTTCGCCGTTCTACGGCATCATCAGGGAGGACGATAAAATATTTGCGCTATGGTTTTAAACGTTGGAGGTGCCACTATAAATTAGCATAGTGTAAATGAGCTATTTTAATTAACTGTTTTTAACACATATTTTAGAACATTTTATCACGCCATTAGTTTTCATGCGTCCTACTGGCTAGTATTACAAAAAAAACAATAATGTAGAAGGTCGTAGCTTTACTATGACGTACTTTAACATAATTATGTTAAAGCAGGAATCCTATTATTTAATCAGATGCAATTCGATAAGGGAAGTTTAGAAAGTTTTGAAAACTTCTGGTTTGTACTTTCAGGTAAAAGGGAAAAATTCACGTTGCAAGATGTCAGTATATCGGTAAATTAGATAAATGTGAGTTATTGAATTATCTTATAACTCTTGCAAAATTGCATATATGGCAAAATCGAAAGCAAGATAAAATTCCAGAATGTGAAGTTTTCTTAAAACAAGTAGACGTCAAATATAGAACTGAGAAATACATTGCTGTTAAAAACAATACGCAGAAACAATTTCAGGCTAAGTGGTTATTATATAGATGGCACTTATTTATAATAAATAATAGTTTACAAATATAATTATAGAATTGTTTAAAAATATAAATGTAATTTATAATTAATAATAGCTTACAAATGTAAATAGAGTATACTGAGAGTCTTGTAAACACTTTTTTTATTTTTTAAAATGGCAATAAAAAATGTAGAAAAAAAAAAACAAAAAGCTTTACTGTGACATAAGTTCCGTTAGACTTGGTTTCGAATTGCGTTGATAAGAATGAAACTCGCGTTAAAGGTCACTTCGGCACTCCTTGTGCATGACACAAAGAAAGGACGGAAAGCCCCGTCTGAAAAATTTCGCCGTACTTGTACGCGCCTAACTTTGCAACATACTACTACATCATAACTTGTAAGTTTTAGACGAGTTCATAACCATCGGCAAAAATCACCCGCCGAAATTCATTCTGGTTTTGCTGCACCTAAACTGATTATAATCTTCGAAATATCTTCTTGCCTTTAGACCTTTGAATGGTTATCGTTCCATAATTAAGACACCACACACAGCTTCTGAGTGAATTTGCCATTGATGGCGAGTTGCCGGATACCGTACCAAAACTTGTTTTGTAAAGATTAACGCTTCCTGGTAACCTAAGACGGTCTCAAAAAAAAAAAAATAGTAATGATAATAATAGTAAAAAATAGTAAAAAATAGTAGACTGTGTTCATCGAATTTTGATCCAAATCTTTCCTCGCCTGCACAAGCCAAATTAAATTATTCCTATGTCACGTTTCGCCTCACGTAAAGTCGCTCGATAAATATTTCCATTGTAACGCGATGATCATTGTTTTTGAGGTTTTCTCCCGCTCGCATCTAATAACAAACCCCTATATTTTTTTCATTGATTTAAATTAAAAATGTGTGACAGCGAATTCGACAAGTTTTCTCTAGCCAGAAAAGCACAGAATTACTTTTGTCCGCTATAAAAGTGCTGCCAATAACACGAGATAATTCTATGATGATGGCGTCAGGC
The DNA here is from genome assembly GCF_964200805.1 of Pocillopora damicornis. Taxonomy (NCBI): domain Eukaryota; kingdom Metazoa; phylum Cnidaria; class Anthozoa; order Scleractinia; family Pocilloporidae; genus Pocillopora; species Pocillopora damicornis. The sequence continues at coordinate 237,702 of NC_142671.1, forward strand.
CCGGGGGAATTTGGGGCAAGGAATTACCACAGTGTAAATCAACTGTGTCTACACCTAATTGAGTGAGAGAATATGTGAGTGACTCATTTGCATATCTGAGTCCCATAAAAACTTTTTTCTACACTTCGCGTATCCAAAAGTTTAATATGGCAGAGGGATACGGGACTGAAAAAGCCTTTTTTGGGCCTCCTGTATTCTACATGAGTGTTTGGAACATGAGATGGCCAGTAAAGGGTCAGGTCTGATCAGTAATTTGTACTGTAATTTGGTATCTGCCAGTTGGCTTCATCAAGTCACAAACTAGATAAAAATATGTACTGTTTGAAAAGAAGTCAAAATCTCACATTTTCCTCCTTATAATGATACTCGTGTATGGCTAGCCCTTGAATGCAGTAATTCAGAGCCAACAGGGCATAAGTTGAGTGAAAGTTTACTTCTTGATCACAATAGTACATGTATATACATTTCACTAACACTGCTCCTTGAAAGCATTCTGCTATCATTACTGTAAGGATCTAGCCATAAGCAACTTGTTTACTACATTAATCTGGCCTCATATATAAATTATATATATATGTAGGATTTTTCCAGAGATGGATGTGTATGATAGTATCTATGACATGTACATGTTGATTAACACGGCCTGTAATATGTTGAAAACGCATATTTTTGACAGCTTGAGGCTGGAATAAAATGAACCAATATTACAAAAACAGTTTGTACTTCAGTTTTTAAGTCATTATTGTTTTCATGAGTTTTCATTAGGTGAAAGTGGAGGACAACTGTCACTCATAAAGTTGCGTGGAGAGACTTGTCCTTCTTGTTTGTCTCTGAAAAAAAATAAATTTCTCACCATTAGCTAACATAAATCTGGTTCAATTCAATTTGTTGAGAGATATGGTAAACATTTTGGGGGAATATTATATACTAAGCCTTATGTACTCCTTTCTTTCTTGGAGGAAAGATTAAGGTAGTCCTTATTGCAATTGGAAGTAGATCTTAGAATGGTCAATGATCCAGATCATAGTTGAGCCATAGAACTATTCTATTTTGAATACAGATTAATATTTACAGTGATGAAAAGATCAAAAGAACTCCAAGGGACAATTAGTTACCAAGGCTTAAAAAGTATTTTCAAAGAAAACTGTCATTCCAAAAAGAGATCATTGAAAAACCTTTTACTCCTCTGGTGTATTTCCAAGTCACACATTTCTAACTCTTAAGAATGGCTGCCTGTTAGGATCGAGAATCGTCCGTCAACGACCATTTTGGTGAATTGCTCATATTTTGCCCAACGATACCCTTTGGTAAACTATTTTCAAAAATCAAGTTTAAAAGTTCCGACGATTATTAAATTTTTAGAAATTGGCGAAAATTTGAAAACGCGGTTTAAGTGCGGTTTTCCGCCTATCAAATTGTCCAAAATTCACTGCAAAAACCAAGCTCCGTTGAAGGCTTAAAATGAATTCAATTAACACCAAACTTCACACGATATAAGAAAAAGCCTTCCCATCCATTTTCACTATGTTAATTTTTCTGTACACATTGATACTGAGAATTTTTAAGTCTTCTTAGCAACACCCTCAAATAGCGCTTGATATGAGAGCAAAAAATAGGTTAAATTTAACGCGATAAAAGTGTACCTGGTACCTCATTTTTAAATTTTTTAACTTGATATTCGTAATATAATGATACTATTTATTTCCTGAGTAAACTTTGATGCTTTGAATCGGACCGCTTCCCTTCGAAAATACCACAAATGTTTGTGTCCAGAGCGAGCAAAATGATGTGTGTTGTGTAAACAAACGCTAATCTTATCATTCCTTCCCTGGTGGAAAAAGGTTTTAAAATAAACTTTAATTCCGGAAATGTTTGACTTGTATTCCACAAAATATTGAGTTATAGTGAAGTCGTACATTCAGAGTTGTGTGAGAGCTGAGAGAAAATAGAATCACCGTCGAAAATGTTCTTACAGTCATTTCATCGATCACCATTACAAGTATTACGATTACGAAAATTGTGACAATTGATCAGTCTGTTGAATGACTCTTAAACATTTCAGCTGCAAGGGCTTTGTTTTAGTTTGTTTTAGATATATATGTATATATAAATCAAGAATTCCAGCGAATACAGAAGGAGAACAGCATTCTTTACAAGCAGTTCAGTGTATTAACGCGAATTGTTCCTATTTATCATAATTAACCGACATCCGGTCCCAACAAACACTGGCCGCACCACATGAGACCCTAAATGGGCTGTCATCATGAAATATACTAAAGACTGAAAACAAAAACTTTACTCAAGGTCTGATAACTACACGATAACACTATTATACTTCAATCTCAGATGTATTTTCATTGAGCTTCCAACATCTCGCACCATCTTGACTAAGATGCTGTAATTCAAACACAATTTTCTCTCGTGGTAAAGCCTGTCACGTCATCACTGCCCACGAAGCTCTTCCGCAAATGGTTGAAATTTCGTAACAGATCTAAGGAAAGTTATTTCACGGACGAGTCTTGAGCTTTCATATGTGCTCTCATCAGAAGTTATTATTTCTTGTCATTTTATGGCTCTCTGTAGCTATATAACGCTAGTTGGTAAGGTGACCCCTTGCGGGCGATCTCCTGATTATCCTGGTCAGGTGGAATGCATTACACTCGAGGATTGCACGAAAGATGTAACTGGACATCTATCGACTCTTGGACTGAGTGCAGATGAAGGTTCTAGAACTGAAATGAAGCTGCTTTTAGCCAGAGCCGGTAAATATTGATTTTGTGTGTTTTCAGGTAACTTCATTGTGCTTATGAATGAGTGCTGCAACAGATTTAATTGGTGTTATATTTTTTACAGGTGTTTTCTCATTTGAACAAAAGCATCTTACCCTGACTATTTACCCACGCCATAGGGCAGACTTTGGCATACGTTGGAGGACTAGGAAAACCCTTTGTGCAATTCCAAAGGATCTAGCGACACATAAGTCCTCAAGTACGTGCCAAAGGAAGCAACCGTGTGGATAGCCGAAAATCGATGTATATTTTTTGCAACACCAACACCTTAGTTTCAGTTGGGTCGCGTAAGTTGAATTGCTTCTGTTGATAAATGTTCTCATGAAATTGCTTTTTCTCACGTTTATTTGTAATACCTTACACAAAAAAAAGCACTATAAGTTTCAACTTTCTCAAGCTAGCAAATTTTATATTTGTGAGGAAACTTTGCAATTTATATTGCCAACGTTTTTTTCTCGTCTGAGTAGCTGATAATCCATTGATTGATGACAGATTGATTACTTTATACCTAGAAATAGTAGTTGATATGAGTTATTTACTTTGCTTTTTTTTTAATAAAAGCAATTTGTAGGCGATGCGACGAGTTTACCTGCAGGCAAGTTGCAGATGAACAGACGCCGGCGGAGGGCGCTGGAGCAAGTACTGTGTCTACCCCTAAAGAGCCTCGAGTGGTGCAGATACCTGAACAACAGACAATGGTAAGCTTCAAATATGAATTGATGATCTCAATCTTGTTTTTTAAAAGGAAAATAGTCATTTTTAGAAGAGCATAGAAATTGGAAAAAAAATCGAGGAAGAAAAAACACGTGACAAACACAAACACAACGTGACAAACACAGTTGTTAATCTGGGACAAGGCTCCTTCGTTGACCAGTAAACTCACTGCTTTTCGGTCACTTTTTTTTATTTGAGGGGTGGGAAAGGGGAGGGGTGCTATGCCGCACTTTGGTAGGCTAATTCCTGTCCCACATTTGTTTGTTTTCTGGATGTCCCGCAACAGTACCTGGTGCTACTGAGATTTTTTATTACCCGAAACTGATTCCCTACAAACATATACAAAGAAATCGGTTTTAGAGATTTCATGCTTATAGAGCAAACCTTTTCGTAGGTTCATGAGATGGAAACAGACCGTCCAGGAGAGGAATCAAGTGCTGGCAGTGAGTCATCTTCTGATGGTCTAGAGACGGACTTGATGTTTCTGGAAATATCATCCCAGGGGTTGAAGGATGATGAGACGTTTCTCAGTCCCGATACTGCAAGCCTCGTCTCCTCAACGAGTGAAGAGAGCATCACCTCAAAGCCAAATTCCCGTGAAAAGTTGAACGAGTATCTGGTGTCCAAAAACATTGAACCTGTCTCTCAACCTTGGGTTGAGTGGGAAAAGGCCAGTGACAGCACTAAGCTTCGGTATACTAGACGAACCGCAGAGATTTTTTCTTCTGTGCTCCACGACCTAACACCCAGTTGTGCAGGTTCTCTTTGGCAAGCAGTCGTCTCTTATCCTGCCATGAACGAAGCACTCGGGCTGGACGAACTCTCCGAAACTTCCAAATGCTACCTCCAGGTCTTAGCTGAGGCATATGACAAAGCCCATGGGTGGGACACAAGACGGCAAATTCTTTCGATGATGTGTGGTGTTTCCAATTATAATGATATCTCGAGATTCATACCTGGCTTAAGTAGATATCGTTTTACCATAGCTAATCTGCATCGTCTTCAGCACGGAAGCGGCGCTTCAGTGACCCCCCAGCCTTCATCAAAGATAAGAGTCGACCCAAGACAACTGGATCACTTCTTATCTTATATAACAAGCCCCCATTTGGTGCAAGATCTGCCATTTGGACAAAAAACACTGAAGCTCTCCTCTGGACAACTGGTTGAAGTACCCAATGTTATTCGCACCATGATACCGCAAAGGATAGTGCGTCAGTATACCCAGTACTGCAAAGAGACTGGATTTGAGGCGTTCAGCGAGCGGACGATGCTGCGTGTTTTAAATGAATGCAAGGCCTCGACCAGAAAGTCTCTCCAAGGCCTTGACTATTTTGCAGCAGACGGGGCGCGTGCGTTCGATGAACTAGAAGGCTTGGTTCTTCAATTGGGGAGCTTGGTCTTGGAAAGGAGTGGCAAGTGCGATACGTGAAATCATTAAAGGTGGCCAAATTCTACCTGAAGGGTGATTTCAAGGGAAGCAACCGAAAGTGTCAAGAGTTCCAAGAAAATTGGATTATATTTTTCAAGCAGGGTGATCTTATTTCGCAAATGGATGGAAGTATAGCACCGTTCCAATGACAGGTCCACCCTGACTGGGAAATATACGTCGGTTTTTGCTCTTGGTATTCGTTTTTTATCAGTATAAATTATGCTTTGTAATAGATTTTATCTTCTCAGATTATTGAGGTTATTCGATTTAGATAACATGAAGCATACATATTGCATATATTTTTTGTCGTTAATGTTGCAGTAACATGGTAATCCATGCTTTGTGTCAAGCTGTGTTTCCTATTTTCACTCAGGTTCACGTGATCTCTTCTTCTCCCATTGCAAGTCATTGCAGTGTATTTGCTCTGAGTGACACCGAAGATTCTGACCTGCGGCAGCAATGCAAACACAACCATGACGAGCTCTGTGACCAATGTGAAAGCTTGCATTCGACCCTGAACGACATATCTACTGCGGTCGATGAAGCATCTTTTACCACAGAAGAAGACAAAGACGAAGCTTTGTTTCTCGTTAGCTCTGCTACGCTTGCCATCCAGTCATGGAAGTACCATTTGCTGAGGTCGACCCATCAAGATCAGGCTCGTTTGGACGTCATCGATGCCCTTAATTCTGGAACAGTATTCATTGTAAATGACTGGGCCATGAAGTTCTTGCCTCAGAGATATCGCGAGTCACAGACAGACTGGTTTGGTGAGCGGGGTATTTCTTGGCACATATCTGTGGTATACAGACGAATAGAGGGTGTGCTACAGTGGCAAGCCTTTATCCATGTGATTCAGTCCTGTACCCAAGGAAGTTCTGCTGTTACCGCGATTATGCAACATGTTCTAGCCACATTGAAGCAAGAGTATCCTGAAATCAACAAGGCCTACTTCAGGCAAGATAAAGCCGGCTGTTACCACTCCTCCCGCACGTTAACGAAGTGCCAAGAAATTTCAGCGAACACCGGAGTGAAGATAGTCCGCGTTGATTTCAGCGACCCGCAAGGCGGGAAAGGGGCTGCAGATCGACTAGCTGCGAGCTGTAAAGGCCACATTAGGGCGTTTATTAATGAAGACCACGATGTCTGCACCGCCAGCGACCTGAAGGAAGCTCTGCTATCCCATGGTGGTTTGGAAGGTGTACGAGTGGTTTCTCTGGATACCATCGAAGAAACGCCAGACGATGTGCAAACCATATACCATCAAAGCCCATGCGTAAAAAGGCCCCGTACTTGGCTCTACTAAAAGAGATTGTCAGCAAATGTACTTGCCAAAAGTCATCGTGATGCTGACTTTCTCTTTAGTTCAGCAGAATAGAAAAGTGAGGAAGAAACGAATTAACGGTGACTCGTTCCTAATCTTCAGTTACTAGTTATCTCATTTATAAAGCTCGTAGAGTAATTAGAAGTTCTTTCGTTTTGTTCTGTTTTTCTTTTAATCATGCCAATATTGACCCTCACTTTCCTTTTCTGGTCTTCACATCGGTAATGAAGTTTACTCATCTGGTAGCCGACACATGCAAACTGACAGACGTGAGAGTATTCAACCTACATTTCTTTCCGCTCATTTTGAAATGCGGGATTTCTTGCTATAATTTAACGACATAATTATTTCATTTGCGGTTTCTACGCAGGTATGTTTCAGAACCCCCTACACGTTTCCAATGGCGTTACGTTGCGTGACATTTATAATCACGAGGATAACAAGAACCGTCGCCTTGCATTTAATTACTTTGAAGGTCAAAAGTCGCCTTTCCATGTATTTAAATCTACAGAAAATGAGTTCTCAAAGTAAAAGATAAAAAAATATCTAATTTATCAGCATGGAATCAAGTACTAATCTACTAAGTAGCTTCTCTCGAATGTATCTTTTGCATTACTTGAATGTGAGTTGGTGCTAATGTAATATGTACTTCACTTGCAGATTTTTAGCCAAAAAATATTTTGTAGAACCTTTTCAAATATCTTACGGAATAATTTACTTGTCACTTTACATTTTTCGAGCTACAAACCGACACAGCAGAGGCCTGATTTAATTTGGAGATTTAACAACTCGATATGATTAAATTACCTTGTTGTTTGTTTACACACTTTGCATCATTTTGCTCGCTCAAGTCACAAACACTTCTGCCATTTTCGAAGGGAAGCAATGCGATTCCGAACATCACACTTTCCACAGTGAACGGAAAATAGCAATATTTCACGAATATGTTGTTGAAAATCTAAAATATGTGGTACCAGGTACATTTTTTTCGCGTGAAATATCACCCGTTTTTCGCTGCCATTTTACGCGGTCTGTGAGGATGTTCTTTCAAGGGCTTAAGTAATCCCAATATCGATGTGCCCAAAAAAAATCACTCACTAGAATTGAATGAGAATAGCTGTCCTAAAATCGTGTGAGGTTTGGTGTTGATTGATTCCATTTTCATCCTTAAACGGGGCTTGGTTTTTGCAGTTAATTTTTGACTGTGCGTCATGCGGAGCCTGAGCTCCGGAAGCCTGAAAACCGCGTTTTCAGATTTTCGCAAATTTATGAAAATTTAATAATCGCTGAAACTTAAAAACATGATTTTTGAAAATAGTTTATCAAAGGGTATCTTTGAGCAAAATATGAGCAACTCACCAAAATGGTCGTTGACGGACAATTCTCGATCCTGACAGGCAGCCATTCTTAACTTCCCAACCACTATGATAATCATACATTTACTAGAAATTTGCAGGATGTGCATTTATTACTACTGAGATAAGTATGAATGCTACTCACACGTCATAGCTTAGGTGCTCAATGACAGCATCAACATGTTCCTTGGGAATTTCTCCATCAGTCTCTGCTAGGTATGTGAACAATTCCTTAAACAGTGAGAATGGTATTCTTGCAGGGCCCCCTTCTAGATCAGTTGTCAAAATCTCACAAACTGTTTTCATAGCCAATGTAAGATTCTAGGATATAAAACAATTTACAGTAAAGAAATGGAAATATTGCTGATCTTATAACTCTGTATCCATTCCTTTTTTGTTGGTTTGTATGGAACAAATCTAGCACATTAATTGACATGCAATTCTGCAAGGAGAATTGGGAGAGGGAAATCACCTCTCCAAGCTCCAACACCTTGTTTACATCCACTTACACTGACTTATAGAGGGTACGCAGGTAAAATCTCCTCAGCCGGCTGTTTTGCTTCATAAAATGCCATTTTTTGCTTTCACTTCACAAACACAAAGTTCGAACTTGGATGAATTCAAGCAAAATGGTTATCTAATGCTGTTTGTAGCTCAATTTGATTCTTGCAAAATGAGTCAATTATCAGCACCATGGCTTGTTGTAGATTAGTCTCAATCACTTGAAAGGCATTTATTCTTGACTAACAATTACTGATTTCAAGAAACAAATCCTTCTCTGGTAAAAAGCAAACTTACTTAACAACAAGCTGTCAGATAAAAGTGTGTTTTATTTGTAAGCTTAATACTTAAAAATAGCTTTAATTCTTGACAATACAGACATATATTTGGCATAATAACTTGACTACAATAATTACCTCACTAATTGCACTGCAAGCAAGAGCCAGAAAATGAAGCCACTTCAGTTCTTCAGCAAAACTTCCCAACCTGAAAAGGAATGGACACCTCTAAATTAATTTGCTTGATCCATGCACACTCTATATATGTACACCATCAGTTTCTTAACCCTTAACCTCTGAGTGTGACTAGCATCTAATTTCTCCTTACAATGTCACCACTGAATCACACATTAATGTCATGAAAATAAAGGAAATGATTACCAACTACAGAAACTCTTGATTGTTAGAAAATTCTCCTTGTCAACACCTTAGTAAATTTACAGACAACAGTATGGAGAATATGAATACTGATGTTAGGGTGGAAAGGGTTAACTAATATTGCAAAAAACCTGTGGTCATTCATCACAGTGAAGAACAATGTATCATCCTTTCTTTTGTGACACAGTTAGTTCAATTGCTGACTGCCAAACTCTACAGCTCAGAGACAAACTATATCATTTCTAAATGTTAAGGCCACTTTTTTTTTAAATACACTGAGTAACATAGAGAGGCTTATATTACCTCAGTAGCTCATCCAGAGTGTCTTTAGGAAGTGACAAATGTTTCCACTTTTCTTCCAAGGATGACAACTCTATAACAGGCTTTCCACCTAGCTGTTGGGAAAAAATAAATAAATGAGGATAACATTGTGTTCTCTGATACACAAATTATGGTGAGTAATTACAAGTGGATAATACAATTTAACAGATAATCTAGAAAAAGTATGTTATGGTGAGTTGATGTGTATTTCTAACATTTTAGTATACAGTAGTAACATAATTCATTGAGGAAGTACCTATGTTCATTCTCTGAAGAGTAGGGTCATGGATATTGTATCCATTTCATGTATACAGGGTCTGTCAAATTCAGAATCAACCATCCCACAGATTAAGGTGCCATTTTATCAAGGGGAAGATTTGAGTTTTTGGAAGATCCCAGGAGGAAAAACATCCTCACGACATGTTTTTCTGTTTGTCAGCTTACCAAAAAATGCTTATAGTTGGCCCTAGCAGTAGAACTAGGATCTCTCTTGTGTAGAGACAATCTTAGCTGAGAGGCACAAAGGATACTTCCACAAGTAAGATCCTTGCACTTAGTAAGGTAAATTTCCTGTGGAAACAGGAAAATTACCTGTGGAAGAAGAATTCACCTGACTTAACATCACATTTTGTCTTTTTTCTGGAGTTCATGAAAGCTCCTAACTTAAGCTCATAACTTATCAAAAATGATTTCAAATATCCTTAATTAAAGTTACTTCATTGTCATCTAAGAATCAAGTTTGGCAAAATGAATCAATGACATCAAGCTTAATACAAATGGTGTAAGATACCTGTTTGTGTAAAACTGCAAGTAAGCCTTGAGTAAGGGGTTTTTCCAGAGGCTGCCCTAACTGGAACTCGAGACGTTCTTTAACTGGGGGTGTCTCTCCTTTAGACAAGGCATCAAAGTACCTAAAAGTTTATCAATATCAAGTTTTATTTAAATCAAGATGGCTAAATGCACGTGTATGTGGTGCAAATGTTATGACGTACACTTTCTTTTCAAGGTTATACGAAGCTGATGATGAGTAGTTCATTATCAATAAAAGATATTCTTACTTGTAAGTATCATTGAATGTTTCCCTTCATCAGTATTACAATATGTCTCAGTTCAAATGAAGTCCGTAACTACTGTCGAAAGGAAATGGGAGAGTTCTGCTGCCTGACTTTTTTCCGAGGACACTTAAACACAATTAATTCCCAAAGACCATTCAAATATCCTGTTACATATTTTAAGATGCAGGGATCAATGGTATTACTACGCTAGTGGAGAAACTGCCAAATGTTTATTTTCGTAACGTATTCATTTGAGTCAAAAATTCGACAAGTAAACTAAGTTTTGGGCTACCTCCATCAACCCTCCTTACCAAAATGTTGGTGTGATAGTTTATCGCGTTAAAATATCGTTACGGTATTCAAGACTCTTTCAAAAGGCTGGTGGCAACAGTCTACCAATTAAAACTCAAAATAAGAAGTAAGTTTATCTCGGAAAGAAGAAACAAAACTTACGCGTAAGCCCACTGTAAAACATCCTTCGGTTGTGTACGAATAGCAGCCTTAGTAAACTGCTTTAGGATATCTGGCAACTCTGGAGGAATGTTGATTTGTTGTGAGCAATAGATCGGCTCCTCCTTTTGAGGCATAACTCTTGTATTTCAAACGAGTCTTTCCTCTGTCCTTGCAGTTCAAGATGGCGGGTGTTAGTTGCTATGACGACGACAAGCTTAACTCCCATTATGCTTAGCGTGGAAAAAATTCAGACTTGGAAAACATGGTGGTTGAACAGGGTTAACTGGAGTGACTTCGGAAACTCTGATCCCAGGGTAGGTTATCTCAGACGATATTTAATTATACTGTCTTTGTCTCTCTTTGAGCTTGTTTACGCTTGAAAATGCATTCTAAGTTTGACAAGGCGTAAAATTCGATGGAATTAGAAGTGTCGTCGGTCGCAAGTAAAACTGCAAGTGATGCAAGTGTTAGCAGAACAGACACGGCAAGCGATGATGAGGAATCTTATCAGACAGGTGTGATGGTAGTTTTTGCTCCTATCTCCACTGTAACACTTCATTAATCCCTCCCTCTTCTCTTTGTAACCCAAAATATTTCGTGTTGTTTCCACTCTTCTATCCTAGAACATACTGTACGTAATGGTCAGCGGTTTGAAGCGTAATCTGTAAAATTACCTGTAGTTCACTAGTAGATCCTCATATTCTTTAATCAAACCTGAAAAATGTAGTGAGAGCTTGAACAATTGCCAGATCAACAGAAATATGTCATCCCAGAGGTGATCCACATTCCATCTGCATCTGATAACAGCCCAAAGAGTTCAGGAATTGCCGTGTATAAATATTCCTCCTCTGAGGAATCTGATCATGAAGAATGCTATGAAGAGGGAAATTATCCTTCAGGATATGTTAGAGGTATATTACGCACTTTGTTATGATATGTGTACACCATTCAAAAATTTCAAAACTTTTTAAATTCTATTTTCTTTTCTATTAAAGATTAAGATAATGAGTGAAAACAAAGTAAAGAAATAGATGAATGAAAGGAACACTTGTTTAAAAGTTTTGACATCAAGGAAAAAAATATGGCCACAACATTTATAATAGATGATAATGTTAACTAAGAACCAAGACAAAAGTTTGTTAGATTGCCTTCGAAAAGGGATTTGTGACCTGTTTTTTTTTTCAAAAAGGGATTCAATTGAATTGAATAGAAATAAAGCTTTTAGTCACTACATTTGACATCCTCTTAATTCTTGAGAGATATTGCTGAAAGCTTTTTTTGTTAGCTAGCATTTATTTGCTTGATACATTTGCCAGGTAAACTAAGTTATATTGCAGAGTAAGGCAAGATACAATGTTCATTGTTGAGGAGTTGTAATGCATGATGTACCCACAATTCTGTTGCCGTGGAAACATCAACAGTCAAAATAATATCTCTCTACACAAACTATTGATTCAAGGAACCAGCTCAACTGATTTATGTTAACAGTAGACAAAACCAATCATTATAATTTAGAGCAATCCCTCAGATTTTATTTTTTGATATGATTTGTTGCATTTGATTAGGTTTGGCCCCACCCCAGGTTTTGCTTAAAAGCTACAGAAGGCAAGCACGGGAATTTGCTAACAATGGAGATGATAGAGCTGTACATGATCGAATCCGATGTGTAGCTTTAACCAGAATAATTTATGGGGATAATCACTGGAAACTGGCTAAAGCTTACTCAAAGCTTTCACAGGCATATCTAGAGCAGAAGGGTAGGTTCTGTGAAATTTTTCTGATCAGTAATGTGTAGGATAAACTATCCTCTACTAACACATCAATTTTGAGATCTAATTTTGAACATATAAGGTAAACCTAAATTTGTTTTTAATATTTTGAAGAGAGATTTTATCCACTTATTTTCAAGTCATTGTCTACTTGTTGTCAGGAATGGCCCAGCAAGCCCTGATTCATGCTGGAAATGCTCGTGATGTGTTACTGGCAGCAGATGCAGTAAAACATCAAGGAAGACAGATTTATGACAGATCTGATGTGCTTCCTGTTATGGAATTGATGTATCTTGTGATGGGACAAGCTCAGATTGCCTTGAAGAAGTAAGTGCAATGTACATGCAGTAGGTGAGTTTGCTGCATTGCTTTCCCTAGCCTCCTGCACCACCTGATTTTCCCACAGAAAAATTATTTGCAGTCTGTTTTGTTTTCTTAAAGTGTGGTTGAGGTATTCCAGCTGAAACTGCAACTTGTTCCACTTTCTGAAGCTGACAGGGTTGAATTTTGGATTTTATCAAGGTTGGAAAAGCAAAAATAAAGAGGGATTTCCTTCCACTGAAATGGCAAATTGTCATCAAATGACTTGCACAGTAGAACTGTATTGAAGTAGAAATTAAATTTTGATTGAACTTACTTAGCAGTGATTGCAATTAAATGACCTGTTATGCTTCAAATCCACAATTATAATACTAGGAATGCTCAGTCCTTCCGTTTGCCACTGTGCAGAACGAACACCAGGAAGTTTTCAATTTACTTTCAAGGTCCAAACTTTTATAATTCGTTAAATTCTGACATAACTAGTTCTCCCTCCTCCGCTTCTTTTAAAAGAAAGCTTAAGGAATTTCTTCTCTCTAAGTATTAGCTTCTGTAAGGCAGTAATTCTTAACTAACTTACTTAATATGTGTGTGCGTGTGTGTGTGTGTGTACGTGTGCGCGGTCAAAGTTAATTACCATAAGTCCATATTGTAATTCTAATATAAGATTAGTTATTTTAAGTGAGAAAACCTGACTTGTTATAAGCCTCGTGGTTTCTTTCAGGTTTTCTCGCCATTTATTTTCTGTCATCAATTTTCTTCATTTTTTTTTTCCATGTGTAAATGTCGTATATGGCAAATAAATATTGTATTGTATTGTATTGTATTGTAAACTCACAATTAGCATACAGCAGACAGTGTAATATTTTGTTTGTGTGAAACTTGCAAGAAGCATTTAAAGGTAATGTAGCATTAAGATGTAGTAGAAAAGAATAGTGCATTTGCTTCTTTACAGCACACAGAAGGCTGAGAATAGCTTTAAGAAAGCAGAGTTAGTATCACGAGAAAGAGGAGAACTAGGGCCAAAACATCAGGACCCTAACAGACGGCTTCAAATATTGATGGTCCTTGGTCGCGTCAGTCTTAAGACTCACAAAACAGGACATGCCCTGGAATGCTTTGAAAAGGTAGCAGTTTCAATTTATGGTCTTACTTAAACAGTAAATGAATAAAATTATGAAAAGCCTCGATATAAGAACCTAATTTTTACTCTTGGTCTCAATAAGCCAATACACAATTCTGTATGTTTCACATTACAGGCATTAGAGGTTGCTCAGAAATATTATGGAGCTGAAAGCAAAGAGTTGATTCCAATTTACCAAAGCCTGGCACGTGCAGAAGGAAGTCATGGTGACACAGCCAGCAGAGAAAGGGCATCAAAGTTGTTAATGCAAGCTTATGATATCAGCAAATCAAAGTAATGTCTGAACACAAATATTGTTGCCAATCATGAGGCAAGTTTGTTTAGTTTTATCATCTTCTGTAAAAAAAAATGTTTTTATTCATATTTATAGATTTGGGGAAGATTCAATGGAAGTTGCAGACTCTTCATTTGTTATGGCCATAAGTTACACTGATGATGATGAAAGCTTAGATAAAGCCAAGAAATACTTAAAGGATGCCATAACTTTATACATGAAGCATAGAGGTCCATATAATAACTCAACTATAAAGGCCCAGGTACAGTTTAAAGTCATCTCAGTACATATTGTTGTATTTTGTTGTATCTCTTGTAAAGGTAACCTAGACACATAACTGAGATCTTTCACTGCAGAAATTCTTTTATCAAGTTGCAGTTTGAAATAAAATCTCTGGTCTTTTCTCACTCATTTTAAGTTTCACTTAAAAATTTTATGTTGTCTTTGATCCAAAATATTTCAAGGGTTTTCAGCAACTTCATGATTGTTATTCATGTCTTTTAGCTATTGTAACAGTGCCTGTTGACCAATGAGAGGACAAATAAACTTGTTATTTCATAAAAATCATTATCAAATTTTTACTTGGAGAAAATCTTTATTTTCTTAAAAGGGAAGTGAGCATAGGTAACAATAATATTGTTAATACAGCTTAATATGGTTATTATTTGTTTAGCCAGCAGATAGAAGGTTGGTAATATTATTGTAATAAATCAGTAACTTGATTGTTCTTGTATGTAAACAAAGTAAAACTTTTTGCAACAACTGACTTCTGGGAAATTTTTCCACTTTTATTGCAAGTTTGCGTTTTTTTTTAATTAGGATGAGCTCAGTCGTTTGTTAATTCGTGATGGCAGTCTGGAGGAGGCAGTGTTGCTTCAGAAGTCAGTGGCAGAAGCTAAGACAGTGGTGTATGGTGACCCAAGTGAGCAGGCTGCTGCTTCATACCAGTTGATGGGTAGTATAAGACTGAAACAAGGACGAACACAGCAGGCTTTGAAATGGCTCACCAAGGTAACACCAAGTTTTAATCTATGTTCTTCTTTGTTTATTGGAGCTCTAGGATTGGTTACCATAATTTACCAGTTTTTCAAACTTTTTCAGATATTATAGCCATGGACATTGTATTCCTCATTATTTAATATAATTTGTTTTGTGTGTTTACCTGTTAGGCGCACAATATGCTGAGTGCAACATTAGGAAAGAGTCACAAGAGAACAAAAGAGATGGCAGACACCATTAGCCGCATAAAGATGTAAGTTGTGTGGAGTATTAGAGACTTGTTTGGAGAATTCTTTTAGCAGGCGATTCGTATGTTCATAAATATTTTTCTTTCATGAGATAAAGGATCCAAGGAAACCACAAGAAGTTCTTTTTAGATAAAAGGCACTACCAAAAACTTTTGTTGTTCGGTAAAGTATCGAAAGAGCTTCATAAGAAATGACTTTTTTCCCTGTAAAGAAATAGATTCTGAATCTCTTTTTGGACTGAAGAATATAACCACCATTCTTAGAACAAATTGAATATATCCACCCTTCCATTTGAGGGTAATGAAAGTTTCGAACTCAGAAAGTTTCCATTTCTAACAGGAGCACGTGCAGTCCCTCATTGTCAGTTGACATCAGCCAACACTAAGGGTTAGTCGTTCCTCCCGTTGCAAAGAGCTTTAGGTTAAGTAATTGTGGAACAAGGAAATGCCTAAAATCTTAGTGGTTGAATACGTGCAAATATCTTCATTTCAGGTCGCCTGATGCTCAAAAATTCCTAAGTGCAGAAGACAAACTGAAGAAGAGACCAAGGTTCACTCAAGTCGTGGGTAGATCTAAACCCTTGGGGTACTCATCAACCCCTTATGGGGATTAACTTCATTCGTGTAACGCTTAGTGGAACCAGGGATGACAGAAATGCGAATGCTAAATGTATATATTGCACAGAACAATCTATATAACTGTAAATTGTCTAAACCAACATGAAGGAAAATCACGATAGAGCGTGCCATCTTGTGTCAGTAACATCTTTCTTTCTTCGTATTTCGAAGTTCCCTTTCTTACATTGTCTTAACTCTTTTTTCCATGAACCACACCTTTCATTCCCATTTAACTATTCTCTTGCAAACCAGTGCGCCCATATGCTGCTTATGAATAAGATTACTGTGGTCGAAATTCTTCAGTCATTTCATCTCTTGAAAAGGAATATCTTCACCTACCATTGACCATATCCTAGAGCACTGCACCAGAATGGCATGTTGAAAAAATCAAATCCTGTAAAAGCTCTCTATTCTTCATTATTTTTAAGTGAAATAATACAAGTGAGTTACTGTTAGTTCTATCCTTTTTTCGTCTCTATCATCACACGTCAATTTTATTTATCTATTATCTAATTTAACGCTATGACTTTCTTTTTTCGTCTTGGTTTAATCAGTCAAGCGCTGGAACAAATGAGCTGATCATAATTTATTTTCAACTGAATACCTAAACAATATTACAAACAAATCTTTGGTAAGAAATGTGAACAATTGAATGTTTGCCAAAAGGGTTGATTGTTTTCACAAAATGTGAAGATATCCTCTCCAAATCTACTGTTTAAGGGCTTTAATAGGGAGAAAAGTAATGTAAGGGGCTTAGTGATACGAGCTGCCTATTGCTTGCTCCGCGTCGCATGAGTAAATGTCATGAAATGCTTTCTTAGATATTTTCAGGAATTTGAGGAGAGAAATACATGGCGATGTCTTTGTAGTTGATGTGTGTCAATCCAAATTGACTATAATACATTTCACCGTTAAGATGGTTGTCATTTTGAAGGTGAAAATGGCATGATGAGGTCACCAAGACAACTCAACTGAATAACATGAGAGAGAGCGAGGAAGTCAGAATCTTGTCGAGCTTCACCACTTGTTCCGGATGGGCATAGACTGAACTTAAACAATGCAAAGAAATCGTTACAGGGAGAGTTGGGCAAGCAGCTTTACACGATTGAGAAAGCATACAACTGCCACCCGGCGTTTCCCTCCAACAATAACAATAATAATAATATTATTATTATAATCATGATCATTCCACCTATCAAGATCAGGACTCAAGACAGAGATTCTACGGGAATTGACTCAGAAAACAAATATAGCTTAGAATTTGTCAACAGACCGCAACTTCCCCAAACAATTACTAGGCTGTCACTTAAAAAAAAAAAGACTGAGGTACCGAAAAAATGGCTATAACTGCATCTTCCAAAGGAAAGATGTTCTTTGTGAACTAAACATCCTCTTTCTTCAGATATGTACCACAAGAGTGCAATCCGAAAACCATCTCCCTTGTGCGAAAGTGATTGATGTCGAATTGGGTGGCCTGACCACTTTACTTCTATTACTAAGGGCATGTATAACGAGCCGTCCCTTTTGTTGTGTTTTAGAAAAGGGAGACATTTTAAAAGCGTAAACAAACCTTTAATCGTTCAACACACAACTGCACAAATTACACCGTCAACCGAATATCTGTATAGGTAACATTAAGTAACGAAAAGTGATAATACTAAATGCAACACAAATGAATAGTATGAACAAGAATATACAACCAACACCAAGTTCGTGTTCTATTTACAATCAACACTACACCTTTGGTTTAGAGAGAGTATCACGGAGGAGAAATTCAATTTCAAGTTCAGACTTCTTGAACTTATTCTATGGTATTCCTTGTATGGCTCCTAATTAGCAGGATATTGTTTCACTGGTACCAGTCGATATATCACCATTCCACTGTTTGAATAAGTCAGTCAGAAAATTATCGTTATGCATAATGCAAGAAGACTGCCAGTGTTACTTTATGTGTTCATTTTTCTGTTTTCTCGCTTTTTCCGCCGTCGTCCACAGAAACGATTTCATTCTTCTGATTTTTTTGCTCTTTTCAGCCATGTCTGGCCTAATCCTACAGACTTTTCGGTTATCTATTCTGATTCAATTATCCGAATTCAATTGCGTTTGCTACAGGCTTTGGCGGATAGCACATAGTGTCCCGGAGAAAAGTTTACAGACTGTTGGCTTTCGGAGACAGAAATTCTCTCTTATGTTTTCCTCAGAGTAGTATTTTTGTTGCAACGTGTGAAAACTTCGTACTCGATGTTCGTAAGTCCATTTCTGCTTTCTCAGCATATTTTGAATGATCGTATTCTTGAGGCGGCCTTCATAATTAACAGCCTCGAATGTGAGAGAACATCTGAAGTTTTTCATCAATATTTTCCGCTTCATTTCATCCTCCACTCTTCTCGATCGTTGTAGTGGTTTTGTTTTGATCATTACGGTCGTTTCGTTTTGATCGTTTTGCTTGTTTCACTTGCTGTCTCGGGTTTTTAGAATATTCCCATTTGGTTTGCCGCCCTCCGAAAAAAACGTGAAATTACCAAAATTTGCATGATTTCAAACCCCGATGGCAAAATAAGTTTTCATACCATGGAAGCTTATTTTGCCATCGGAGTTTCAGGGCCTCTTCATATGAGCCCGGTAACCGGGCTGGCCCGGTTACCGTGACGAATTTTGTCGTCTGTTCATATGGGAAATTTCAGCCCGGTTACCGGGATGAAAAAGAGTCGAAAAGGGCGCGAAACGTGGACTGAGGCCCTGGGAACGAGTTTGAACGCGAAATTCAAGAAAGTAAACAAAGATGGCGCCACGTTCAACAGTTATATCGTTCGCTCCCATCGTAGCGTTATCAACGCTCGTAGCTCTAGTGCTACAACTTCACGGGGTCCTTTTGCTATGGAAAATACATCAAACCAGGCAGATTGATGCAATCCGGATCGGCTTGTTGCGGAAGAAAAGTTATTTCTTCTGAAATGTAAAGCAGCTGAAGCAGAGAGATTTGTACAGAAAAAAACGAAGTTGTTGGCATAAACCCGGTCGAACTGACTTGTGGTGGAAAAACATCTGGACGGGAGTAGCACCTGAAGAATGTTGGAAAGAGAACTTTCGGATGTCAAGGGCTGCTTTTGTGAACCTGGTATCGGAGCTAAGGCCATACATTTCACCAAACCCAAAGTCACCTAACCACAGGGCATTGAGTGCAGAAAAAAAGGTTGCAGTTGCATTGTATTTTTTAAAAGACACTGGTTCCCTGAGAATGACAGCCAATAGTTTTGGAATAGCACTCAACACTGCATCAGCTGTTGTAAATGAGGTTTGTCAAGCTATTTCAAACTATCTTGGCCCGAAATATCTCCATCTTCCTGAAGATGAAGAAAGCATGAGGGAGAAGGTAGCAGAATTTGAAGCCAAATTTGGCATGACACAAGCTTTTGGTTGCATTGATGGGACACACACATTCCAATTCAGTACCCATCAGAGAACTCACAAGATTTTTTCTGCTATAAGCAGTTTTTTTCATTAAGTGTGCAGGCTGTGTGTGACTATAAAGGCTCCTTCATGGATGTTGAATGTAAGTGGCCTGGAAGTGTCCACGATGCAAAGGTTTTTGCCAATTCTTCCATCAGTGCCAAATTAAGAAGTAATAAATTGCCCTGTACATTTCAGACTCCAATTCCAGGTGGTGTCAAAATACCTAATTACCTCATTGGTGATCCAACTTATCCATTGCTTCCTTTCTGCATGAAAGAGTATGATTCATGTACCAGTAATGAACAAGTTGTTTTCAACAACATGCTGCGTTCTGCCAGGAACCAAATTGAATGTGCTTTTGGCCGGCTTAAAGCAAGATGGTCCATACTCACTACAAAAGTGGACTTCAAACTTGAGGCAATACCAACAATTATTTATGCATGTTTTGTATTACATAATTATTGTGAGAAGCATAACATGTATGTTGATCAGGACTTGGTTGACTCGCAAATTCAACTTATGAAGGAAAATGAAGATCAGTTTAAAAACACT
Source organism: Pocillopora damicornis (assembly GCF_964200805.1). Lineage (NCBI taxonomy): Eukaryota > Metazoa > Cnidaria > Anthozoa > Scleractinia > Pocilloporidae > Pocillopora > Pocillopora damicornis. Next base: position 257,673 of record NC_142671.1, read on the forward strand.
CCTGATCCAATTTACTCTTGTGATGTGGGAGAAGGGAGTGTTGTGAGGACAACACTCACACAATTAGTACTGAAGAATCTTTAACGTAGTACTTAAGCTTTACCCTATTTACATGTATTGCTGTACTTAGTTTAATTAACTTAAGGGGGGAGACCCTTAAATACAAAATGCATGCTATGGATGACTTCTAACTGTCATATCTTGAGCTCCCTTAGTATCCTTGATTTAGTTTTTGGCCATATTTGTTCTATTGGAGGTCGCCTTCACTTTCGGTAGTCATGATCATATTTGGTAAGTCACGTAACCATAACACAAAAACCGTATAAACTCACACAGCTTACATCTTTCCCCAATGAAACAAAAGCCAACGGGTAGAGTGCATTCAGGTGCAAAATTTGTAGAATGGATTTGTTAAAATGTATGTTATTGAAGAAGCTATGACATCACAAAAACTTCATGAGGTCATAGCTTTTTCAGTAATGCGAATTTTAACAAATCCATTCTACAAATTTTGCATTTGAATGCACTCTACCTGTTGGCTTTTGTTCCATTGGAGAAGGATGTAAGCTGTGTGAGTTTATACGGTTTTTGTGTTCTGGTCACGTGACTTGCCAAATATGGTCATGACTACCAAAACTGAAGGCAACCTCTAACAGAACAAATATGGCCAAAAACTAAAGCAAGGATACTAAGGGAGCCCAAGATATGATGGTTAGAAGTCATCCATAGCTACCATTTTGTAGTTAAAGGTCTCCCCCTTAATTTGCTAGCTGAACATTGTCAAGACATGAAAGATCCTAGCATATAACAACAACTTGATATTCTTGAACACAAACTAAGGCCACTTGAATGTTGGTAGTGTTCATTGACCAGCCCCTATATGATCGGCCAAAACCGATTCATATTACAGTGTAGGTATTGTAGGTGGCACTTTTCAAATTTAATTGTAACTATAAATTTCCATTTTTTGAACTAGTGTATTGGTTTCAGTTAATTACAAAGAAAAATTTTAACTTAAAATGTTTGTCTTAAACAGCACTCAGTACCAGTAGAAAAAATATAGTTGGGAAAATAACCAAGTAGAGATGTAATAAGAAATCCTTTTCTGAAACATCCTCAGATTTGTGCAATCAGGCAACTATGAATACTATAGTGAGCAATCCAACTGTGGATTATGGCCTGAATTTGTCAAACTCAGTATGAAAACTTTAACAACAACACGTACTGAGGAAGTCTGAAATTTTGTTGGATACACTAGAATGCTGTTTGAAACATTTTCTGTGGGCCAAATTATGCCAAACAAGGCTGTTTACATTTGAAAAACAATGAATAAAAAATACTTTTAAAAATAATTATCAAAAATTCCCCACTGATAACAGATTAAATCAAAACAAGGCAGGGCCTTCTCTGAGTATTAAAATTGAATTAAATATCAACAAAATGCAAATGTTGGCAGAAAAATGGAAATTGGCAGGTCAACTTATTTGCCCATAGAATAGAAAACTCTGTCAGTTATTTCCATAGCATCAAGTTGTGTTTGTATATCTATATACAATATAGATCTATTAGACAATGTCATAATGTCATAACTCTATGGTTGATAATAAAAGCTTCCACTGCTTCCTGGATCTTGCTGGCTACCATGTTGGCTAAACAGCTGGGCATAAACACCCTCAGCAGCCTGAGGTGCAACTTGCATTGGGTTTTGATAGAACAAATTCTGATTTACAGGTGCACGTACTGCATAAGGTTGTTGCAATGCTTGTGATAGCATCTCGATTGATTGACAAACTCCTGCACCTAGATCAGTCATAGCTTTACTAACACTTTCAATACTATGAGAAAAACTTGCTGTAGACTCCCGCATTGCCTCAGCAAGGTCCTTTCGAAATTGGGCATCTTCCTTAGCTTCTTTAATAAGCAACCCATCCCTCTGGGCAGCAGAAAGCTTTTTTTCCAAATGCTTTCTTTTGTTGTCGATTAGCTTTGGTACACAGTTAGCTTTGCGTTTGTTACCAGGTGCCACATCGCCACTTGTACTACCCCCACCATCTCCAGGGCCTAGATCACTTGAACCAGCTGAAGTACCTGCAGTTTCCAAATCCAAACTTAAGCTGTCATCTTCTGGATTGTGACATTAGACAACTTCATTGTCTTCCAGAAAATCATCTCCTCCTACACCATAAGAAAGGGGCTCTGTTCCGGCAGAACCACCCCACAATGTTATCAGTTTGTCGTAAAATTCGTAAACAAGTTTTCCACTGCCACTCCTACTTCCAGAAACTACAGCTTTAGAGAAACTCTGTCTGATTTCCTTCACCTTTTCCATCACTCTCTTCTGTCCTTTCGTTATTATATCTTTTGACTCTTTTACACGATGCTTTGCTTTGGCCTGCTCTTCCTTTGAACGGGTTTTGAGATCATCCGGTAACTTGAAAGCAGCCACAGGACCAAATATAGATTCATCGTCCTCATGAAGCTTCGCCATGTCCACTCGCAGTTCTTGGTACTGAATTTGTTTATCGGCGTCGAAATCAAGGTTTCTGTAGGCCATTTTTGATTTGTATTCAAGTCAACAGTCGATCAACTGCCTTACCGTGTCTGTTTCCCAACGGAATCTCTTCGAAGTCAAGGTGGAAGACACTTCGCCATCCGCCATGTTTGCACGCGTTGTAGGTCGCGTGAGCTGCGTTCCGTTTAGTCAGCGTCCTTACAAGGCATGCGTAGTTGAAAAATTTTCATCCCGGTAACCGGGCTGGAGTGTTCATATGGGAAAATATTTCATCCCGGTTACCGAGATCTCGGTTTCTACAACCGAGGGCCTCTTCATATGAGCCCGGTAACCGGGCTGGCCTGGTTACCGGGACGAATTTTGTCGTCTGTTCATATGGGAAATTTCAGCCCGGTTACCGGGATGAAAAAGAGTCGAAAAGGGCGCGAAACGTGGACTGAGGCCCTGGGAACGAGTTTGAGCATGCGTAGTTGAAAAATTTTCATCCCGGTAACCGGGCTGGAGTGTTCATATGGGAAAATATTTCATCCCGGTTACCGAGATCTCGGTTTCTGCAACCGAGATCTCGGTAACCGGGCTGGCCCGCCTTCTCATATGAACACATCGAAATTTTTACAAAGGAAATAGGAGTGAGACGAGATCTCGGTAACCGGGCTAGCCCGGTCAACCGGGCTCATATGAAGAGGCCCCGAGATCTCGGTAACCGGGCTGGCCCGCCTTCTCATATGAACACATCGAAATTTTTACAAAGGAAATAGGAGTGAGGCGAGATCTCGGTAACCGGGCTAGCCCGGTCAACCGGGCTCATATGAAGAGGCCCTCAGGTACTTTCAGGGAAGTTTTCTTACAAATGGTACTGTTGAGATTTGTAAGCTGCCCTGCTGAACATGAGTTTATCCGTTGCAAATGTTAATACTGCTTCCTTAGTTTGCAATCTTCTTAGGGTTCCGTGCCTCCTTTCCTGCCTTTGGGAGTATTTCTTCCCTCCGATCACTAACACCTCCGCAATCTTTCTGCCTTATCATTACATTTTCTTTTATCAGCTTTGTGTAAAGTACAAAATGATTCCAAGTAATCAAACCAGTGACAAGCAACTAAGTGATCTTAAAGGAAAGAAACTAGCAACATGACCCCAAAACTACCAACACACTTCTTCCTAATCAGCGATTGAATTTAAACCTAAAACAATGCTATGGCAAGAGATGTGCATTGACTCAAGGCAGTGAAACAGGTCAACATATCTCTGAAATAATGTAAATGTATGGCATCTTGTACTTTTCAAGAGGATGGGAGAGGGGGGGGGGGGTGGGGTGTCCATCGGGTGTGGTTCATTATCCCTAAAGGAGCAACATTCTTCATCAGATCAAGTCCTGGACCCAAGCTTAAAAATGTCTGCAGAGAAGAGTTTGAAATACAAACAAAATCTGGAAGACATGAAAAATTGATTTTTGCGCACTTAAACTTCCAACAAGAAGCAGAGCAGTCACATATTCTCCATTCAAGTTAAAAATATGGAGTACACTGCACTTAAGTCTTTTCATAGTGAAAAAATCAAACCTCACTTTTTATCGCAAAACAAAACACTTTAACACCAGTAACTACAAAAGTTTACATAGGACACACTTAACAAACTTCAGTTTAATACATAAACGAGAGTTGAGAATTTTGTGATAGCAGCTGGACTTAGGCAACTCTCAATCAACATCTCCAAGGTCTTTTAAGTTGATCACTCTCTTTCATTTAGCTAATGTGAGTGTCATAACTTATGACAACAAATGGCAGGTATTTAACCCTTATTTCATTTGTTCTTTGATGAATTCTTTTGCATTAGAAGCTCCCTTTTTGCCCAACTCCCATGCTGCTACTGGTACTTGCTCCAGTCCCCCAAAAACTCTCTGCACTCCACTATTCCAAGACTGCCTAATTTTTGTAGTTGTTGGAAGCTGTAAAAATACCAGAAAAAATTACCAGATATCTACATGTTACATTAATTTAAGATGAATTAAACAATAATTCCTAAAATGAACCAGTAAATGACTACAAAATTATTGGGTGATTTCCTATGGCTTTACAGTGGTAAAACTGCACATGACTCCCAGCATACAGGAAATAACTTTCACACAGCAGTTAAAAGAAAAGGATTCCATGAGAAAATTTCGAGGTTTTTCAACAGCAGACCCACTCTGTAGACACTCAAACAACCTTTCCCAATTTCAATCAACAGGCTTCTGATGCGTGAACTCTTTAATAGTAATAATAGTTTTATATTGGTGTAATTTGAATTCTTCATTACCAGATCTAATTCCATACATATGATGTATATAATGTAAACTCACGAAGGTTATTTTTCCCAAACAATAATTGGTTCAGACTATTAATGGTTTTTCAGAAACCATCACAATGAGATGTACACATCGACGGCAACATAAGTACTATGATGTATATCATAAATAAAAGATAATGTTCAGTAAACTTATCTTTATCAGTAATGATGAAAAGCATAGCTCGTGATTCGTTCACCAGGGGAATCTAAAGAGCTAAGATCCCGAATATACTTAAGTAGACTGTTCCATAAGGAAGTGCCCATGGTATTTGAACGACCGCTTCAAATAGAGATGTAAGCGAACAATGATACAAGAGAGAGATATGAGTCAACGCTTTCAGCATCATGTTTGCCTACAATATGCACTTGCTGAAAAAAAAATTCTGTAGCAGTGAGTGCATGTTGTAATCATAGCCCCACTAAATAGAATTATTTGTTTCGGGAACTTACCTCAGGTAAATTAACGGGAATGTTTTGACGAGTTTTACTGTCAATCATCGAGAGCTGTTTTATTGTGTCGTCTTGTGAACTTAACACTTCTGACAATCCATACAATGCAAGGCCGCCAATAATAAACTTACCAGCAACCTTCACTAAAGTTACCGCCATCTTTGCTTTCTTCTCGGGTAATGATTTGAGAGGGAGGGGGTAGGGTTGACTATTCATGAACCAAAAACTTTATTTAAAGAATACATTTGATACTTTTAAACATTTTCTTTGTTTCAAGTTTATTTTGAATAATGGGTTTGTCGTTTTTCAGGCTTATTTGTCCATTAAACTGAAAATTTTGCAGTATCTTATATCCGATCTCTTCCTCTCCCTACACGGGTTGAATTAACTGCTTGGCAGCCAAGCCTTACGATCAACAACATGGCGGACGAAATGATACAGGTTTCTCAAACCTTACAAACATTTTTGCCAGAAAACGCATTCATGGAAATCATAACACTGCTGAAGAAGGTAGATATTTTGATTTTAATATAATCATTAGGTAATTACTCCCTTAATTCTGAATCTTAAATGATTATTTGAAAACAACGCACCAGAGAAAGAGCCATTCCGTGGATAAATATCGGATTTATCATCAAGGTTTTGTTTATTTATTGATATTTATCAGGGCGACCAGTTATGCAAGGATTGAAACCAGTCAAAATTCACCTTGTTTGCAGGTTAATTTGAAGGTACCTTTGGAAAGAAGGCACAGTGACTGGTTGAATGGTCAGGGATATTCGAAGTCGTGTGAAAATCTGGATGAAAAATCTCAAGACAGAGAGAAAATTGCTGCAGTTATCGAGAATTTGGTTCAGTGTGCAGAGCCATTTATCGAAGATGAGGGGGGTGAGTTTTTCACAACTACAAAAAATAGCTGTTTATCTCAAAAACAGTAATCAATAGCCTGATTGTCAGATTGAAGAATTAGGTTTGGGACGGCACCATCTTTTAAATGAAATTCTACAGTCAGATGTCTAAGTACATAATTTGTTAACAACATTATTCTAATTAACACCTGTATCCTTGATTTTTTTGGTCTGTTTGCTTTTTAGTTTGTTTCTAGGGTATCACCCTAGTAACAGTAATAAATGAGTTTGTTATTTGATGGTCAAAATGGTTTGAACAATCACCAAATTGACAGAACAACACATGTCTGACCCTGAATTCTTTCATTAAGGCTGGGATAAAGAAGAGATGTTGAAGCATGAGACCCAAGCCTCTGCTGTTTTGAAGATTTGCCAGTTACTTTTATCTTCACTGTTGAACAGGGATAATCAACTGCTAGCAGAGAAAGAGTTCCCAGTGGATGCAGTGAGTTGTTAAATTTTATTAGAACTGAGTCAATAACATTTATTTTTTTTTAGCACTTGCATACATGTAGTAGCTGAAAATTAATTTAATAAACAATAGACTTTAACAGATGTTCCTCAAAAGGTTTTTTAAAATCTATTTATGATAATAAAGATAGAAAATAATGATAATACTAATAAAGATAAAATATAGTAATTATTTACAGCTAAACATGCTCTGAAGGTTCATGCTAATATACTGTGTGGAGATACTCCCTCATAGCAATCTTAAAAGATTTCAAGGAGGTAGGTTCTTAACAGCATTAACCAAAGTGTTCCATATACTTATTTGTACCTTGAAATTGCAGGTGTTTAAGAAGTTTATTTTAAAAAAGACTTGCAGTTGCTTGGTGGCTTTATGTGCTGTACACATGGAGTCACATCTTTGGACAAGCACAGCATCAATGGCCCTTGCTCATGGTATGAGCACTAATATTATGCATTAGGAACATCCAGTTTCCTGGATTTTTGCATGCTCATTTTATAGGATTATCTTCATTCTACAAAATTTCTACCACTGAAATTTATAAAGTATAATGCAGATACTGTACATTTTGTTTGGAAACTTTGTTTTTGTGTATGCATTTGAGTTACCATTTCATGGCTTTCTTTGGATAGTTGATGATCACAGGTCTGCTTATTTTGTCATTATCAACTGAAAAATGTCTTACTTTGTTCTTTTTTTAAAATTGTACCAACTTTTGAAGCTTGAAAGGTTTACTCAGAATGTTTCAATGAGAGATTGTAAATGGCCAATGTGTTGCAGAGCTGGTTTCCTTGATATGTACCAATTGCCAGTGTCCATCAGTACAGGAGCTTCTCTGTGGCTGTGTTGAGGTTGAGTCTGTTGTGTTCAACATGGTAGAGGAGAGTCAGTCACCAAACAGTTTGTTCCCTTCAGGGCTGTTCAGACATATCCTTGATTATTTGAGACCTCACCTCCTTAAAGATAACTGGAAGAAATTTCCGCTTGCTTGCCATGGGCTTGTGTGGTGCACTCTGCAAATTAAGGTGAACTGCCTATGGAATTATAGGATACTTAGTAGAGCAATACCTCTTTTTCAATAAACATCTGTCTACATGTTGTTGATTTCAATTTACTGAATAGGAGGACTTGAAATTATTTTGACTATCAGGTAGTCAAAATAATTTCAAGTATCCTATTGATTATTGTTTAGATATACTTTGTTTGTAACTCAAGTAAATTGTCACAAGAAAGTAACTAACAGTTACCAGACGAGGGCAATATCCTAGAAACAAACTGAAAAGCAAACTGACCAAAAAAATCAAGGATACAGGTATTAGTTAGAATAATGTTGTTGACAAATTATGTACTTAGAAACCTGACTGTGGCATTTCATTTAAAAGATGATGCTGTCCCAGTATATCAGCTCATTGGTTATTTTAAGTCCAAGCCTTTGCCAGCACAGCAATTGAGTCTGTGGATTATTTGTCTTTCCTATTGATATGAACAACATTTCTATTCCGATTGATACGAACAACATTCTAAGAATGATTTGGGGACTTTTGAAAATTTAAGGGATAGAACCAAATTTTTTTTTTAATATACATGTAAATAATTAAGGTTGAGAGAAGTAAGTAAACAACTCTGACTAGAAAAGTTTTGAAAACTAACTAAAGTTTTGGCTAAAATGCAGTGGATTTAAACCCTCCAACTCTGATGATTCAGAAGCAAATTCTTACAACTGATTACCATAATTTCAATGCTGGGTATTGGTGAGGATTTGGGGCTTTATCTAAACAATTCTTAGGTTTGGATCTCTTATTTGATTTTAGTGTATAAAAAGAATAGAGAGAACTTTTACAATAATCACTCTTGAGAATCACACAGGTGAGGCTAAGCATCAGACATTTTCCTTCTAACCTTTTCACTCTTCATTGTCTGTAGCATCCTTATGTGGGGGAACACTTTGCCAAGCTGATGTCTCCTCTATTACTTCTCATAGATGATTATGAGGTATAGGTTTTTTCATTGATAGATTTCATTTTTTCATCCTTATGTGGGGGAACACTTTGCCAAGCTGATGTCTCCTCTATTACTTCTCATAGATGATTATGAGGTATAGGTTTTTTCATTGGTGAAATTCTCTAGCATGTGATGAAACTAGATTTTAATGAAGTATTTTAGGATTTTGTCTTTTTTCAATTGATTACTTGCGATCTTCATTTTGGAATTAGATTACTATAGTGTCCATGGTGGACAGTTTAATGCTTGTTGGAAGTTGTGGATCTTTGTCAATTGGCATGAATGCCAGAGGTTATGAAATATTCACCACAGTCAGGTTTAAAATTTACTAATGGAATGTACCTAATTAACTACTTGTTTATTCTTCCACTATCAAACAGACTGAGAACAAAACACTGGGGTTTAAGTGCTTAAAATACGTCATTGATAATGTGGTATGTGGAGCTGATTGTTTTCACTTTATAACTGTTATGATACCTTGTATCTACAAATATTGTGCATATGTATCAGTTTCTCCGACAAAGGCTACAGATAGTGAAATTCTATTATACTCTGAATATTTCTTATTCTTTTCAATTTCAGAATTCAGCTGAATTGCAGTGGTATGGAAGAGCTGATGTTCTTTTTGAGGTAATTCCTAAAACTCCTAAATCCAGCACATTGAACTTAGATCTTTTGGTTTTGATGGAAATGGTATGAGTACTGACAGTTCTTAGTTTTTACAGGGTCTTGAGGACAATATTTATAAAAATCACATCAGCAGCTAGTCAATAGTAGAGCATCCCCACAACTTTTTTCATGTTTGTTTAGGGCAATAAACTTGCATGGTAAAGGGAATCAACACTATTTAGTAACATGATATTTATGGCATGAATTACCTGTAGGCATCCCAGCGTCACATATATAGCAATGACCCCTCCCTGATGCGTTCTCTTCATCCGTGCCTGCTAAGCATCCTAACAGTTGTTGAACCATCTCCAAAGAAAGCCAAGTTTGGCCGTAAGGTGATGTTCACATTTTCTTTACTTCTTTTATTTGCTTCTTTTATCATCATGATATCATATGATTGTCTGGCAGGGAAGGGTGTGTAGGGTTGAGAAGGGTCATTGTTGGTGTGTGGTTGATTGACTTACACCCCTTTACTGAGTCTTACAACCAATAACATCATATGAATGAAGACTGACCAATCGGTTTTCATATACCAGCCTTACAAAACTTGACAGACAAATAACTCCTTTATATGTGAGTGTGATGATAACTTCCATTTGGGTTATAAAAGACATCAGTCAAATTAAAAAAATAGTCCTTTTCTGGAAAACTCTCATTCTGCTGGTCACAAGCACAGTAAAGTTTTACTTTTAGGTTGAAACCAATTACACTTTCCTGTTGACATTGTTTATCAAGAGGATGGGAATTTGTTTTGACATCTGTCTGTGAACAGGAGCATGTTGTCTTTTCTGATGGCTTTCATGGCTTAGAGGTTTTTTCTTTCTTTTTTTTTCTTTCTTTCTTTTCTCAAGAATTCAATAATTAAAAGAAAATCTAAGTAAAAGATCCAGGCAGTAGACCTATGTAGGTGGCAGGATTGTGTACCCTGAACAAAAGGGATATAAACCAAAGTGCTAAGAGGATCTCTTTTGAGGAGTGGTGTCAGATAAACAGGCTGATCTTATTTTAGTGTGTATTGTTTGATTCCCTGACCTCTACTTTTTTATTTTTTTTTTTTGCAGACAACCAAATGTGATGGTTTGTTTCAGATTATCCTCTCCTCCATGGAGTTTGAAAGTAAAATTGCTATAAGAAAGGTCAGTTTTTGGAATAGGCATCGGAGGAATCTCCTAGTTGCAATACATCTGCTGTTAAAATTTTCTATCTAAGAAATATGGGTGGCAGAAGAATTCCAGTGTAACCCAAAAATTACCATAAATATGGTTAGCTCTTCTAGTGCTCAATTACTATGGATGGCCACACATGATTCACTCTCAGATAATTAGATATACATTTTTTTAACTGTATATGGACTGTATTGTATATGTACCTCAACTGATCACAGCTTTTAACCATCCATGGCCTTGAGTTTAATCTGAAAGACATAGTTGTTTCTACAGAAACGATTCAAGCATCTTATAGGTGACCAGTTTTGCAGATTGCTCCAAAAGCAATCCAGGAAAGAACTTCAATCTGTTATTTCTCCTTTCATCAGATTTTGTTAATGAGCTGGTGTGCTTGCCTGATCATCCATTTTTGGGAACAACTTGAATATTAAATTGTGGCGGTAATGCCACAGTAAAAAAAAGTTGAAACTGCGTTTACTTAATAATAATTATTTGATTTGTTTCCAGGCGTATGCAAGTCACCTGAAGCATTTTATTGAACACATGGGAATAACAATACTAAGGCACTTTAAGGTAACATATTTGGGACAATCCTATCCTCAAGTTCCTAACTTGCTTATGTGTATTTAATATAAATGTAATATCTGAAGTATGTCTATAGTAAGATAAGCATTTGTCTAGATAATTAACGGGAGTTTGTTGCCGTTTTCAGGCAAATTTCAGTGTGACATTTGACATTTGAAACATGAGAGGCAAACGCACTAAATATAGTCGTTGGTACTAACTTAATTTGGTATTAGTGACTAAGTTAGTGGACACAAACTACGTCTGAAACTGCTCTTGGCACGTGGTGAAAAATGTGTCTCTATGTACGTCCGCACGTTAGTCTATCTGTCTTTTCTATCAGCGGTCTATCTACCGCTGATTAGATCTCAATACATGAAGTTCCAGTATGACAGTTTACAGTCACTCATTTATTCAGTTGATCTCAGTTTTGCTGACTCTTTCTATGCTGAGTTGAGTCACCTTGTTCGCTACATAACATGACTTGGCAATATTCAAAAGAGGTGATTTAAATTTTTTTCAGCGGCTTTTAAAAGTTATAGTCTCATATTTGGAAGTTAGTGATTATCCAGAGGAAGAGACACGGTTGGCTGTTTTGGATGCATTGAAAGTCGCAATGTTACAGGCCTGGCCCAGGTGAGAGAAGGTGCCTGCTCCTGATTCCGCTGCTACATGTGCCAGGGCGGAGATATTCGAGTCACAATTGGCTTAACTCACTTTGTAACATCATGAACGTTCTGTATTCATGAAACTCAATGTACGACCAGCGTTAATAGGTTTTTGAATCAATCGGCACAGGGGTTTGTCAGAAAACTATCATCTCCAAGGAAGTTAATTTTTGTGATCAACGTTCCGCGATGCAAACGCTTAGTATCGCAGGCGTTTGTAGATGTTTTGCTTAGGGTCACTGGTCATGCGTAGTATGCTCTTTCTTACTCCTTTTCATGCTTTCTATATTTTTAGGATTCCTAATCACAGTTCTACAATCCTGAAGAGTCTTTTGAAGCTGTTGGTTGATGCAACTGACTCTTCTGCTTACATAGCAGTTCAGGGTAACCGTTTGTTTTCTTGATAGATTTTGTCAATACTTAACCTTTTAGTAAGAATGGGTGTAAAAAAAAATACATGGAGACACGTTTGTTTCTTTAAGCGCTTCCCTTTTCGTAGGAAGGAACACAACCAGAGGTTTCAGCAGGAATGGAGTAATTTACTTGTATGGTTGGGAAGAGAGTTGTTCAGATCTTGTGGAACCTTCTCAACTACGTACGTGGGTTTTTTTTTTCGAATAAAGCGTAATATTTGCGTTTAATATCTTTTATTTCAGCTTTTGAGCTGCTGAACCAGAAAACAGCTGAGTGCTTGGTGGTACTTTTGAGGTGTTGTGGAAAACAGGTCGAGGTATGTCTGTGTGAACAAAAAGCTGCTCGAGATTATTTACATATTAAGATTTGTTCCTGTCGACATCGTTACTTAATAATTATTTGTTGTGTCTTCATACCAAAGTGAGAGCAGGATGGTTGATTTTCTTTAGGACCAATTGAAAGAGCTGCAAGGCGTGGGACACAAAGAAGTTGAAGAATGTGTGGAGAAAGTCCTCCAAGAAACCGGATGTGCAACAAACGCGTCAGTACAATCAGCTCATCAGATGCACGATGTCACGTGACAACAATTTGTATGAGGAACATCAGAGGAGATATAAGGATACCGCAAGCATAATGCTTTATTTCCCCGGGTGATGAGCTGTCGTGCATCCAATATCGAACGTCAAAACACAAAACTGTGCCGTTGGTTCTTTGTCAGATATGTAAAGAACTATTTACGACCTCTCCGGTTGGTAGAAAGAGCATCGTTTGAGAATAAGGCAATTTGTCTATGGGAATCGTTTACTAGACGGTGAACCTTGAAGGATAACAAATTACTTGATGTAAGATTTTGTTTAGCAAGGAGTCAGCTGTTGTGGCTAACACAGAAGAAACACATCAATCATATTCACGTCTGAAATGTCATCGAATTGTTCAGTTAATATTAGTTTGATGAAAAGCAAGGTGTCTGTAGATATTGAAGATAACAAAGGTATTAATCACCGACCCACAGAAACTTATTACATGTATTACCGATGAAAATATTTCCAAACACTGGCTTGAAATTACTTTTGGGATATTTCAACCTTGCCATGCCCTGTGACAAGATGGACTTGTTTGTGTGTCAACGCAAAACTGTCACGTAATGGAAAGGGGAACGTTTGATCCAAGTTTATGTAACAGTTCAGCTTTTCAGGTTTGTATGCACGTGCTCACAAATTGTTTCCTTTTTTTAGAAATGTCAAACTTGCGGTGAAGTAACGCTCTGAATATCTTACAGTGAATATCATACAGTGAATATCATACAATGAATATCATACAGTGAATATCATACAGTGAATATCATACAGTGAATATCCTACAGTGAATATCTTACAGTGAATATCTTACAGTGAATATCTTACAGTGAATATCTTACAGTACTACAGTAGAAGTGGCACCGAGTCAAAAACTTACTGAAATGTAAGGGACGTCCAAATCTTTAGGCGCTCTGAGATAAACATCTCTCCTTATGAACGGGAAAAGAAATAATTGCAGTGCCCTATCGAAAATTCTCATGAGACTACCGTAAAAGCCCGTAAGATAATAATATCACTGAATGAAAAAAAAGTGGAGTGTTTCGTCACAATGCAAACCAAATGTGATCACCTCATAAATATTTTGATATTAAAGTTTAAGTACGCTAATAGTATCAGTACCATAAATCGTTAATATGTAGGAGAACACCAAGAAATACAATTGGCATACTTTTTGTCTTCGTCATGATGAGAAGGCCGGGGAGAGGGCTGATGTTTTTAGTGGGATTTGACAGGACTATGAATGAGGTTTGTGGGCGCCATTTCCTTCATTAAACAACAAACCATCCATGAAATACTTCATTTGTATCCAGATTTATTTATCTATTGCTCTACTTAAAACCTTGTTTCAATGTCATCAAAGTAAAGATTTAATCAATACGAAGCCATTGTGTCATAGACCCAATCTAATAGGTATCTTATATTGGCGTACACACCAAAGTACCCTGGCTGTGCGCATTTGTGCCCCCAGCTTGTGGCACCCTCCAAGTGCCATTTACCGCCATATTTGCATACCAGTGGACCTCCACTGTCACCTTGGCACGTGTCTATCCCACCTTCATCATGACCTGCGCACAGCATGGAGTCGTGGATCTGCCTTGGATAACTTTTGACACAGCGCTCTTTGGAAACTAGTGGTACTTCAGCTTGCATGAGTTGACTGGCACTAGGTCCTCCAGAAGACAGGGAACCCCAGCCTGTGGTTGATAAAAGTTAAATAGCATGTAACTGAAAGAATATATGAAAAACAGCATTTCCCTTACTAAAATGATAAAGATTGCGCACTAAAATGGAATTGTTCCAAAGTTTCCGACAGGTGTTGCTGTGAATAAAAATTCCTACAAATTTGACCCCAAAATGTTTATAGTGAAATACCTGTGATCCAGCATGTCTTGCTACCGTCATCAATTGGTAGATCAACTGATGCGTCTGGTAGACAAGCGAGTCTCACAGCTTTGTTGATCTCCGCCGGTCTGCTAAGCTTCACTAACGCGATATCATGACTCATACCGAATGGTTTCTTGTACAAGCGATGCATTATAATCCTTTCAATCTCAATGTCTTGAGCTGTTGCATCATTTCCCTTTTTGTTATGAGCTCCCATTCTGTTAGGTTAAACAATTGGGAACTTGGTTTATTTCTTGGCGTGTGAATAAGTAAAGTTAAACACTAGGAGGAACGGAAATCTTCATTCTCTTTTTATGTTGAGAATAGAGATACTATATCAGGTCCTTGACCAGATCTAGCCTAAGCAGCCTGAGCCTATAATGAGCTTTAATGTTCAGCTTTAGATCAAAAAACAAATTGAAAGAATCAGTCTATCGTAATCTCTCAGACTTCTTGTTCCAAATTACAGGGCCATCTATCTTGGATAATGACTGAGAAGATTCAGATTACCTGATCCTAAGATCCACAGCTCTCTTCCTTTTTACACAGTGTGCGGCGGTAAGAACCCATTGTGGAGCTATCAAGGTTCCTCCACAAAAACTTGCTCCTTTGTTATATGATGGACGATATTTGAGCATTGCTTGCCATGGCCAGTCGCCCGCACGGGCCTGGGTACCACCAACAATTCGTGACTCTGGTTTCATGCCGCATGAACCTGAACGTCGAAAGATTATTTTAAGATCAGTATTCAGGGGAGGAGAAATGAATATTTGTGAACCATCTCAAAGATAATCACTCAACTTCTCGGTGATTATTCAAGAAGAGGCACTAAGTCTAAACAGACTGTAATTATTAGTCAGGTGATTGTCAGAGAACCTATCAGGCATCGACTTACGTCCGCTGCAGCTGTCTTTAACAAACGCTGCTTTGTAACAATCTTAGCCATGGCCGGGTTAACGTAAGACTTGACATAATCGACCAATCAGGTCGCATATATCTCTGTAATCACCTTTGTGTAAGGACCTGTAAGTATACTAATACGCAATAACGTTCTCCAATTAATTTCCCTAAAACGATTTTTGATCATATAATTCACGCCATCGATTAGTATAGTTACTGGTAATTCTGTCAATATTCAGTTTTTCAAGCAAGACAAGCACAGATAAACTTCTTCAGAGAGGCCTTGATATGAACTCCACTCACCTGGGGAAGGGGGAGGTGCGGGTGGTCTTGATGGCTTTGGAGGCTCAGGTGGCCTTTGTGTCACAGGAGGCCTGGGACCTAACGATCAGAGAAAAAAGATTAGTAAAAGGCATGTTTAATCAAACAGTGTTTAAGATTACAGAAACGCTGATAGACAGAATCACGGAAGATGCTACTTTGAGTCCTATTCAAGGAATAGACCTGCCAACTTTCGGATCTCTCGCTCTAGTGCTCTACCTCTGAGCTACATAAATGCAAGGGGTGTGATGTTCCCGGACCCATCTTAGCGGCTCCTGCGGCGTGATGTTCCCAGACCCATCTCAGCGGCTCTTGCTTACGATTCTCGATGAACTCTTTTTCAGCGCGAACTCCTCGCAAAATGTAAGAAACGATAGAGTTGGATGCCACTACTGGCAGGAATGTCAAAAGAGAGTGATTAAAAGCTGATATTTCTTCTTACCTCCGCACGAACCGCAACTCTTCTTACATTTGTATTTTACGAAGCTATTTGTTTCACACAGATTGCCTGGTCTGTTCATGTAGTCTTTGCAGTTTGGCCAGTGGTCGTAACACAAACCTGTCAAAGAGAGTGAGATATCACTCAAAGGTTACTTGCAGTCAAAAGTAATCTGTTAACTTTTTTTTTTGACGTACGTAAGTTCAGAGCACGTTTCAGTTGATTCAAATTCCTGCGTCAAATTCCTATCATAATAATGGCTTCAGTAGTACACATGTTTACAGGTAATAGAATTGGCGAACTTAACAATATGGATAATATAAAAAAGAAGATAAATTGATACGTGAAACGTAATTTATATTCCTATAAAGCTTGCTAAATTTACCACGTCAGATTAAAATTTTAGACTCTTATAAACTAGTTCAAACCGTAACTTGAATACAATTAATATCTTAGAAACTGATAGTAAGTAAATTCGAGCTTAGTTTCGAAATCCTCTGTATGCCTCCAACATTAAGAAATTAAACAATTTGCCGAGGATTAGACAATCTCAAACAACAGAGCTAAGGGTGATTAGATCCTTAAACATGAGTTAAGATACCACACCTAAAACTTTTATAGTTCATCCTCTATTTAAAACTGATGAACATTGTTTGTCTCTGTGGCATCAAATTTCATCAATTCAATTCACTTAAGAACTTCCTACCATTTATTTCAGCCGACAAAATCACGAGAACAACGAAGAACTTCATGATACTGAGTTCACGGAAACAACTACATATGGAAATTAGGAAAGTAGGAGGTGAACTTTTAAGTTTTCAGTTGAATGGCGGACAACTGAGAAAATATTTGTAGCTAAATTTGAGACCCTGTTAAAAAATCATTTTTGGCAATAAAGACTTGTTTGCATTTATTCATAGCAGAAAAAGGACTTTTTTTAGTAAAGAAAAAAGTTGGTTATACAAGTTTCAAAGTGTATGAAGTTTTCAAAGTTATCTTGGCTGAACAGCTTGGCAGATGTGCGTAAAAAAATTGCAAGTTGTCGACACTGTCAGCAATGTCTCGTATAACAAGAATAATCTCGGCAATGCAGCTGTTTTTAGGAAAGCTGTGTCAATCTTTAGCTGTATCAGCTCCATAAATCTTTGTACAAACAGAGTATTAACAGCTGAGGAAACTGTACTGAATGAACCTGCAGTTGTAATTTTGGTATTTTTGTAAGGAGAAAAAAAATAAGAGGAAAAAAACCGAGCATCAACCGGTCTATATCTCCACTGAAAAACTTACTGTAACCTAGAACAATAGTATCTGTTTACAACCTTGGGCCGGAGAAATGCACTGTAAGAGTGAATTGGCCGACGAAACACAACAGAATGTTCCCGGCCAGAGCTCGAACCCGGGTCAGTCTTGATCTTAACTATAGACCAGGTTATCAATTGAAACCACAAATCGGTCAAGAACAAAACAAAACAGATTTACGAACGAGACTTGACTCTCCTTCCAAATCATTATTTTCGTTACTTCTTAGTCAGATGGTTGGCATATTAGCTCGATTTGCCCCATTTTATCAGTATCTTAATTTGGCATAAACTTTCATTCGATAGGCAGATCCTTTCCCTCGACTTGTAGCTTCCTCCAAGCACCACTGTCCTCCACAAAGACAAACCAAGGGCTACCCACTATCCTCCTGACAGGTATCTTCTCTCCCCCCTCCCTGATCAAAGCCAGAACACAGCATACAATCATGGATTAGTCCTTAGCGACTACAATCTCACTGTTGCCAGGAGACCACAGATATAGATACTTTTGTATTGTACTTGCGTGAGAGAACAGTAAGACTGAAGGCGACCCTAACTTGTTAGTGAAAAGACACGTAATATTTCAATGGTTCGAAAACATCGTAATTACGGCATTATTGAGATGAAAGTTGCTTCTTACTGTATAAAACTGGCTCAGTAAAATCATCTTTTTTTCCTACACGCCGATAGCCTACACGCTCAGTCATTTGTTACTAATTATTATTTTAGGTCTGTTTCGATTCCAAGCTTATCGAATTTTTACTGAAACAACAACGAAAATGATAAACATGTTGTAACTGTGCGTTTTTAGAAGAGTTTGACTTTTCGTTTTTGTTTCATTAAAAATTCAATAATTTTAATAACGACATTTTTCGAGAGGATCCATTGCAGTTTTTAATCAATTGTATTTTACAGGCAGATTATCCCGTTAACTTGTGTACTTTGGAGGTGATATAATATTACTAAAGGTGTGTTAACACTTAATAGAAGTCCTTCTTAAAAGATATTGGTAAAAAAAAGTAACATTAGAAGAGTCATCTTGGTATTGTGAAATATTCATTATCTGGTTTGATCAACTCTAGTATTCTGTCAAAAGTGTTGACAGCTTCAACTCTTCGTTTAACTTTGAGCAAAAAATACGAAACTAGGGCGAATAGCAAATGTAGAATGATATCGAAATCAAAGTTAAAGCAAATGTATAAGCTAAGTTTTACTCTGCGCTCATCTGCCGGCCTGTCATGCAACATTTCTTGTTCACGTCATCCATCGGCAAGTTTGGTGTCGATCCTTCCTCAGGCAGGCAGGCCACCCCCACATGACGATTCAGCTGGGCTGGTTTGTTCAATTTTTAGCAACGTAACCTAGTGACTTGAACCAAGTGGGTTCTTGTAATTCTGATGTAATCATATCTTTTCGACCTCGAGGTCCTGTGCATAGGGGTCCTTGCCATACCCTCCGTGAGCTCCCATCCTACAGTAAACTTCAGATCAGCGCATCATTTTGACAGTCAGAGTTAATTCATTTAGTTCAAAAAAAATCTACCGTTAAATATTTTTGAACGCATGGTGGATGATATAGTAACGTTAAATATTTTTGTACGTATGGTGTATGATATTTTGAATCGAATCTGTTGAATGAGATTCTCTTACCCGAAAATCGATTTGCTCCCATCTCGATATCTGCCCGGATGGAAGAACGACAAATCTTGTTTGTTTTGATTAAGAAATATTGACACTGAACTTGAAGTTAACGCTGTGGGTGTTGGCTACTCTGTAGAAATGATTTTGAAATGAAATATTTGCCACGCCGGAAGTAGACCGGCCTCGAAGAAACTCAACAGTAGGAGTTGAGTCTGGGGACAACTTGCCATCCTTGCTTGCATTAATTATGTCGGCTACACAGATATGCAAGATGGCAGACCAGGAAGATGGCCTTTACTCCTCAGAATTTGATGACGAATTTAAAGACGACATTGCAGTTTCACTTTTGCCCAGGGAAGGTGACGAACCTGAGAGGAAAGGAATACTCCGGTACTCCAAACTTAACCCAAGAAGGGCAGCCATCATTGTTGCTGTTTCATTTGTGTTGCTTCTTGTTATTGTGCTTCTCGCTGTTTACGTTCGGTCGAGTTCAACCAACAAGGCGCTTGATCGCCAGAAGAGCACTATTTCATTGAGGCTGCCAAGACATCTATTGCCGATAGAATATCATTTGTATTTACATCCTAATCTGACAACTTTTAAATTCTCTGGGAAAGTTGATATTTCTCTGTACTGCAATGAAGCCGCTAACAATATTACACTTCACGCTGGAGAGAAACTTTATTATTCTAATGTTCAAGTATCGTTTGTTCCAGACGGGGATGACAAGGAAAATTCAAAACTTATGGGAATTTCGAAAATCTCTCGACTTTCAGGTGAAATGATCTACATTAAACTGAACAGCAAAGTTGAACGAGGCAAGAATTACTATCTGTCCATCGAATTCCACTCTGAGTTGAATAGAGGTCTGTCTGGGTTTTACCTGAGCACATATAATTCCTCATCGGGCGAAGTAAGGTGAGAAATATCTACTAATTCTATCTCAATTCATTTAGAATTAATCTTAATTTTGAATCGGGAACAGTCTTTTGTTCATGCACTCAGTCAGTTTTGAAATGCCCTTTTGGCAGGTAAAGTACGCATGTAGTTCGGCTCCATGCCGTAAAGAAATTTGCATACAGGATGTTTTTCTGTGTCCACTTATGAAATAGTTTGTCACGCAATCTTTTGTCTCAGAACTTGGGGCACATTTGGTCAGTCCCAAACTGTGCGGGTGACACAGTACTGAGTGTGATATGATTGTTTCCGTGATAGGTGTAAATCTCGTTCGGTTTAAGGCCGTTTTCCAAGCGGAGAGGGGCGGACTAATACGTCGTTTCGAGCTTTAAAGCGTTTGCCCTCCAAACGACTCAAGGCCAAAATTTGGTGAAAAAAATATGTACAGAGATTCGTTTTAACACTAAACATAACTTTTTTCCTCATGTAAATCTGCTTTTCTGGCAAAAAAATATTTCGTCAGGAAACAAATAGGAACGTACCAGGCACAATAAATCAAATGATCTTAACATTCACTTTTGTATCTGCCTCGGCTGCAAAATTACTTATCCTCGTAAATAAGAGATTGAATAACGAAATGCGGACACAGTCACTGATGAGAAGTTTACTTGGTCGCAGTAACTGTGATTACATGGAAATGCCCCTTAGTTTCTGATGCTCTCAGTTTTGAGAATCACAGATCCCTCCCAAAGCAAAGAGAATGTATCCTGTCTACGGAGTCATGAGGAACAGCTGTTTTCACCAAGTTTCCCACGCTCTTATTCTACACGGTAAACAACGAAAAGGTGATAATGATAGCTACGAAAAATAACCTTCTATTACTGATCTATTTTACTGCATTTAGATATCTTGCCACGACTCAGTTCGAAGCAACCGACGCAAGAAATGCCTTCCCTTGTTTTGATGAACCTAACATGAAAGCAAATTTCACCATTGTCATGACGCGAGAAAAACGCCATGTGGCCTTGGCAAACATGCCGCTGGATCACACTGAAGGGGTAAGTTTAGCTCTTTGATTCACCATTAAAATATTTTATGCCGTAAGACACCAGTTAGTGGCGTGCTGTAAGGTTATCGACCCTGACTAATTGTGTAAGATAACGTCTGGTTTGGTCTGAGTTATTGTGTTGCAGTGCTATTAAGTAATTAAGAAGACGCTGTACTCTCACAGTGTGTTTCTCCTCCCAGAAGTGTGGATCCCGACGAACTGTTAGACACGAATACTGTAAGAACACGGATACTGTAAGAACTGTTAGGGGTAACAATCAGTGGAAAAGGAGGGGTTCTGTCGAAATACCCTTAGCCCTTCCATGCGATATAAGCCGGTGTCCCAGCGGATTTGGACCCCCCTAGATTTGGACCCCCCGGTCCAAATCCGCTAGCAGATACGGACCCCCCGGTCCAAATCCGCTAGCGGATATGGACCCCCTCCGCGGATTTGGACCCCCAACAAAACTGAGTGAAAACATCGTCCTCAACGTTCTAGTAAAAATGGATGATACTTTACGTTCCAGTGCGTACTAAAGTATGTTTTTCATTCAAAACATGCGTATCGTTAATGCATACGAACTGGCATCCCGTCGGATGTTTCTTTTGACCAAGGGAAAATGCACAAGAGTTAATTTGATGTCTGGAGAGAGGTCGTTTTTGAACCTTTTCCGCGATAGTCGAACACCACTAGATTCAATAGGAGACAAACTTGTGACACTAATTTATTTTGTCATTATTCAATGCCCGAGTGTTGGGACGACATGGTTCTGTGCGAGTTGTGCGAGGAATGGTTTCACATGATTTAAGACTACCCCGGAGGGCGAGTGACTCTGCATTGTCTGCAGATCGCCAGACTCTGACGTCTTCGTAATTGTTAAGGTGTTATTTTGGATCCCTCAACAGTTAATAATCATTAAAATTAGAAAATAAGATTGAGTTCGATGTAATAGTCTCCATTTTTGTTAAGACGTTGACATTAATGTTGATTAATGTTGATTTGCATCTGAAAATAAGCTGAGAGTTCCAATAGTTCAGAATAGAAACATTTTTACTTATCATAGGCTTTACGAACGACTTGTAGTAGGAGTAGTTTCTTCGTTCTTGTTCAGAAACTGTTTATTGTTATTATTTTAGAAAATCAGACTGAGTTATTTTTCTGACTGGACGCAATAGTCTCCACTATTGTTATGACGTTTCGTATCAATGTTGATTCGCATCAGAAGAAGCAAGGATTTATCGTAACAATTTCAATAGTTCAAATGCAGTAGTTTGTTCACATCTGATTCTTACGTTTACTGTACGACTCGCTAAAATAAATGCGGTAGAATTGGAACGAAATGACTGTTTTTTTCTTTTACCTTTATTGAGGAATGTTGTGTTGCGATTGAAAAGAACATCGACAAAAAGCTTGCAAATAGAATTAGTTACCAAATATGATACAAAGGATGCTTAAAAGGAAAGTTTGGTAGGGGGGTCCAAATCTGCGAAGGGGGGTCCATATCCGCTAGCGGATTTGGACCGGGGGGGTCCAAATCCGCTAGCAGATATGGACCGAGGGTCCAAATCCGCGGGGGGGGGGTCCAAATCCGCTGTGACACCGGAATTAACATCAAGGGGGAATATACCACTTACTTTACCAGTGTGGGTTTTGATCTGTTTTGGTCTATATAACAACCATGAGAGCGCCCATTAGCTTATCCCCTCTCGAGTTCTAATCAAAGTGAATGAAAAAGAAAGGAAAGTTACCAAAATATACTCTTCGATCTTAATTTTTGGTTGAATTCTACTAATTCCTTTTTTCGACGCTGATGTTAGTCCTAATAACGCTACAACATGGCACAACGGTTTGCAAACGACGCACAACTTTGGATAGCCAGATCTGAAAGCGTGTTTGGATTTTAAGGGCTAGTAATGAAAACCTGCATGGTAAATAGCATAAATAGCATTTTTTTGTTTGAAGAAGGGTCAGGATTAAGAGAACTAGGCGGCATGCCTCTATT
The DNA here is from genome assembly GCF_964200805.1 of Pocillopora damicornis. Classification (NCBI taxonomy): domain Eukaryota; kingdom Metazoa; phylum Cnidaria; class Anthozoa; order Scleractinia; family Pocilloporidae; genus Pocillopora; species Pocillopora damicornis. Next base: position 280,824 of record NC_142671.1, read on the forward strand.
AAGAATACACAGAAGTACCCTCCCGCCTCCCCCCTCCCTGGGGATAAGCCCCGTCAGGTAACGTGGAGCATTTGGTTCGTGAGTCGAACTTCCCTCCTTTGGTTTGGGTGACGTCTTTGATGTGAAGTTGTGGTGTGATATTTAGATTTGACTTTGCTGTCTGTTTCAGTGCAATGACACGGTCAAACTTTGCACGGATCACTTTCAACAAAGCGTGAAGATGAGTACGTATCTGGTGGCGTTTATCGTTTGCGATTTTAAAAGCATCACGAGCAAAACTTCAAAAGGAGTTACTGTAAGTTACAACTCAGCCTACGTTTATTTCAGACGTGTCCACAACAATAAGTGAGATATAACACATTAAGACAGGAATGAATAATCTCTTACATGATTGTTCGAACACGCGTATCTTATTGATGAACATGTTTTATTTAGGTCAGTGTGTGGGCCCCACCAGAGCAGATTGATCAAGGTCAATTTGCTTTGGAAGTTGCTGTAAAGGTTCTGGAGTACTACGAAGACCTTTTTAAGGTGAAATATCCACTTCCAAAGCAAGGTATTTACCACTCATTGCAGTTATTGCAATTATAGCGACATACATAACCCGCTTTAGAATTGAGTATGTAATAATTTTGATTGTGGTTTTCCTACCCTGTAATAAAGGCAAAGCGAGTCTTCAGGAAGTGTACTAAAATCTGCCGTTACCCTTACGCTCTAAAAGCTTTTTATATTTTTAACTGAAGTATTTAAATGTTAAATGAGAAAAGATTGTTGTTTTTTCTTGCGCAACAGATCTTGTAGCTATTCCTGACTTTGCCGCTGGTGCCATGGAGAACTGGGGTTTGATCACATATCGATTGACGTCTCTGCTTTATAACAAGAACAAATCTTCTGACTCAAACAAGGAAAGAGTAGCTGTGGTTGTTGCACACGAACTGGCTCATCAGGTTCGTGTACTGGGAAAATATGTCTTTTGAGATAAATCATAACCAGTACAGTTTCCTCAAATGTGATTGGTGCACCAACTACTTTATTTTTCACTGATTATTTTTTATAGTTGGAATTGGACAGTGTAATCGTACAGTGTACTCGGACAGTTGGCTATAATCAGTCACCTGTAATACGGCAGTTGAAGCAGCCAATCATTCTGTGGTAATTTAGTATTACCAAAGAGTTGATAACGTAAAATTGGCCACCGTTAAGAGCTTTGAAATTCTGAACGGTAGTCAATTTACGTTATCAAATCGTTGATAATACTAAATTACCCTGTTATACTCTCTCACCGTCGCAGCACCACAGCTTCTTCAGAAACTTACCTCCTTCAGTCACACTAAGTCCATTCAGCCAAATCCAATAAACACAGAATTGATCACAATGACCATAGCAGCAATCAGTTATCCTAAGAATAACTGGGGAATTTCCAAAATGGAGAAATTTTTAACTTTAGACATTGTCTCCATAGGAGATACTAGTTCTAGGTGTGTTTATTTTTCCGAAAATTGTAATAGTTATGATTAATTGGAAACAGGACTGAGTGGAGTCCAATTCTGTCTATAATCATACTCGTAATTAACAAATCGGACTCCAGCTTCGCGGTCGTCCGATTTTGTTAATCGTTCTTATGATTACAGACCGAATTGGACTCCGCTCAGTCCTATTACCATTATTCATCAAACTTCTTTATCGCATGTGATGTCTTCTTGGTTCGGTTGTTTGTTTATACCTAAAATATGAACGGGGTTAATATGTTTGTTTTTAGCTCATACGGAGATACTGATTACTGTTTTTAACACATGTAACACATTCTTTTTCAACTTACAGTGGTTTGGTAATTTGGTAACTATGGAATGGTGGAATGACCTATGGCTTAACGAAGGATTTGCCAGTTTCATGGAATTTATGGGAGTAAACCATACCCAACCAGACTGGAAAATGATGGAACTATCCATTTATGAGAACTTCCAGGGAGCAATGAGTGAAGACCAGCTCAGTAACTCTCACCCAATAATGGCTGAAGTGAAAGACCCAGCGCAAATTAATGCTCTCTTTGATTCAATTTCTTACGATAAGGTAAGACATACGCTTTAAAATTGAGATATTAAAATCTTGTTACGGTAATTACATAGGTGAAACTCTAGAACTTGCATACAGAAGCTTGCGTAGCTGTCGCGTATTCAGCATCACTAAAACGGTCTCTCCTGTTTTCAGGGAATGAGAATCAATTTAATTGGATGTTTAAAAGTTCGTTTTTCAGCAGTGTGTGAAACGAATCGATCTAATTCCTCGGTGATAAATCATTTCAGTTGATTGTTCCGTCATTAAGCTGTCACAAGAAAATCAGGGGCAGTTACTTAAGCGTGTACAAACATTTTATTTGGAACTTGTTGGTTTTTCAGGGCGCAGCCATAATCAGAATGTTAGAAGATGTTCTGGGAAGCGAAGTTTTTTTCCAAGGATTACAAAAATATCTGAAGAAATACAGCTATAGCAACGCACAGACGAATGATCTTTGGCAGAGTCTTACTCAGGAAAGTATCAGCAGTGAGGTGAATTTATCTTTCGAACGAACTGTTGCAGTCACTCCTTAATATTATATCTCTATTAATTGAAAAGGAAAGCATTGTAAGGTTGAAGCCTGCGTCCATACGTGGAAATAGCCATACTTTGTATGTATTAATTTTCGTTCTGAAACTGAGAATTTTAGCTCATTGCTTAGTGCAATATATATCTCAGCATTTGAGAGGAAAAGGACCCCCCCCCATTACTTAATCATTGCAGTGAATAGAATCGTCGGTAATTTCTCTTCTAATGAAAAAAAGTATTAATACCGTTTAACTGCTAGAGGGGCAACTAACCGACTTGTGGTTTTTAACCAGTTAATTCGGTGCGAGTATTGTTGGCGTTGATTATAGAGCTCGGGTGACAAGGCAGCACCGATTTTCTCAATAGATGTGATTTCCCTGTTACACTGATTTCCAAAATCACTAGCAAGCTTAAAATACTTCAACCGCAAAATCGTAGAGACACTGATAAATACGATAAAAAACACGTTAGTTTTAAGAGGGATGAGATAAGATAAGATAATGTTTTTGAAAGTCAAATACACGGGGAGTGGTCTCCCAATCTCCCAAGCCCGACGCTCATGATGTGGGATATAAGTGTTTCTTTTTAAGGCTGGTTTCTACGCTTCTGGTCACTGAATTTAACATGCATCCTGGGGATTGCAACGATTATTATATGGAAACAGCCAGACCTTTTGATTAAGAGCTTTCAGACATGTTTTGAAGGATTGAACTAAGGATAACGTGAGGACATTCATTCCATGTGTTACAGATAGAAACCAATACATTTCGTAGACTTTTGGCCTTGCTCGCTGCCAATCCAGTGTAAAGAATTTGCATTCTTTTCATCAGGAATCTTGCGAATAAAAGTAACAAAGGAGAAAAGTAAGCTAACAAGTAGTAGATATTAAATATGAAATTCTTTGGACAGGGTGAAATTAACGTCACAGAAATGATGACATCGTGGACAAGTCAAATGGGTTTCCCTGTTATTTCCGTCAAGAGAGAAAACAAGATACTGCACATAGAACAGCAACACTTTCTTGTCCATAGTAACGATAAACAGCTAACAGCTTCTTCGTCTGACAGTCGGTAGGTGTGACCACTTGTTAAGTTTTGGTTGCTGCCACAAACAAAGTAAGGAGGGGCCCAGTTGGTGAAGTGGCGGGGCCTGCGTTAGATTCCTGGAGTTGCCTTTGCATTTAAGTTTAGTTAATTGAAAGTTTTCTCTCGTCCTTGGTATAAAAAGTTTCCTCGCCTTCTTACGTTTTCTTCCCTCGAGTTCAGGCTGTGGATGGTTTCTTTTCCTCACGACCAGTTGTCTTCTGTTTTTACAGACCAATGTGGGTAGTTCCATTAACTTTCGTAACGCAGCAATCTAAAAACAGGAGTTCGGTTTTGATGAAGAAGAGAACGATAGAAGGTAATCAACCTGTCGACTGATATTCACAAATCTCTTAGCTCATTTACCATTAGGTGGTATACTACAGGGTGGAGAGCGGTGTCATAAGAGTACAGTGAACCGTGAAACTCATTTGACCGTTTGCATCGCTGGAAACAGGGCTTTTTATCACAGTCAGCAACCTAACTATTGATATCAAAACTGATGAAATATCTTTTACTGCATGCTCTCCAAACTCAGTTACCAGTCTCCTTATTTAGTTCAAGTTTCTGGGAACCTACAATATGTTTACATAGAGGCTTGTTCAATTTAACTTGTAAAGTAGTGTTATACTTTTCCTGTGAAATGGGAAAGGTAGAATGTATCTTCAACCAATGCACATTACCAATTGATATTTTAGTTTTCGGTTTGTTTTCTTGCAGTTAAATTAAGTCCAGACTTGAGTGATAAATCGTGGATAAAAATGAATGCTGGACAAACTGGATTCTACCGTGTGAATTATGAAAAAGAAAACTGGGACAAACTAGTTCGTCATCTTCATACTGAAGCCAAGGTACTAATCGTTACTTCCGAGATTTATTCAATTTGAGGGAGATTGATTAAAAACGGTGATGGAAAATGAAATGAAAAATGCTACCTTCGAAAAAAAAGAACAGGTTTTAACACAAAGTCGGGGCTAACCCAGTTTTTTCCTTGAAGGAACCTGTCCCTCCATAGTGATGTGAGTTAACTCCTGTTCCTATTTCGGTTGTTCTTTATTGAGGTACTGCTATTGTATTTTGCTCAGGAATTGAGTACCGTGGACCGCTCAGGTCTGTTAGACGATGCTTTGAATCTTGCTCGGTAAGTAACCCTTTTTTAATTGCTTTTGGTTTGTATTTTTAAGTGATTGTCGATAAGTTAGGAGAAGAGAAAGCAGTCTTTCAATCAGAAATGAGGAGATCAGTTGCTATGGTAACCTAGCCATGGCTGACTTCAAGAACACAAAGACACTTGTGTGAAGAATAAATACTTTGAGGCCAAGAATACAAATTTAGGAAATAGATGGGTAAAGGGAAGGAAACGGCAAAGTTATAAGGATATTTAATAAACCGGCATCTGCCGCTAATGCAGCCGTGACCATATGGATATAAAGTGAAGCATGATGTTACGCAATGATTTCACAGAGTGTGAAAGTTCTACTTTCCCCCTTTTTTTCATGTTCACTGCTAGGAGCGGCATGTTGGATTATGAAGTGGCCCTAAATCTCACTTCGTACCTTACAAAAGAAAAAGAATATGTCCCGTGGATGTCGGCGCTTGATAACATGGGTTACTTTGCCATACAATTTTCCACTTACGACTCTCTGAAAGGATCAAGTGATTATTATCCCACGTATAAGGTAATAGAAATAATTATATATTTACTATGTATTTTTAGACAACAATCATATGTGAGTTTTGATGTTTAGTAATAATATCATTTCTGAAGGGTTATCTCCAAAACCTATGCTAATTAATGAGTGAAAACACAGTTTGTAACCAAAACGCTAATAGGAGAGTGATCTTGGACTTACCACACCTCAAAAATCAGTGATTCCAATACTTCAAATGACGTGATTAAAAATCAGCTGGCGGGGGCAGACCAGTCGGCTATCTATTGAGTGCAGAAGAGAAGTTGGACACGGGAAAACCAAGAACAAATCCACTGATTGACTTAATGGAGAGGACTTGATCATCAGATTTAGATGTTAGTTCCAGTTCCCTAACCGCGCTGTACTTTTAGAACTATAACGTCTCCACTTTGTCAGCAGACGTTTATTATTGGATTGTTCTGTCACTTTTTAGAAATATGTCTCGTACCTGCTTCATGATATTGCTGCTGAATTGAGCTGGGAAGAAAAGGACGATGATCCACATTTGAGGAGGTGTGTTACGCTGTACTTATTTGCTGTATTGTCCTCAATCCGTTTTTCTCCTCCATTTACAGAAATCGTGCAAAGCTATGATAAACATGCTTACAGTAACACGAGAATAAATGGCTCAATAAAATAAGGGAGTAGAAAAGAATTTTTTGTGGTACCGTTTTCATCTTAGATATCTTCGACCTGCTCTGTTGAAAATGGCTGCCATTTATGAAGATGTTCTTTCGGAAAGTAAACAGCGTTACACAGCCAAAGCTAAGAAGTATTTCAACGACTGGCTTGATAAAGGCAAACCGTGAGTATCTCTTGTAATAGAATAAAATTACAAAACAAACCGGATGATATGTTCATTAAATTTAAAGACGTAATGTGCTTTACTTACCTTTGGCAAAACTCGTGCAGCGTATTCCATGAAATTGTTACCTAGGTTGTATATGGTATATACAACTTATTGTTATACGTATATACGGTATACGGTCGTTCCGTACCCACGATTGTTCCGTACCTCATCGTTTTGTGCCCAAATGCAATAGAATCGCATCCAAACCGCTGATCGATTGATAAATGAATAAAGGGGGTAAGTTTCTTAAGAAACTGTGGTGATACGTCGGTGGCGGAGTATAGCAGGTAATTTAGTGTTAACAACTGAGTTGAAAACGTAAATTGGCCAAAGAGTAAAAAAGCTGACGTTTCGAGCGTTAGCCCTTCGTCAGAGCTCTTACGAAGGGCTAACGCTCGATACACTTGTTCCAATTACCTCAGTCGCCAGCGCGTGAACAGATATCATCGTTGTCTACGACAAGTTCGTAGAATCAAGCGAGTAACATATAAACAAAAAATATATTTTGTGTAGACTTGCGACCTTCTTAACAAAAAAAACTTGATTACTGCCCAGCGCAAGACAAGTGTGATATTTTTAATAGAGAGTCTATTGCTCATACTTGTGACTCTTTTTGCAATGTAAGAGCTCGTGTAGATGTGAGATCTTTTCTCCAATTGTTAACTTTATTAGTTTGGGTACGAAACGACTCAACTGACTGGGTACAAAACGACTGGTACGAAACGACTCAACTGACTGGGTACAAAACGACTGGTACGAAACGACCGTGGGTACGAGATGACCAGTAACCGTGTATACATCGTTGACCAACTGTCCACTTTCCAATAGCTTAGTGAAGGGGCTTGTCACCAACAAACATGAAGGCCCCGGGTTCAATTTTTCTCCAGTTATAGCCAGCGTAACTGGCTGTTTGTTGGGCGCTCAATGAGAATTCAGGCGGTGGAGCCGCCAAGAACAACAGATAAGCTCTATATTTTCACGTTCCAGACCTCTCATGGCTTCAGCGTTCTTCAGTTTTCGCAGCTCCGACGATCAACCCTTCTCGAAACCGCTGGCTACTCAGTTTACATGCACACTCGTTACAAATGACCTGAACATCTTTCTTTTCTACTTTACTTTCACTATAGGATTTCACCGAATGTTCGTTACGCCATATACACGATTGGATTAAGAGTAGCAAATGACTCTGTGTGGACGAAAGTTTTTTATAGATATCAGACTGAAACAGTCCCATCGGAAAAGAAAAAGTTGATGTACGCGCTCACAACTAGTCAGAACGAAGTCATTTTAAAAAGGTAAGTGGTGAAAAAATACCTCGATTTGTGTTCAGAGAATTTCAAATAAAATCCATATCCTAATTTTGAGTGTTTTTCTTTGTTTTTTGTTTTCATCATTTTTCGTGTCTTTGTTATTTGATTGGTTGTTTGTTTGTTTGTTTTTTATGGCGGCTATTGGTAAGTAGGCGCGCTTAAGAGATGGAAAACTATCTGTGTGAGGGTCTGGAGCCATCAAAGAATTTTATTTAAATGTGAGTTTAGCGATGACGATGGTGAAGACGGTGATGATTATGAGGACAACTTTAAAGAAATTACAGCAAGCAGCTGTTGAATCTCATGAACTAATAAACTTTTCTTTATTTCAGATTGTTGAAGTATTCATTGGATGAAACTAAGATTCGTTCCCAGGACTCCGTGTCTGTCATAGATTCAATAGCCCGCAATCCTCAGGGGAGTTTATTAGCGTGGCAGTTTGTACAGGATAATTACCATGAATTGTACCAAAGGTAACCTGTAATTGTTTGAATTGTGAGTATAAAAAGCAACTGAGACACCCATTTTCTTACTCGTAGACCTCATTTTGATTGATACGGTGAAGTTAGGCATATGGAAATAAATGTGATTTTCTTTTCAAGAATCGGAAGACCGTTCAAACAAATAGTTTCCTAATCTGAGTAAGTTTAAGTCTCTCCGCTCGAGAAACTTTGGGGGGAGGGGGATGATGGAAATAACGTTTTAGGGGTGTCAGTGGTTTTCTGGTCCAGGTATTTGTACACACACGCAGGCACACAAATGAAAGCCAAGATTCCAGACCAACAAAGTTGACAGTAACTTTTTTGGTGAAATCTCAAAGCAAGCTCGAGTTTTTTTTTTCTAGTAATAACTGAGCACGATTTGTGTACGATCTGTATACCAACAAAATTGTTTCAGAGCAAAAAACAACTGCTCAGGTCGATTCCGCTTTGATTTTTTAATCATTGCTCATTTTTCTCTATTGAATTTTCCCCTCACAGTATCTTTGGTTACTTAATAAAATTGTTTCACCTTTCACTTTCATTTACCTCCCTCGGCAGATATGGGGTCGGCTCTTTTGATTTTAGTCGTTTGATCACGTCGAACACCGCTCACTTTAACACAGAGGAAATGAAAACCCAGGTGAGAAACATTACCACTTCTATGGATAGTTGCCATCAGATGTGTCCATTCATTCTACTATATGGAATAAAGATTGTAAGATCCTTTGGTAATATTCTTAACCTTAGAGAGTCACGTTGCATCCAATTCGCAATTATAAGGGATGTAGTGGCCTAATGTTCAGTGTGCAAGTGCGCTAGACTACGGGGCGAGTGTTCAGGGTTCGGGACCTGGCCGAATGATTGTCTCGTGTTGTTGGGCAAAACCCTTTATTCTCACAGTTCCTCTCTCTCTCTCTCTCTCTCCACCTAGGAGTATAGTGAAGCCTGATGAAATTCTGGGTAGAAGCCCTTGATGGGCTGGCATCCCATCCAGGGGGGGATGGTAGTACTTTTAGTCGCTTTAGTCATGCTATACAAACCGAGATAAGCTCCGACTCGTTATTAGGGGCCACTCGGCTCCACTACAGACTTCAATTGTAATTTGCTTCGAGTCGAGTGTTTCACGGTTTTGGAAACCACGCAGTTGATTTGAATTCGAGCGAACACATAGCACAAGTTTGGGTTAAAATCAACTGTTTAATTTCAAACTAAACTCGCGCCACAGTTTAATGCCATGTTATTTCACCCATTTTATGTTTGTATTTATAGGTTAGCCAGTTTTTCGCGAAGGTTAACCAAGGATCTGGGGAGAGGGCTGTTCGTCAAAGTCTGGAAAGTATAGAAGGAAATATAAAATGGATGAAAGACCACGGACCTGCAGTGAATAAATGGTTGAAAAACTTTCTCAATAGAAAAAACGTCAGCAAGTAGTATCATTACGTGATCTGTCGCCGCGATTTCCCAAAGCACGGTTGAATATGCACGACAGCGGAACGATTTCATGTAGTAAAACAGTCGATCCACATGTACAGTGACGACACTAAATGTGATAGAGGTGTATCTTTAGTATAGGTGTGACAAAAACTTCAGTAACTGCATTGGATTGGAAAACGTAAAAGAACAGGGACAAGGCATTATATAGTTTAACTCTAGTTTGGGTTATAGAGCTTTCCCAGTACACCCGAAGACACACTCAGTATTCCAGTCCTTATATCTAACTAGTAGTGACATTTAAAATCGGCCGTAGAGCTGTGCCTTTTTTTTAATGAAATTGCACCCAAATATTCAAAGCTCATATCTATTAACTTCCCCTGTATTTTTTTGGTAATAATTTTCAACGAAGAAACAAACTCTTGTACAAAAATGATTCCACAATGGGAGTTGCCTGAGACTGTATGTAATGCTTTCAATTACTGACCAAACATTTTTACATTTTTCTTACCTAAAACTATGCGTCTTTTCATTCTTAAAACAAAGTTCATTAAAAAACGAAAACGAGATTTTGTTGTTTTTACTTTCCATCCGCTTGCGAAGTATTTACTTTCACATCCACGCCTCGTCTGAAAGTTCTAGCAATTTCAGCGTGCATATCTAGATATATCCTTAGGGAAAGCGGGGTAGATTTGGCGTTTGTGGTATTGTCTTGTGATTTCTTCCTGGGCAATGTGAAAACAATGTTTATGAGTGCTTAGTGTGTCATCGCTATCCTAGAGATAAAGGGCGATGTAGGTTCTCTTATCTGTAGCGATAAGTTGAACCACTTATCCATGGGTCTCTTTAGACTTCTTATTTAATTGCACTCGTTAATTCTTGATTATCCACTGTGTTTTTGTGTATAAGTGGTTTACTTATCTCGACGTATTGTTTAGGCTTCGTCGAAATAATGTCAGAAATGTCACCTACCGATGTAACATTTAGCGAGCATCTTAATCTGCCAGTAATTCAGAGATCTTCACACGTTTCATGAAATGTTGTATTGAACTACAGCCGGTAAAGCGGCAACGAAGTACCTGTTCTTGGCGACTGTCGTGTTCTTTTACATCAAAAGTTGCTCTGCGCTGCTTTAGGGTAAAATTTCCGCACAGCCCCATACTGTTGTAAAACAAATCTGTTTTCTCAATGGCAATGCATTATTTTTTTCATTGTTTTCTCTATCCGAGAATTGAATGCATAATGTAGTATGCGGCTGTGCGAAAATTTTACCCTGCTTTAGTTCAAAAGTTGAGACTCGACTCTGGTTAAAAAAAATCCTGCTCGTCGATTAATACGCGTCCGGTTATCAGTCAGGCTATGTAACTGTCATGTACTTTTGCGGTTACTGCTCTGACAGCTTCGCTCTACAGATTTTAATGATGTCATAAATAGCGTCAATCAATTGAAATTTATACTGATTTCATGAAATAGCTACGTTTGACCAGGTTTATGTACAGTGTGAAAATGGTCTTAATTGTGTAGGCCGAAGAAAACTTCGGCTAACCAGGAAAATTTACATCTGGCATTTTAAAGTTGATAAATTTGAATGTATAGGGTAAAGCACAGTAGGTGGATCGAAGTAAACTCCTGCTCACTGAGAAATGTTCAAATGCTACTGAATAAATGAATGGATTCAAAATGTAGAATAAAGCATACTATCTGGTAGAAAATCTAAGGAAACTCCAGCTTCAAAGGACAAGTACTACGACGGCTGATCATCTATTGATGGGCATCAATTCATTTTACTCTAATCAGTTGGCGGTAAATGTTATTAGCTTTCCTTCACAGCTTTAGCTCTTCAGGGACTTTAAGAGCGTCCTTCTTTGGTTTGGCTTCATTGAAAGGCTTATTCACCTTTTGCAATGGAATATTTTGTCCATAAAACTCTCCTGAAATATCTGGCGCGCAAAAATAGACAAAGTTTGCTGTGATCATATATTGGATTTGACATGGCACCGTTTTTATTATACTTCAACTAAGGAACAACACCATGGAGCAGTTTGACGTCAGACGCGCTCTTAAAATGAGGGTTGTGCGCAAGAGTCTTGCTAATGATGGGGTTGGGGGAGGACGGGGGCGTAAAACAGACAGAACACTCTCAACTGATGCCTTATTTCGTGAACTTTCATTCGGAGGACCGCAAGGAAATTCAAGGGAAAAGAGAATTCAAAGAAAAATTGAACTGTGAGTGTGCATTATAAGATGCAGCTCAGCGTACTGTCATCTAAACAGCTCGTATTTTCGAAGGCATGTGCTTGTCGCTAAGATACCGAAGTCGTCAATTGATTTTGACTGAAGTAAAAAAAAGAATTACTTAAATACAAGAAAATTATTAAGAACAACAGTTCATCCTCCAGATACGAGCGTGATATTAATTCATAGTTTTTATCATATACAGGTATTTGGAAGGTCTTCCCAACACGTTGATTTAGTGAGTTTCTGTGAGATCACAACCCACCAAACCAAAAAGGCTGCGTAGTTTAGGAGACTAAATAGTGCCATGGAATTAAATAGATATGAGTTTCCCTTTAGGGACTGACGTCTGCTATTTGATATTAACTTCTTAATTCGTGACGAACGTAGCAAGCCTCTGTTCGCGTGAAAATGGAACGTTAAGAGTAGGTTAAAATAGAATATTTAGAAAAATTCAGTGACGGCTGATGATATTTGTTCCTCTTTTGTGAAAAACAACCGGAGATCAAAACACTCCTACTGTCATGTGAAAAAGTTTTGTCATTCGTTTTTTGAAATTTCGCCCTCAGTTTTTAATTTCCAACTTTTTGAAATTACAATACTCGTTCTTGGTGTCTTTGCTTATTTCTATGTTCCAAGTAAACGAAGTACAGTCAGAGATGCCTTGTTGCTAATACGGTTGCTGGTAACTGCAAAACTCTTTTCTTGATTCTGATATTTAAGACATCAAGGAAGAAATATTGGCCACCCACAAAAGATCAAATATAACCTACTTAACTTAAAACTTCCTCGGAATATTATCGTGTCAGTTTTAAAATTATTCCGTCCATCACTCGCTGATTTTGTTGATGGTTTACGTACGCAAATTCACCTGCGTGGGCGAACCGACTTTCAGAGATGGAAAAATATTGGAATAAACTGATCCAGTGTCCTTAAGATAAAACTAGAAGAAATCAAAGACTAGGTTTTAAGATCAAATGAAAAAGAGAAGAAGAAAGACGCTGATTGATTGTTGTAAATATCCCTCCGGCTAGGGGATCATCTCTAAAATATTCAGCGAAAGTACCTATAATTATCTTGACGGTAAATGTTTTTTACTATTTTTTTCTTCCTTTGCAAATATCATCTTTGCTCAACACATTTATAGAAAAGTCTTAAATTAAAGGTATTAAATTTTTTGGCTCTCTCTTGGTCCAACAAAGGTCGTAAATGCGTTTTTTGCAAAGCTTAACGTGAGATTAGATCACAGATAACGTCGCACGCACTAACAAGAGGATGCAGCTGCGTGCGCCGCCTGTCAACTTATTTATTCAAAATGCTAATATCTATTCCGGACTATGAAATCAAATAGCACAGAGGAATCTGACTCCTCAAGCGTAGAATTTGAAGATCATATCGATATTTCGCTTCTTCCCGACAAGAAACACTATAGAAGAAAAAGAATCCGAGATTCAAAGTTCGTGTGCGGAATTTGGCAAATGTTCGGCGGGAAGAACGCCGCTTACGGCGTTGCGACAGCTGTGTTGTTGGTTTCAGTGTTTCTTATCGTCGCGTTCGCTCGGCCATCGTCTTCTTACGAAACTGCGAACAAGAACAGTAGAAAGAATTCTCGTTATGAACAGGCTAAAAATCCTTCTAGTCTGGGACATGGAAAAGAACAGAAAGGCTCGCATTCACTACGGCTTCCAAGACACCTAGCACCGATCGAATATCTCCTATATTTACATCCTGATCTAACAAATTTTGATTTCTCTGGGAAGGTTGATATTCTTCTCCTCTGTCATGAAACCTCTACCAACATAACCCTTCATGTAGGAACAAAAATGGATTACTTTGATGTGGCAGTTGCAAGAGTCGAAGGCGAAAACATTCTAGAGACGTTAGCTGTGACGGAAACTTCTCGACTGCCGGGAGAAATGGTTGTCATAAGTCTCGCCACTGAACTTCAAAAAGGGAGTCATTACTTTCTTGTGATGAAGTTCAAGTCGAAGTTAAGTAGGGGACTTGCTGGATTCTACCTAAGCAAATATCGTGCATCTGGCGAAACGAGGTAAGTTTCTTTTTCGTAGTTTAACCTGACAATTATTGACCTTAGAAGAAATAAATCGCGGGAATCCCTTTCATTTGCTGTATGATTGGCTTCATCTTTCCTTGCTAAAAATGTATGGCTCTGATGCAGAAAAATTTTTCTTGAAATACGAATTGATGTTTAGTTAAGACTTCGTGTAAAGATGTTTTTGAACAGAAATTAAGGTTTTTGTCGTGTTTGCTTAGACACGGGTATTTGCTTTCAAAGAGGTATATCTCGTTTCTTCTTGTTTAATTGTATTTTCATGACCAACCTTGTGTAATCGTATTTTTGATTTCAGTATTTACGAAATAGCTTTGCTTATAGGAAGTGTGAAAAAGTTCTTTATTTTTCCTCGCACTTTTATTTTTCTGATATTCTTCTATTTAAAGATATGAAGTATAGCGCGCGCGGTAAGAAACTCACGGGAAAGAAAATTTAAATGTGCCGTTAAATTAATTTAAATACGCTAGGAAGAGACATCGAACGAAACTCGGATTAGTAAGAAAATTTGCATTGGCATGAAGTAAGCAAATAAATGTATAAATAAAAGCGCATTCGACAGATTGGACTATACTTTGGCTCACTGGAAAGATTCTCTGATGGTATGAAATAGATAAGTATAAAGATGTAAATAAATATGAAGAATAAAGCGCATAAAACTTCTTAACATTAGATCTTTGTCCATAGATTACTTTGAACTTACCCAAATATATTAGTGCTTAAAAGTTTATCATTTGATAACCAATTCATACCCGTCCGTCTGCCGGCTAAAGATGAAAAACACCTTATTATATTAGTGCTTTAAAGTTTATCATTTGATAACCAATTCATACCCGTCCGTCTGCCGGCTAAAGATGAAAAACACCTCATGCAGTTTAATTTATTAATTAAATGTTGAAGATTTGTGATAAGACATAAGGGCAGCATTGAAAAGTTAGCCTATGCTCATTTTTGTTTTAAACATTTTCTTCTCTTAAAGGGAGGTAAATAATAATAAAATAATAAAAATAATAGTCAATGTACCATGGTTTGTGCAAGTATCTTTCAATCTTTGATGTAAATTGAGCTTATATTCTGTACTGCATTCTACAGTCTTATTGCAGCTATTAATTCCCCCACAAGGAAGCATTTCACATTGTCTTAATATATTTCACTGTGGTTATCAGTTAACAGGAAGTAATTGTAAAATTCTGCATTTTCCATCAAAAATGAAAAAAGCCAAACACTGAGTATAAAGCCATGTTATCATGCACTCCCTTAGAGTTTTAACTGAATTTTGGATCACTGGAGAATCACTCACTTGTTTTACATGTATTTTTGTCTATATTTAGTTCTTTTGATAAATTAATGATTTGTGAACCTTAAAGGAACCTCATGGTGGAACATACAGTTGTTAAATTCTCCAAAATAATCTTTAAGTTAAAATTTGTTGTCATAATGTAGTACTTAATAGAAGAACAAATTGCCCTTTTCCTAACTGGAATTCTGGGTGTGTTGTCACGTTGGCTTGTAGTATGTATTATGGTTTCCCCCATCCTCTGCATAATCCCCTCGGAACTTGTGTGAACAAAAGAACTCTTTTCTGATGGTAATAGTGGCAACTGTGTCATATCATACAAACCAATATGGTACCTTAGAGGAAATCCAAGCTTTGATTTTCCTTGTATTTGTTTCCCAATTTTTTTAAAATCAATCCTTATGATTTGAGACATTTTCATCATTGATTTAATGAAACTTGTTCTACCACTGGAGGTTTCCTTTAACCCTTTCACTCCCAAGATCTCATCAGTAATTCTCCTTACTGTCTGCCATACAATTCTTGTGATGTTAGTTTTGAGAATTTGGGATTGGATCAATTTACAATCCCATAATTGATATTTTTCTTTATTCTCAACACTTGTCTTCTTGCTATTGTACTGATATTGAAAGGAGAAATTCTTTCTAGGGCTGACTCATGGGAGTTAAAGGGTTCATGGAAGGCCCTGACTAAACAACTCAATACCAGTTGTTACTCCTGAGCCAGGCACAGATTTGGATATTTTATCATCTTATCTGATTTTTTTAATACAAAATCCTCATCTATTTTACTTTTGAAAATATTCACTTACCAAACATGTTGGTAAGAGATCTTGATATACCAACACATGTCATTTTGCATGTAGTTTCTACAAGCTTTCAGTTGATACTCATATGGCTGCATTAATTACTATGTTTGGTTTCTAGATATCTTGCGACAACCCATTTTGAACCAACAGATGCAAGAAATGCCTTCCCTTGCTTTGATGAACCTAACATGAAAGCAAAGTTCACCATTGTCATTACAAGAGAAAAATGCCATGTGGCCTTGGCAAACATGCCACTGAATTACACTGAAGGGGTAAGTTAATTCTATCAATTTTTAAAACCAGTAAAAGTAAAAGCATTTAGTATACACAATTTTGTTGTATTGTAACTTGTCTGCAGATGCTTGATAGATTTACCATCTCTTCCCTGTTTGTCTTATAGCTTCTTTATCATAGCTTATCAAATTCCTTTTATTCCAGTGCAACAGTGATGTTGAGCTCTGCACAGACCATTTTCAAAAAAGTGTTGAAATGAGCACGTACCTTGTGGCATTTGTTGTTTGTGACTTCAAGAGCATAACAAATACAACCAGCAGAGGTGTTCAGGTACGTTTTTAAAATATTACTAAAAGTTCATCCAAGATCTATGTTCACTAAAAGTTTGGATGTCACTTAAACTTATAGTCAAGTGGGCATGTATGTCGTAGCTAATCACTACTGATTTGATTCATAACTTTGAATGGTGTAGAGGATTGGGTGGGCATTGTGCATGTTGGTGCAGCAGCAAGTCAACAGTAAAGGTGGCAGTGGTAACATGAGACTCACTGGGTGCTGTTACCCTCATTTATACAGTTCTCTTGCTAGTGAAAAATAGAATTTGCTTGCTGGCAGTTTCCATAATCATCTCAGGTGTTTAGCCTAGCTCACACTCAACCTTTAATGACAACACAACTGATGTTTGATTGCCCATGTAGGTGACTTAAATCTTTTTGGCAATGTTCTCTACCCAAAATAATACTCAGGAAACTAAACCTTCTTTGTTTTTCCTTTGTGCTCCATACATATTCAATTAGTGATTGGTAATGAATATTAATTTATTTTAAGGAAAAAAAAGGTTTAAATTAAAAGGCATTGTTCATGTGTATTTTGCTGTGTGTCAAAAATTTCACAAAGAGAACATTTTAGAGTCCCATTTGTTCCCTGGGTAATTGAAACAGGTCAAAACAGGAAAGAAGAATTGGGTTAAATGTGAATATATAAAAATCATATATGTGGACAGCAGTGTAAGAAAAAAAGGGATCTTTGCAGTACTAAACCCTGCTTCAGCAGTTGTGAAAATTAAGGCCTGAAATAAAATCAGGCCAGTTTAAGATTTGAACTTATGACCTGATTTGAACCCGTGACCTCTGCAATACTGGTGCACTGCTCTACCAACTGAGATAACATGCCAACTAGGAGCTGATCATTATGTTGGTTCATGATAAACCCCATGATGTGATGAATCAGTGACTGTGTTTATATATGAAAATCATATATATTAACTGCAGTTTAATACATGAATATGAAAGCGATCTTTGCAGTAATGAACACTACTTATTAAGCAGTTGTGAAAATAGGGCCTGAAAAAAATTCAGGCCTGTATGGGATTAAAACTTATGACCTTATTTAAACCCAGTACTGAGGTCATGGGTTCAAATCCTGTACCGGCCTGAACTTTTTTCAGGCGTTGTTTTTTACAACTGCTTAAGTATTGTTCATGACTAGGAAGATTACTTTCATATTAAAAAATAAAGTTGCTGACATGGTTATTATTTTATGTGTGGAAAGACTACAAGCTCAGAGTTCATGTAGTAAATCTGATTTTTTCTGGCTTCTATCCTGACATGTCCATGGTTGGCCATTTATTCAGGTTTGGCAATATTTATTTTTTTTCAAGGTCAGTGTATGGGCCCCACCAGAGCAGATTGATCAAGGCCAATTTGCTTTAGATGTTGCTGTAGAGGTTCTGGAATATTATGAACAGAAATTCAAGGTGGACTATCCGCTTCCAAAGCAAGGTACATGTTGATTCACTTTTGTTCTTTTTGTATCTTTCAAACATCCTATCTGTATGTAGGGAAATCCACGATTACAGATAATATAAGGTAATCAGTCTCTAGAGTTTAATGAAAATGCTAAGTGGAAGTTTACAAAGATGAGTAAATTAATTCCCCTTAGAAGCTAACCTATTAAAGTTACTTGTTTATTTATGCAGATAAGGGTATTTAATCTAATGGAAATCTTGTCAATATGATGATGTCATGGCATTATGTATAATAGATCTCATAGCTATACCTGACTTTTCTGCTGGAGCCATGGAGAACTGGGGTTTGATCACTTACCGCTTGACTTCATTGTTGTATGATGAGGGAAAATCTTCTGACTCTAACAAGCAGTGGGTTGCTGTGGTTGTTGCTCATGAGCTTGCTCACCAGGTTTGTTTATTTTACAAACAGAAAAAAAGAAGGAACAAATTTCAAATTGTCTTTATCTTTTGTTTATTTCAAATTTTCCTTGGATAAAAGTCTCCAATTCAAGTGTATGTCTAATTTTTTGTTGTTGTCTTGTCATTGACTTGTAAGATCTTCAGAAAACAACCACTGCTGACAGTTTGTTTGTTGCTGCAAGGACCACTGTGATTGGCATTTTTTTTTTGTCTCTTTGTTTCCTTTGGCACTTCCTATATAAAATCTCTGTAGCATTAAACTTCATTTAACTTCAAATGATAAGTACTCTAAATGAACTTCAATTAAAAATAACATTACTAACTATTTCATAACATTTATGTTGATTTAATTTAAGTTAAATAGGAGGAAACCTTTTTCAACTAACCCTTTTTTGGTTTAAATTTCTTTAAACATTATTTTGAGAATATAAATGCAAATCATTAGGAAATACATTTTTTCACTTACAATAGACTTGTAAAGTCAACACTAAATTTGAAATAGAAGAAATTTTTCCTTCACTTTCATGAGCAGAAACACATACTTGCTAGGGCTTAAAACACAATTTGAAGCTCTCCTAGCTTAAATGTCAAGTCTAAAGTTACAATTGTCTTCACTAATCTAGCAAGAATTTTTAAGAGAGTTTTAACTCTTCAAATTGGTGTTCAAACTAGACCATTAAAAAATTTCACAAGAAAAACATGAGCATTTTTTTCAATTGATGTACTCAGTGGTAGTGATCAAGCCCTAAATTTAGATGATATGGACTATTGTTAGGCTCATGTAATCCATGGATGTAACCAAGCTCTTAGAAGCAAATATTCAACAATTTAAGAGAATGGATTCAATATAAATATTGACTTTTTAAACTATTGTAAAATCCTGCATATGAGAACTTTTCAGAAGTTGATAAGGGACCAAGTTATTACATCTTGATGACTTGAAGACATTTTTGGCTTGGCATTTATGACCCTTCCAGCAGTTATCGGTGTGGACAACATTGACAATGTCATGGCGTTTCATCAAGTGACATATAATTTCAGCTGCATGTTGTACTGTATATGTACCATGCTGCATTAGATTTCTAAATGAATCCTGCGCTAAAAAAAAAAATTTCACCTAAAATTTTTTAGGAATTGTCATTGACTGATTATACAGTAACAAGTTAGGCTTATCTTAAACATGCTCTTGCCTATATGCAGGCTTTTGCTGTAATCATTTTGTAAAAGTTATTATAAGATAGCAAATGTTAACATACACTGTAAAGGATAATTTTGTAAAAAGTTCTTAACTATGAAACAATGAAGTCTAATCTTTTGTCGTGACTCTGGTGATATTGTACACAGACCTCATTGCCATTCCGGATTTTCCCACTGGAGCAATGGAAAACTGGGGTCTTATTACATTTCGCTTGACTTCAATCCTGTATAATCCCGGAAAGTCATCAGACAGCAACAGACAATGGGTCGCAGTGGTTGTTGCTCATGAGTTGGCTCATCAGGTTAAATCTGTAAAGTTTTCATTGTTCAGTATACCCCAGGCAATAGTAAAACTTGATATTTTAGTCGAAAAAGTGATGGCCAGTTTAAGTTCGTGTTTGTTTTTTTGGACAGGTCCAAATTTTTTCTTCTGCTTTCATTATAGATAACAGATGATGTCAAAATGTGGTAAGAACAAAAAAGTTGCACATAAGGCAGCCACTGATGTTCTTACCACATTTTGACTAATTTTCTGTGATCTTATATAACCTTACAGACTCACTGTAACATGGAATCTATTTCAACCTTTTGAATATTAAAAAACAAATTGTCCAATACACCATAAGTAAGAACCAATCAAATGTGTGTATGACTCGACTCATCATATCATATATAGTCATATCAGTCAAGAACCAATCCATTGTGTGTCTGACTACACTCATCATATCATATATAGTCAAATCAGCTAAGAATCAAAACAACTCTTTCCTCCAGGTATTGATTGTGAAATGCACTAAAAAAAGGGAAATGTCTGATTTACACCAAACTTTAAGAAGCATGCTTTGGAATACTCTTGCTTTCTATTTTCATTAGACCAACAGATACTTTACTGGATGTGTGAATGTGTCTGTGGCTTTAAGATAAAAAATTTACAACCTCACTGATGTTACACATAAACATCTGTTGATAATTGTTTTACAGTGGTTTGGTAATTTGGTTACCATGGAATGGTGGAATGACTTATGGCTCAATGAAGGATTTGCTAGTTTTATGGAAAATGTTGGAGTGAGGCATGTCCACCCAGAATGGAAAATGATGGACCAGTTCTTCTTGGACAAATTTCAAGTTGCAATGGGTTTGGATCAACTCAGTAATTCTCATCCAATCATGGCTGAAGTGAGAGACCCTGCTGAGATTAGTTCTTTGTTTGATTCAATTTCCTATGACAAGGTAGGCACAAGCAGAAATTTTTTCAGCAAAGGCTATAAGGTAATAACTGATCAGGGTATTTTTCTCTAACCAGCAATGAAAAAACAGTAACCAGAGGGAGATATGTGGGTCCCCAAAGGGCATGAGCAACTATTTCGCTCAGTGGCATGTTTTCTGAAGAAGATAGCTCTTCAGAAACAAATAGCTGGTGAAAATGCTGGCTGCTGGTGCTTCTGGAGAACACTGGCATATGGTTTATCTTCCCTTTTAAAACTGCTTCTTGTTTGATAATTGCTTGACACAATGAATGTTTTATAATATAATGTGCTACATGTAGTTTCTAAATTAAAATGATTGTAATTGGAAAGAAAGGATGCAGTTTATCATTTTTTGTTCTTTAATACAAAATTTATCTTCTTTTTTGTATAAAATATGCAAAAACAGTAACCAGTTTATTTTACTTCATTTATCATTGCAGTGTACTTTCACTGCATTTATTTCAGTTTTGTTCTGACTTTAAAAGATGTTGCTGTAGCATCATGACCTGTCACTATTTTTCATTTATTTACTAATCCAATTTCCCGAATATTTACATTTTTCTATCTCTCTTAAACGTAAAATCTTTACATCTAATACTTTAAATTTTTATAATAGGGTGCTGCTATTATTAGGATGTTGGAAGATGTTCTCGGAAGTAAACTTTTCTTCAAAGGATTACAGAACTACCTCAATAAGTACAAGTTTAGTAATGCAGAGACTAATGACCTTTGGCAGTGCCTCACAGATGAAGTTAAGGTACACATGAACAGCCCAGTCTTAGAAATACCCTGTGTAACGATAGTGTACTCGATTTGTTTTGTTTCTGTGGACGCTTGTGGCAGAGAAAAAGTTGCTAAAATGGGTTTAGTTAAGGGCTTAGCTTGGATAGCGTGGTACAGTGAAGCAAACAGTGGGAAAAAATTCGCTCTGGCGAAGGGCTAACGCTCGAAAAGTCAGCTTGGAAACTCTTTACGGTGGCCAATTAACATTTCAACTCATTTGAGAAAACCAAATTATCTAGCTGGAAAAATAGCTGCCCAACATTTTGTCATAGATTCCATTTAGTTCCAATTTCCTCTCCTTCCTGACCATTAACTTTGTAATGTTGACAGGAAAGTGGTGTAAACCTTGATGTTAGAAAAATGATGACAACATGGACGAGTCAAATGGGCTTTCCTGTTATTAATGTAACAGTTAGGAGAGACGCCAATGGCAAAGCAATGCTTCATTACCAACAGGAGCGCTTCCTTGTCCATCCCGATACTAGATCCCCATCAGATTCTGCGTAAGTTTTGTTTGACTGGTTAGTCATTGAACTGTTTTGTTATGCAATTTTCTTTGGGGTTTAATCAGAAGAGCTTTTTCATATAACGCTCTTATTTTTGTTACAGCTATCGCTGGGTAATTCCTTTAACATATGTGACTCAGCAGAATCCTTCCGAAAGACATGTTCAGTTGTTAGAGCGCCAAGCTGATGATGGTAAGGCTATACAGGTCTATGACTAAACACTGACCTTAGTCTTCAAGGCCACTTTATACGGTTACAGATTTCCTGTAATATTTAACGGACGATTTCAGCTTGATTCCAGTCCTTGAGTTGTTCGAGTTGTTCCATTAATATAGCGGTTTGTAACAAATCAACATAACTGACAGCCAAGGCCCATGCAGTTGTTCAAAGCGCGGATTAATGGTGACAAAACATACTGCGCTATCCACCGGATAGCGTTATTCGTCCTTCGAACAACCGGGGCCAGATACATAAAGTTTACCCACCCATTTTCACGAGTAGTTTGATGGGTTTTAAGGACTATTTACCTCCCTTCCCTCGTTACTGATGCAGTTTCTTTGCAAGATCGGCCCCTGCTATCAAGCTAGTAAAACCCGACCGAAGCCTTGCTGTTTTTTCTCTGCCGCTACTTTCGCGCCGTCCGTTAATTCGCACGGTTTTCGCTCCGTTTTGCTTGCTGAACGCCTATTAAAAGCTACTGCAAATCGTAGAAAATCTAGTATTGTATTGTGGCTATCTACAAATGAGAAAACAAGTGGTATACTTTCGGAGCGTGGCGATGCACACACTTAGATAAGGTTCAAGACAAACAGAAATGTGTGCATATTTACCCCTTTAATGACGTGTTGTGTGTGAGCTTTTTCTCGTTTTGTCGTTCAGAACTATCTCTGTGTATTTGGTTTTTAGTTTTGTTACGCGGTGTATCTCCCGATGCCACTGGTAATTCTTGGATTAAGATGAATGCCGGACAAAGTGGATATTACCGTGTGAACTATGATGAGGGAAACTGGAACAACCTCAAAAAACAACTGAACTCCGACCATACGGTAAATTATCAACAGACTAAAGCATAGTTAAGTGGGATGAGAAACACTTCCCGTTCAGTAGACCAAGTAAATGATTTTCAAAAAGACCTCTAAGTGAAATTTTACCCTCTGTGAGTGCTTTGTGATAACCATATCCATGGTTACCAACTAAGGCGAAGCATTAAACTAGCTTAATTTTTTTTTCTCTAGAAATTGCTCGGTGCCGATCGCGCAGGCTTGCTGAATGACGCTCTTAATCTTGCTCGGTAAGTAACTATAACATGCAGACCTCTGCTCCTGTCTCTTATTTCATAGCTGCAGAGAAACAATCTAACGTCAGTTATGTTTGGTTTGTATGCTATAGCGCTGGTAATCTGGATTATGACCTGGCGTTAGGTCTCACTGATTATCTCAGTCAAGAGCAGGAATATGTTCCATGGATATCAGCGCTTAACGGCTTGGCCTATTTTGCCACACAGTTTTCAACATACGACATGGAAAGAAATACCCAGCACTATCGCATATACAAGGTTAGTTTTGTTGTGTCATGATGGGAGACTGATTCTAGATATTTAGTGGAAAAAATTCACTCGCGCCTTGCATGTTAAAGGACCAAAAATTCATGCACCAAGAAGGTCTCAGTTGCACGGCGGCCTGAAGATTAATACAACATTTTCATGCGCTAAGAGCGAGGGTCTTGCACGGCGGCGTCAAGACAAATGCAACATTTTTAGAGAAGTTACAAGATATTTGACGAAAGAGCGTTGCGAGTGAGTAAAACATTGTTTTTAAAACGAGAAAGTAAACTTCATATCTTTTAGGCATTTATATTTTCTTTTCTATTTCGTAGGCCAAAAATAGTAAAGCCCAAACCTCGTCGCAAACACCTGCAGCTCGGAAGCTAAAATTTCCTCAATTTTTCTTCTTTCCTTTCACTTGCAAGAAACACTTCAAAGAGTTTTAAGTTCCTCAGAGCAGGATTCTATGCGAGCATTAGAGAACTTAACTACGATTTTCTATTACCCACCATGCAATAGCGTCATCAGTTTGCGCACTGGTCGTGATTTGCTCAATAGGCTGACGAGTTCCCAAATGTAGTTTCGTAAAAATCTTACAAACACTTGTGTCTAGGCAATAAATTGTTATGTAATAAGAGTTTCACCAGGTTTTAATAGGTAAGGGACCTTCTCTTTAATTTTTTTTACTGACATCCTCATGCATTTTATCTTTTTTTTTTTTAGCTTTATATCTTGCATCAGATTCACAGGATAGCATCCGAGTTAGGTTGGGAAGAAACTGACCAGGATCCGCATTTGAAGAGGTGAATATTATAGAAACAAAAGGGAATGTCTGCATGACTTAGAGAAACATTTTATTATTTTTTTTGGCGCATTTGCTGTTGCTGTAATCTCGAACTTATGGCCACAATCATGAACTTACTTTGGTTGGTCTTTACAATTCCCCTCCCCCCTTCCGCCATCCCGGATATGTCTTTATTTTTTTTTTCATATGTTTCCTTCAGATGAGTTTGTTAATCTTCTACCTCAAAGCCGTCGATTGTGGGTATTCGCGAGGTACTGAAAAATCCTGATGTATTTTTGCCTTACAGATATCTTCGTGCCACAATATTGCACCTCGCAAGTGATTATGAAGATGTGTTTCCTGAGGATAGACCGAAATTATTAGAAAATACGAGAGAAGCGTTACGGCAGTTTGATGGCTGGTTGAACGGCGGAAAACCGTTAGTATTTTTATTTGTTCTGTTTATTTATGCTGAAGCAGCTACCCATGTGATATTTTCAGTGTTTTTGTTTCGTTTGACTGCTGCAGAATGTAATTCCAAATCACGTAGACCGATGATTATTACAAGATACCGCAGCCTTTATTACAAAACGTCGCAACACTTATTAGAAAATGCGTTAGTTATTACAAAATGCGGAGGTTATTAAAAAATGCGTTGTGTCACAAAATGCGTAGGTTATTTAAAAAAATGCGTCGTTATCACAAAATGCCGCAGAACATGGTGTTTTCGTCGAATTGCTCACTTTATACTGTTGTTGTAAAAGATAAAGGAAGGATAAAGGAAAAATTTAACATACTTCCAGAAACGCTACACTATGTTACTATCTTAGTAACTTGATCCGAGGGTACATCCTGTAATAAGAAGACGCTAGTAAAGCTCCATTAGCCGTGTGCTTCAGCTGTATATGCAAGTTTTAATTTATATAGATAATAACAAAGTTGTGGTCGTCCCTAGGATTCGACCAAACTTGAGAAACGTAGTTTATTCCGTGGGTGTGAAGTATGCAGATGAACAAACGTGGACGGAGGTTTTCCGTCGTTTCCAAGCTGAGAAAGTCGCGACTGAAAAGAGAAAGTTGATGTACGCACTCACAAGCAGTCGGAACCAAGGAATTTTAAAGAGGTAAAGACCGGTTTTTTTCCCTTTCATTTAAACATATTTGTAGTTGTTTTTTCCCAAAAGCACTCAGACCTATCAAGGGGATCACAATTTTACAAACTTTAATTCAATTTATACAGGCTCACACACAAACAGATACAAACAACAAGCAAATTACGATAATAACGAGTTAAACTCACATGTCAACTGAGTTGAAAACGTAAATTGGCCACCGTAAAGAGTTTGAAGGCTGACATTTCGAGCGTTAGCTCTTCGCCAGAGAGGGCTAACGCGTTAGCCCTTCATCAATCGCTCTGACGAAGGGCTAGCGCTCGAAACGTCAGGCTTTAAACTCTTTACGATGGCCAATTTACGTTTTCAACTCAATTGATAACACTAAATTACCCTGTTATACTCTCCCACCGACGCAGCACCACAGTTTCCTTAGAAACTTACCCCCTTTAAACTTACATAGTTTGGGATTATTTAAGCAATCAAACATTAGCCAGCGAAAAGCGATTTTATAGAACTTTATACTTCGTGAAAAAAGCACAGTTGACATCGTAATTTACAGACTTAAAACGGAACAATATAAAATGTGTTTTCGTTACATGGCTGCACGATTACCACGTTTCGCTGAGAATATTACCAGCAGAAATAAGGAGGACATTTCCAAGGGTACCATACCTTAGGTAATACAAAAAGTGTTTCACTGAGTCAGAGTCAAGACCGCACTCGCAAATAGGCGACGCACTACTATTTATTTTGAAAAGACGTTCTCTAAGACAAGAAAACCCATGTCTGAGACGAGTGTCATCGATAGATGCATGCCTTGAAAAAAAAAAGAAAAAAAATAATATAAGATAATTTGGTTTTATCAACTTAGCTGGTAATGTAAATTGGCTATATACCGTAAAGAATTTCTAAGCTGACGTTTTGAGCGTGAGCCTTTCGCCAGAGCGAGTTTGGTCAATAGTTCATTTTAATAACGTGGAGCAGCATTCTTATTTATTTGTAAAATTGGCTCGATTACTGTAATTCTCTCCTAATACTAAGAAGCTCCCAAGCAAGCTCCTCGCGTAAACTAGAGCTGGTTCTCTGCATGACTCCCTGATGCCACCATTGCGACTTTATATTGAGCTGTATCCAATATAGCTGAATCACAGTCATGACAGTTCCAGATGACATCCCATATTCCATGAGTGGTCTTATCAGACTTTTGTACAAACATGTTGACGTGAAGCTATCAACTTTGTGATTAACAAATTTCAGAGTATTTTTATCGCTTAGAAGCCTTCTCGTAAATCTTAACTGTTTGATTTCTCATCGACATTTTACTGTGTAAACTTAAGCCTAAGTGCGTATGAGACTCAACGTTTTTGACGACCTTGGACTTAAAAAAATAGAGGGGGCTGGTTTTCCTTGTAACGTTTAAGAGAAAATAATAAAATTTCGAGATTTAACAGGATCTGTAATTACCGGTACTAACCATTTTTCAGCTCACTCAGAGGTCTTATTTAAATCATAATTGAGGCGACCAGCTGATACGGCTGGCTTATCAACAACCTGAAACAGTGTAGTATCATGGACATAATTCAAAGGAAGAGAGGCGAGACCATCAATAATATAATTTGTGTAAATGAGAAATAGAGGCTGTCCTAGTACAGACCTTTTGGGGGACTCCAGAGTTGACTGTTCATCAGTCAGAGGTTGTTATCTTTGTCGGTGATAGTAACCCATTGCTCACTCTCTCATGCAAATAGTTTTGTTTGAATTCCTCTCTCGAGAAAAGGTTTGAAGGCTTTGCAGGTTTTATGCGAAATTGCCGGCATCAAATTATTCTTATTACCTTTTTTATTTAATCGTTCCCTTGTTCTTTTGATTGACCTTCTCTCCCGCTCTTATGGTTTCTTTCAGGCTTCTTCGTTATTCTTTGGACCCGGGAAAGATTCGTTCCCAGGACTCCGTGGCTGTTATCAACTCGATAGCTCACAATCCAGAAGGTCGCATACTGGCGTGGGAGTTTGTGCAGCAGAACTACGATTTACTGTTCAAAAGGTACGGGAATTTAAAGCCAAATCGTCGAAAAAAGTGTTGAGGAAATACTTCGGAAGCGTCATGGAAATTGAATAAAAATGCATTTCTCGGCCGTGAATGGCATCAGCCATCTACTGTATGATGCTAATGTGTTTTTTTGCTCCCTCTATCAAGATATGGTACAGGTTCTTTTGAATTCAGTCGTCTCATCAAGGCTACTACAGCGCACTTCAACACGGAGAAGAAATTAGAGGATGTAAGGAAATGTTTCAACTCGCTGTTTCTTCTATCGAACTTGGTTAACCTTTTTCTTTGTTTGTTAAGCTTTGTTATCTAGCTGTCTGCAGAGATTATGTGTAGCTTGAAGGCCCAAGAGAAACAATTACCTCTATCAGTTAAAATGTATAAGGAAAATGGTAAAATTAGCGAACAATGTCTATAAGTTGAAATAAATACAGAGTGAAAATAAACGAGGCGATGGAAAAGAAAAAAATTCACGAATCAAAACGACTACTGGCAACATTATAACCTAACTAGTTTAGCTAAGTTTGAATTTAAGTAAGTTGTTTCTGCATCGACGGATAATTTAAACACTTACAACGTGGTTTATTCAAAAGTGAGTGAAGTTTATGAAATAAAAATCACTGTAAGTTGTCCATGTTTATCGAGCTGAAACACACTTGTTAACCGTTAACTTGTTACACCATGTAGAGCGCGTTTAGTGCGATTTCCCTAAAATTTTAATCTTTTTTTTTTCCAGGTGAAGTCTTTTTTTGAGAATAAAGACACGGGGTCAGGCAAGCTGGCTGTACTTCAAAGTTTGGAAAGTATTAAAGCCAATATAAAATGGCTGAAAGCCTACCGCCACACTGTCGTTGCCTGGCTTCAAGATTTCGTCAGCTCTCACGTTCACTTACCTATCAATAACCCACATCACCCTGTACATGTAACAAGTTTAGACGAGAGATACAAATATGGACGGCCTTGAATATCGAATTCTCATTCACCCGGTCAAGGTAAATTTAGAAGGTATAACTTTGTGCAGGGTATGCTAGAAATGCATCAATATAATTGCCTTGTGTGACTTAAAACTTGAACCAGTCAAAACCTACCGTCGACTGACATTAAAACCTCTGCACTTCGCACTCGACAGAGGTATACCTTCTAAATAAGCTGGACTGTACTTTCACCCCTTCGGCTATAGTAAATCATGCAGTGAACCACTGAAGTTCTTACAATCTGACTCGCATCTCTCGGGTTGCCTTTCTTTCTTTCTTTCTTTCTTTCTTTCTTTTTTCAGTTTTCGTTTACAAGGCCATTTTTCACCCAAAGATGGAAATTGATGATCACTTCCTTTAAATCAGTTAAATTGTGAAATTTTTAAAATCGTAAGTTGATTTAAGATTATCCCGGTGGAGGATTACAGTTTAACGGCAACCCGGAAGGGATCTAGTGTGAATATAAGAATGACTATGGTTTGCTCGGGATTTACTACAGTGAATTTAATTTATCCCAATTGAAATCTTTCATTAGGGTCATAGTCTTGTTTTAAATGTATTAACTTACTTGGAAAGTGCATTCACTGGATTGTGAAAATATGAATTTAAAAATATTTATATAATACTAGCCTATGTGGCTTAACTTTTATTTTTTAAGTCAGGATTGCTTATATGTTTTGGTTTAAGGTGTTGTACATTTTCTTTTCCACAACGGAGGCGCTTTTTTATTTTTTTATTTCGTTGAGTGGAATAAAAGAGATTGTAACGGGATCGGAGAAATATTCAAAATGTATTACAATTTATTTTTCAATTCATTATTTGAAAAAAATGTTTAGAATAACGACAATAAGGGTTAGTTTCAACTGGGTTTAAATGCCTTTCGTTGTTTAGTTTTGGTTGTGGCGGCGACTTTAAAACTTTGAGTCAGCCACACTTGATTGTTTTCATCGCTCGTGGAGATTTAAAAGTGAAATAGTGATAACAGTAAGGTTCCGTAGGGAAGTCAACATAGTCGCCCATTTCTAAGCAAATTTTAATGAGTGAAAAATATATTATAATCAAGAACTGCTCTTGTATTCGTTACGTTTTGGATCTTGATTTTGTTTATAATCCCTCGTGTGGGTAAGGGGTGAGTTTAAATCGTAAGTAATAATAAGTTTGATCTCAATTTGTCAGCAGTTTCATTGTCCTAATATTTTGAATGTTAAATTTCTTCAGGGAGACGCCATTCTTTAGGGAGCAGAGATTAATTTCCTCTAGAAAATGTTCGTAGCAGCGGAGTAGCTCAAATATATATGCTTTAGAGAAAAAAGTCATGAAAAAAAATATGAAAAGAAAGACACGGCCGAAAAAGGATAATTTGGGTGAACAGGAACAGAAACAAATTGTTTCCTCTTTCAAAGAATAATATGGCCACTCCCTAGTAATGGCAAATTGAAGGGAAAGCCGTTTTGAGTAATGGCTGGAGCAAAAGGAAATTGCATACAATCAGATAATTCTTATTCTGGGGTTCCAGGAAAAATACAGCACTGTCCATCAAAAAATAAAGAAAGAAGAAGAGAGCTAATTTTTATACACAGCTAGGGATGAACTAAAAACCACCTTTACCCTGAAGGATAGAATGGTATTTGACATCCTATGGTGGTAAGACTAAGGTGACCTCGTCAGCTTCTCTTCTTGATAATGTTAGATGATGTAATCCTTTACAGTAAGGTTGCGGGCTTCTTTGACGAATTGAAGTGTTCTTTTAGGAACACTTCTTCCTTGCTTTTAATGTCTTTAATTCATGTGGTTCAAGTTGAACTTGTTGCACAATGTTATGAAATAAATAACTCTTTCTCTCCTCTTCTTTACGTCGCTCTATTCATGTTGACGATGTAGCGTTGTTAATTGTTTTGCTTATACTCTGCACACGACAACACAGTTTGTTCACAGCCGTGTTGTTTTTTCCGGGGCCGGTACAGTTTGTCATGAAAGCGTAAAATCAAGAGCATTGTTATGAACTGATAGCACCAAACATATCCTTTGAGCAGACCGATCAAATGGTTGATGTCGAATAATTTGCCCTTTCGGACAGTATAGCGCGTTGGATCATATGTATTTGCTAATTTTCTGGTTCGTATTCTCGTTTAAACCTACTAAGCTGTACGTTTGGCAAAACTACTGCACTTTAAGAGCTTGATATAGTTTTGACTCACTTGACATAAAAACCTTATCGCTCACGCGCTTTTTGATTCAAATGTTTTCTTAAAAGGTATTTTAAAAAGCTCGTGGTAAAAGACTATCGTCTATCATGTTACATAAAAACCTCCTGGTCAAAAATTTGTTGAAAAAGCAAGCTTTCGGCTGGAAAATGTAAAAGGCCAAGCTAGAAAATATATGTAAATCGGAGGTCTGATAACATTCAAATGCTAATCAGAGAGCAATTGAGCTATTTTTACAGGGTACTTAAGTTTAATTGAAATTAAGGCCAATGCCACAGTTTGTTTCGTTATGTTGCTATTCGTAATCACAGAATAGCTCATCTTCGCTGAAGAAAAAAAAAAGACTCACTAAACCTGCCGGACAAGAATTCCCTTTTTTTCAATTTACTGAGGCTACACATTGTTCTTCTGAGCAATATGATATGTAGAATTCCTTGCGCCAATTAAAGGTTTATTGGTGGAAATGGAAGGTGTTTTTTCTTCAAAAGTTTAGCCCAAGCCTGCATTTATTTTAGATAAGGCCACTTCAGGCTTTGAAGTCACGGCACACCGCTAACACTAATGAGGCAGACAATAACTCCTCTCTTTTTAAAAGAGCACAGTTCTTTCTTATTTATCGTTTTCACGCTTTTAATTTGCTAATAATGTACATGAAAAAAACCACTCAGTTCTGATTAGTTAAGATAAATGCAGTTTTCAGGTAATTCAGTGTAGAAGTGAGTTAATCCAGTGCAGAGAGGGTTAATTTAGTACAAAGAAACAAATCATACATTCTGATTGGTCAATAATCAAAGAAACTCATAGACAGCCAATCAAATGCGAGCCTTGGATGTCGCAACAAAATTTGAAAATTTGCGAGCGAAACAATAGCCGGCGTTTTAGGAAGGTTTTCTTTCGCCACCGCGGCTGAAGAACAGCTCAAACAACGAAAACTCTGTTAAAGGCACTGCATTTTGGTTGTCGGTTTGGAAAAAATGGTGTTTAGAGAACGGAATTGCCAAGGAAATCGAAAATTACGAGCCGACCCAGCTTAGCACTTTGCTCGAGCGATCCAACGCCGAAATTAAAAACAAACATGGTTAAACCTCAGAAACGACGATTCCATTTCATCGAAAGTGATTTGAAATAGACTGAACAATTCCTTGAACTATTTAGCCGGACTTTGAACTTTTTTGCGCCTTAAAGATGTGAAGATATCATTGCATATTATTGTTTTGATCGTACGCGGTTATTTTGACCGAACGCACGGTGTGAATAACTTATTTTTGCACTTGATGCGCGCGCTTTGCTTATGCTTTATTATGATAAGCTATCTCATATTTTTTCATGTTTATTATTAACACGTAGTCACATAATTTTTCTCGTGCAATCTGAAATAAATAAGCACTTATTAATTTTTTCAAAGACCACAAATTGCACTCGCCCTACGGGCTCGTACAATTTTGTTAGTCTTTAAAAAAATTTACTCGTGCTCATTTATTCCAAATTGCTCTCGAAATCATGTGATTACCTATAGAAATCTTTACTCTGATGATCGGTTCTCAAATCCAGTCCCAAATCAAAAAATGAAATTTTCTCAGCCGTTTTCAGATATAAACATGATCCATACCCATTTTCAGTCCCACTTCTAAACATTGTCATTGACTTGCAAATCCAGTTTCAGATACTCTGTCGTTGCGTGTAAACTTCGCAGCAGTGCCATAGTCAACAATTGGTAAAACTTGCTCTAAATTTCAGGTCCAATCACATATCTTTGGTACATCTCATTTTCTTATAAAACCATACCAGAATCAAAGATCAAAATCCATACATGCTTTAAGACCGAAACGGTTATAAAAATATTTCTCCTGGGGGAGCATATTCCCAGATAGTTTAAAACGGATAGTAATCTTCCTACTCTGCCCCCAACTCGGGATATTTTCCATCTCTCACTTTACATCATAGTCAATGGGCTCGACCGGAACCCAAAGCTATTGTTTGTTATAACTTTTAACCGGTCAGATGAACACTCTTACGCAAGATGATTTCTTCTTTGTATTAGTGGTGCCAGTGTTGATTGCTAGACAACTCAAGTGCTGTTTACTTGTCACCTGATAATCTGCAATGCAAATTTTCCGTAACTGTTCTTCACAAAACAAAAAACTAGTCGCAGTTAAAAGCATATGAAATTACCCAGCTCCAACGACTTTATCAACTGTATTTCATGAACTGCCTTGAACCCATTATTTGTTTTCCATGCGGACATAATACGAGCTGATGAAATGCTGCTGTCGAACATACGGCTAATTTGGATGGTCTGGCCTCTTCTTCATTGGGCGAGTTTAACCTTATCAGAGTCGTACCTTGAACACCGAAGGCTCGCTCTTAATGAAAGGACTCCACAGGGTCAGGAATTTCCATGGCATTCAATACGACTTCCACGCACTCTTTTGCCCACCAGCTATAAAATCACATTACAAACTGATTTGAAATCATTCAATGTTAAAGGGAATGTTACAATACGAGTTAATTGTGAAAAGCCAACAACACATATTATTCTTCATTTAAAAGACATGAACGTATCAGGGACAACCGTGCTTAAAACTACACAAGAGAGAGAATTCTTTCCCCTTTTATCAGCTGGAAGTGTTAAAGAACTGGAGCAATCGAGGGTAAAAAACGGAAGAAGAGGCAAGGATCGCGATATAAGAGTCACGGAGACAATGCAAAATAGAACTCTTGAAATGTTTCTCATTGAAGTAAGTGAAGAGCTCACGCCACATCAAAACTACGCAATTTACATCGAATTTGAGTATCCACTGACAGACAAACTTCTCGGATTTTACAGAAGTTCTTACATGACAAAAAGTGGTGAGAAAAGGTCAGTAAAACAAATTAAAGTCTTTTGGTGATAAGTGATATCATTCGTTATATTGAGATTATTTAAGACGAAGTCTCTAATATTAGCGACTGTGAAGTCACAGCCTAACGCAGGCTTGTTTTGTTAGAAAAATTGCGATTCAGAGCGAATTCGGTAAAATTTCCGCACAGTCCCATCCTATTGTAAAACAAATCTGTTTTCCCAAGGCAATGTATTGTTTTTGTCATTGTTTTCTCTATCCAAGAACTGAATGCATAATGTAGTATGGGGCTGTGCGGAAATTTTACCGCGAATTCACTCGCTCTGACGAAGGGCTTAAGCTCGAAAAGTCAGTTTTCTAATCTCTTTACGGCGGCTATTTCACATCATCAAGACGGTTCATAACAAAACCAATTCAGCAAGTTTAAAGTTATTTGCATGACAAACCAGATTTGAATATTTCTTCCTAATTTATAGCAGGCAAGTTAATGACAGTGTCTCTGCAGTTGAGCGTCACTCAGCATTATTTGCAAAACACGAGTAGTTTTTTTTGTTGACTCATCATAATGAGTAAAGCTCCAAAGATAATTTCAGCAATGAATGGTTGCCCTGTTCATTCTTAGTGACCACATACAGTGGTACAAGTACTTAGCAAGTACTTGACTAACTCGTTTGATTTGTTCTCTAATTTATTGCCTCTTAAATGTCTTAATTTTCTTCTTTATTTAGCTGCCTTATAAAAGGCGCTAGATCAAGAATGATTAGCTCCTTTAAATTTGAGCCTTTTCAGATTTCTTCTCTGTAAATAGCGGTAATAGGTCTTTTGTAGGTTCACGTCAAAATACGCAGTTTCACCCTGAGCCGGCCTTGCTTTCAAGGAGCGGACTGTTGAATTTTGATCGGAGAGTATTCCCAGAACACTGGAATCAAAAGAATACCCTCATGAAAACATAAAGAAAGTGACAAAGACTTATGAACATTCTAGCACAAAGAGGCTTAATGATTTCATCATGCACAAGAGCATTTATGCGATGTTTCAAAAAGTCAAAGGCCTAAGGTGTATGATAAATTGAACTGTATGCATTTTACAATTGGTTCGTGCGCCAGGGTGCGTTTATTGAGATATGAAGCACGTGGTAAGATTGGAAAGCACGAAACATGCTTAAGAGTTTCTAGAGTCGTTATCGATAGCAACCGTCTAGTTTCGTGAGTGCTCTCAAATATCCCAGGTGCTTCATATGACGATGAACGCACAGCTGACACATGAAGTAATTGTAAAAATAACGTTCTCAATCCGGTTGTTTTTAATGTTTTATATTTTAATTCTCAATGCTTTATATAGACACGACTCGAGGATCACTTGTACCCAGTTATTTTTTTCTTCTTAGTTATCTGGCAGCTACACTATTTGAGGCGACTTTCGCTCGAGCGGCGTTTCCATGCTTCGATGAACCGGAAATGAAGGCAAAGTTTTCTGTTACCATTATCAGGGAAGGAAAATATTCTTCTCTCTCAAATATGCCCCTCATGCAAACGGTAAGAATAAAAAGGTGTGTTAACCCTTTCAGTCCCAATATCTTAATTGTAATTATCCTTACTGTCTCTCATACGATTTCTATGATGTTTTCTAAGAATTCTCATAACTTGTCTGGCTAAGATTATTTTCATATTGTGAGGAGGATTATTTTGACATTGTGAGGAGAAAAGGGTCTATGTCCTCCAGAATGAGCGTCTGTTGCTCATTCTGCACATGCAGAGATGATATTCTTTTTGGGGGAAATCTCCCCTCGCGGACAAAACTCTCACCGTTAAAAAGTTGGATAATTTCAGCAAGATGACGGATTGGCAGTCATTGCTTATTATTTCCATATCGCATTTTGCGAAAACTGAATGCTGATGATGTGCAAGTCCACAAGATCCTTAAAAGCACGCAGAGTACAGTGTGTAATGTGGAAATCTCGTGTCACTTTGCACATTTGTTGAAGGATCCGTCCTAATCCCTGATCCCTGCTCACACAATAATAAGTTTTTTTGTTTCTTTAGTTTTCCTTTGTTTGTTACTTGCTTTTATTTTAATGGGACGCAAGGTCTGGGGTTGGGTTCACTTACATACTTACAAGTAAAATGTAAATACCCTCAGATTCTTCTAAAAGTTTTGACCTTTGCTTTCAGGTGAAGGTTGGAGATGATTTATTCGCAGACCATTTCCAAGAATCAGTTAAAATGAGCACATACCTAGTGGCATTTCTTGTGAGCGACTTCGCCCACATAGAGACGACAACGAGCGGTGGTATTAAGGTCCTGAACAATCCAGAGTTTCACCTTTTTTTTTTTGAAGCCTTAAGTTCTAGTGTTTGCTTCACTCACGAGGGAATGAAGGACACAAAGGTTAAAATGTCTCTAATTACTTTCTCTGTCGCCTTTTAGGTTCGTATTTGGACCCCACCATCGCAACTGGCTCAGGCTTCATATGCACTGGATATTGCTTCAAATACTCTCTCAAATTATGAAAAATTCTTCCAGATAAAATTTCCTCTTCCCAAGCAAGGTAAGAAAAATTGAAAAAATTTCCGGCAGTTGCATGCATGTGAGTGTCAATACAAAATTGTGCTTCCGTGCCTATCAAATTTACGAGGCTTCAGAACTGATGTTTTCCTATAGCATCCATGGACTTCCTTGGCAATTCCTTTGGTCCTTCTCATTGTTTATCACCATCTCTGCAGATCTTGTTGCTATTCCTGACTTTTCGACCGGTGCTGAGGAAAACTGGGGGCTAATCGGGTTTACCAGCTCAATGCTCCTCTTTGATCCTAAAAAGACATCAGATGAATTACGACAAAGTATTTGCGAGACTGTAACACATGAGTTGGCTCATCAGGTCAGTAAAGAGAAAATGATATTCCTGGGATGTAAATAATTGTAAAAAAAAAAAAAGGATTTGTGGTGGATAAATCATCAATAAATATTGGTGATTGAATTGGCAACATACACCAATTTGACCTACTTCGACACTAAACTGTCTAAACTTAACTCCAGGCCCAAAGTCAAGTTGACACCCTTCCCTATAAAGTATTTGCAAGCCCAGTCAGATTATGAGGGTTGAAAGCCCAAATCGTATTTATTGCCACTCATTGACCCACCCTGATCCAGCTCTCAATGTTGACAACCGCTAGACAAGCAAGCGACGAGAAGCTGGATTATGATTAATATAACCGAAGTTTGCAATGTAACATAACCCGCCAGCGTAGGGTTTCCCTAATACT
The DNA here is from genome assembly GCF_964200805.1 of Pocillopora damicornis. NCBI lineage: Eukaryota > Metazoa > Cnidaria > Anthozoa > Scleractinia > Pocilloporidae > Pocillopora > Pocillopora damicornis. Next base: position 317,607 of record NC_142671.1, read on the forward strand.
ATAATGTTTTTGGTCATCATCTAACCTTGAACGAGTTTCGTTTCAGTGGTTTGGGAATCTCGTAACTATGAAATGGTGGAACGATCTTTGGTTGAATGAAGGTTTTGCTACATTCATGGAAAACATAGGAGCAAGCTTTGTTGAACCTAACTGGAGTATGATGGACCAATTTGTCGTGAAGAAACTTCAAGTGGCTTTCAGTGAAGATCAGTCGAGTTACTCTCATCCAATCTCAGTTGATGTAAAAGATCCCAAGGACATTGACAGCATGTTTGACTCTATATCTTACGAAAAGGTTTGAATAAACCCCTCCGAAAAAGCGCTTAAACTAGGAATATGACGAGTGATGCAAACAATTAAGATATGACAAGCACATGACAACAACAGCCCTAAGCAACATCACAACAAGTGTCATTTGCCTTGTAGGGAGCATCTGTAATACGGATGTTAAAGAATACTATTGGCCATGATCACTTCACTGCTGGTCTGCGGTCATACCTCCAAAGATATTCCTCTAGCAACGCAGATACAGACGAACTTTGGTTAGCTTTGTCAGAAGTAAGTTTTCGATGATCATAACGATAACGTTTCGTTTTTCCACCCTCCAATTAACTCTTGCACCAAATTTCAAGTGTACCCCACAGCTTTATCACAAACATGCCGGAAATTGTTCAAAATGATGACGAAAGTACTTCCGAATTGCTTTTGGTTTGTATATGTATTACACCACTCTATCAACAAATCAGTTCACCAATTTTAACTAATTTAAATCAATGGCGTCTTTGTTGCTCGGCTTTCTCCTGAGCTTGAGGCCGGCCGGTTAGGTGAGTTAAGTTAGAGTTTCCATTAGCTCCTTTTGACGACAATCTTTGTTTCTGATTGGCCACGCCGAATTGACATTGGTTTTGACGCTTCATTCTGTTCTACTTTTTTCCCTTTTATATTGGTTCATCTCCGCAGAAAAGTGGCATTAACGTAAAAGAAGTTATGGACACCTGGACACTTCAAATGGGTTTACCAGTTGTTACTATCAGGCGCCTGAACCAACACAAGGCGACCGCTGACCAAAAAGTATTCCTTATCGATCCTGGTGCCAGACCACAAAAGAGTTCTCCATTTAAGTAAGTTATACCCTACAGACTTGCATTCCTCCTCGCTCGTGTTACTTGAGTGCCATCATACAGAAAAACAATGGCACCTTTATGGTCAGTTGTTCGTGATAAGGAGTCACTGCTAAGGAATCCTATATAAAGAAATGATGTTTAATAATTTTGGTTTTCACGGCAATTGAATGGCGGTTAACCTCACGTAGGTATGATAAGCAAAAAAAGAGAACACGATTTTCTTTGGTTTCGACTTAGCATCTGCTTAGCAGTAAATCTAAGATGCCATATAAGTCTACCAGAAAAAGTGTAACTCTCATTTTACAAGCCAAGTCGCTCTTTTTTATCACTAAAACTGCATCTAACTTACCAACTCTCTCCTCTATCACCCTTACGCTTCTAAATATTCCCTCGAACTTCATCTTGGTCAATCTTCTGTTATTTTTCATAGTTATACATGGAACATTCCGCTGACTTATGAAACTGAGAAGGACAACACAACCAAACATGTTTGGCTGAAGAGGGGAAGTGGTATGTAAATGTTGTCTTAAAAATTTTTTCTCAGCTGAGGTCAAGACATTTCTCCAGGTGGCTGATCAAGTTTAATCTACAAATCCAGATAGGAAATAATCAATCCCCCAAAAGAGTTCTGCGGATATCTGCAAAACAAACAACACACTATCTATGCGATATAAGGAATAACGTTTTAAATTGATTCTAATGTTTATTCTAGTTTTCCATTCTTCAAGATAGATGGTAGTAACGTGAATCTTTTTTTCCAGCTTCGCTTGATTGGTCAAAGACATCTGGGTGGATTAAAGCTAATGTTGATCAGATTGGTTATTACAGAGTTAATTACGACATCGACAACTGGAAAGCTCTTAACAACCAACTTAACACAGACCATACCGTAAGTACGATTATTCTCTTAGGGAACAGTAGATGTTTACAATTAGTTTACATTTTTATTTACTTTAATTGGCTGAACAATTACCAAACTCGTGGTCGTAATGACCACGTTTGTAGTAAATCCTGAGCACTTATGACGAAGTTAGAATGATTTTGTATTATGCAACACTGCAGGTAATGAGTCCAGCCGACCGCTCTGGACTGATTGATGATGCATTTCATCTGGCGAGGTAAACTATTCCATTTCACATGCTTCTTTTCGCATCTCAGTATATTTACTATTTACTACTGAGATTCTATTCGCCCAGCTTCCCGTTGGTTATTTTCATATTTTAAAATTTCTTTTCATTTACTTATTAATTTTTTCCTCTCTATCCTCATTTTCTGCAATAGTGTTAAGCTTATTTCGTTCTTTATCCGATTATTATTTTAAGTTTCTGTAACGTGTAATTTTGCGCCAATCTCTTTTCGTGATAAGTCCAAATGTAACATTTTCTTAGGAGTGACGAGCTCGGATATGAACTAGCCTTAGAAATGATTGAATACATAAGGAATGAGGCGGAGTTTTCACCGTTAATAACTTTCTTACGAAACATGGAGTACCTTGGCGACCAGTTTACTCTACGCAAGTCTTATGATGTCTTTAAGGTAATATAATTTGTGTCCTATCTATATCACTTGCGCTTTCTGGGAGGCCTTATTATTTCAGCTTCAGCAAAGAGATATCGTTGCGTATAAGATTAGAAGAAATAAAATACAAGTTCTTGTTCATAATTAAGTTTGAATTTAGACTTCATTTGCAGTAGAACTAACGGAAACACTTATAATAAAGGGGATACGTTTCTTAAGAGACTGCAGGGCTGCGTCGGTGGGAGAGTATAATGGGGTAATTTAGTATTAGCAACTGAGTTGATAACGTTATTGGCCACCATAAAGAGTTTCAAAGCTGAAGTTTCGAGCGTTAGCCCTCCGTCGGAACGAATGCAGGAATTGTGGGTTGTGCGTGTTTATATGCAGAGAATGGAGCTACACTATTGGTCGGAATAAGATGACGAGAAAACAGGAACAAATTAGTTGAATGAAAAGCACTTGTTGATACTGTGAGGATCGAGAGTGCCGATTTGAAAGATTAAAGAGTTTTTCTAGAGTTTTGCAGCTTTCCGAACTGTGTAGATGTAGGGAAAGGCCGCAAACTGCCGTATGCTTCTTAGAATTATTAGGGAGATTCGAGAGTCTAGCGACTAGTTTGGATGTGTCCCTGTCATTTCTTTTTTGCGTCGCAAAGATGTTCCCGGAATCGGTCGCCTAGTTGTCCTCCTGTTTCACCAACGTATAAATTTCTGCAATAAGTGCAAGTTATGTAATAGATGACATAGGCGGAGTTGCACGTATAGTGATCAGTAGTATTCATGGATCTCTTAGGTCCGGACATTTTCTCTACGTTATGAATGAAAGGACAAGTTTTGCATCGTGAGGAAGCGCTTTTGAAAGTACTTATGACCAAAAAGTGGCGGAAACACTTTGTGATTATTTTTTATGGTAAACTTGAAATAGCTGAGCCGAGTGTGATAGAAGAGAAGTTATAAACTACAATCATTTGTCCACTACAGAGATACATGCTTCAACAACTTCGACCATCAATAAGGAGACTGGGATGGAATGACAAAGGATCGCATTTACAAAAGTAAGCACTTGACTTCTTTTGTTTTTCCCAAATACTTTGTCTTAAAAAATCAATTTAAAATCAATTTCTTCCCTCTAGACTTTGTAAATGTGAAAAAAAAAACAAACAAGAAAATTCATTGTTAATTCATTCTTTTTCTGATTCCCTTGCTAATTCATGCGTCTTGATCATGGCCTATTATTGTTTTTCCAGAATGCTGCGTCCAAAGATTCTCTTTAAGGCTTCTGACTATTCAGATCAGGACACCATCTTGAAGATCAAGAACATGTTTAAACTTGCGATGGAAGAGAACAAAATGTAAGTGTCTCTCTTCTGACAGCTTTCTTCTCGTTTGTGTGTGATTTGCTGAGCTTTACTAAAAGCAAACTGATTAATTTCTCTGTTTAGGTTCAGAACTACTTTATGTTGATAAGGAGTCAAGATTACTCTGAATCGCGTATTGTTGAATGTCTCCCAAAAGGCCCTATTATGAAAATGATCAAAGAAGTTCTTTGATTCGTTTTTTTTTTTTTTCCCGATACAACATACATCCTAAAAGGCAAAGCCACTGATAGTACTTATTTTCACAGGATCCCATCAAACCTTCGTTCTTTAGTGTATTCAGTTGGTGTCAAAGAAGGTGGCGCCGAAGAATGGAACCAGGCTTTCAAAAAGTACTCAACTACTCACGTCGCCTCCGAAAAAGATATTCTTTTGGATGCACTCACTTACACAAGAAATACTCAAATGATACAAAAGTGAGTGTAAAGGCGAGTATCCCACACTGGAGTGTATCCTACGGTGGGACAAGCTTTGCGCTCCTTGTGAAATGAGCCCGCAATATCTGCCCGATCGATCGGATCTTCATATCACCATAAACCAACAGGCCTCCAAAAAACCCTTAGGGCAAATTGTATTTTTTGCACCAATTATTCTCTATTATAAGTCTCTCTGTTGCTCTCAACTAAGATCTTCACAATCGTTTGCAGCCCTTAAATGACAACTTTAACTTATTAAACTTCACCGGCAACACTAGAAATAGCGCATCTCCGAGATTCCCCTTGCAGTTTCTGATTTGAATCTGAATTGATACGCAGTCAGGTACGAAAAATTTGTTTTGGGGATGCAAATAAACTCATAATTCTAAAATTTTGGAACTCGAAAACAAGCTCTAAGCGAGGTTGTCAAATTCCTTTTCCCAATTGAAATAGATTCCCTCGTCTCTCTTACTCCTCTCAATTTTTCGTCAACAGGTGCTTAAATTATTCGTTGGATAAGACAAAAATTTCCCCTCAAGATACACTTTCAGTAATCAGCGGGGTGGCGTCTAACCCCGAATCATGGAAAATGGCTTGGGATTTTTTTCGTGAACACTGGCACATTCTGTACGAAAGGTATGAAGAATATCAACTCATAAAATCGCACTTGGAGGCGATATGATCTCTACCGCAAAACGTTGTTCCTTTGTCTCCTTGACGCTTATCTTGCAATCTCAAATCTCACAACTCTTCCTAATCATCTCCTCGCAGGACCTAAATGGCGCTCCAACTAAAGCAGTCTTCTCGACAAGTCTTCTTTCATTATTTTCTGCCGATGAAAAGCGTTTCAGACAAATATTTCAAAAGGAATTCATCTTCCTGTTCTCCTTTTTTTTGCGTCATCACAAACCATATTTTGTTCTGGCTAAGCCACCTGAAAGGAAAATAATTTGAAAAGCAAATTTGACACTTTTTTTTGGCCCAAAACACTTTGAATCACAGAATTCGATTAAATTGTAAGGCAACTTCGACTAAAAACCCTTGCTCTGTGCGAACATGGGATATGATTCTCTTCGACTATTATTTTTATGTGCACGAGTTTCATATGGAAAGAAAATGAGTTGCATTTTGAAGCTTGGAAAGAAAATCAAACATAAATTACAATAACGGATAAAGTAAATTTCCTCGGAACATGCATACAATCGCATGCAGCTTTAATTTCCGACTGAGATAAAAAACAACGTCTGAAATCAAAAAAGTATCCTTTTTAAACAGGACAATAGCGTTTGAAAGCGGTTTGAAGAGCGATTTAAAACGTTATTCGAAAAGTAAATTGTAACATCTTTCTGAATGATGAAAACTGACCTGTCAATTTAAAATTAACTAAAATGTTTTACCTTAGGTATAGTCGTGGATCCGATGAATGGCCAGTTTTGATTGAATCTTTGATGTTTAAATGCAATACTCCCGCACAACTGAGCCAGGTAGGATATTTGATATAGATGTAGATTATTTTCCATATTCGATAAGAAATAAAATGCCAGGGTTGTGAAAGATGTTTTTTTATAATAACAATCTTCTGGATTTCTTGATGCATTACACAACTTGAACTAGCAGTCTTGGACGGTTATATGGCGTTATCCATCCACGCATGTCACGGTGTTCCTCTTGATGTTCAGCACATGCCTTGTTGCCGCTTTCGCGAAATCCAAAGTTAGCCAGTGTTGACGGGCTCTTCCCAGTATTTAGACGTGCCTCTTAATTGAACGCAAAGTTACTAAAACAAAGTAAATTATTTCGTTATTATTCCGGCTCATTTCATTCTGACTGACTTGAAGTAATTTTAAAAAACTATTCTTTTTAGGCTTCCCCTTGGCTGCTTCACACAGGGAACGACGGGAAGAATAATTGCTACTTACCTTAGTCCTTTCACTCCTAAGATCTCAATAGTAATTCTCCGCACTGTCTGCCTCGTTACAATTCTCATCATGGTAGTTCGGGGAATTATGGATTGGATCAGATAACAATCCCCTAATTTTTTTTTTTCTTTATTCTCTTCACTTGTCTACTTGATAATGTATTAACTTTGAAAGGAGAAATTCTGTTTTGGTCACTCATGGGGGTTAACGTGTAAAGCCTACTAAAAGTAACTTTGTAGGCAGATGTGCGTTTTTCAACCGACTTTTTAAGTTTGCTTGTGAATTTTTCTTGATTCGTTACAGGTTAAGAAATTCTTCAAGGATTATAAGCCCACAGACGCAGCCTATCGCCAGGTGAAAATGGGAATAGAGCGAATCCACGCAAATATACATTGGCTCAGTCGGCATGAGGAAGATGTTACCAACTGGCTCAATCAACACGTGCAAATCTGATAAAAGAGACTGTTACATATAATGCACAGTTTAATGGACAAAGCAAAAATTATAGATTATGTCAGCTTGAAAAAACATCAGACTCTGTTTGATTAGTATCGTTTTGTCATTTTAAATGATATCAAAAAGTTGGTTTGAATCGATATGACTTTGTCAAATTTAGACCCTACAAAAAAGAATCTACGGAGAGTGAAATCTCGCCAATTCTTCAGACACGGGCGGTCAAATAAATTGTTTCTGAAAAGTTTACAAACTATATGAAATCAAAGACTTTCGGGGCAAATTCAGCTGAACTCTGAGTGATGAAAAAAAAAAAAAAAGAGAAAACGAAGAAGGTAGGGAAAAAAACACACATCCACGTCAAGTCAATCAACAAAACACGACCTTAACGTTGGCGTGTTTTTCGTTATTAATCCTCAGGCCTTAAGTTCACCTAATACTGATAATTAATAACTGTTAGTCCACGAATCTTTTTCTACAATCACCGTGGGAAAAAAGTCACAGAATGGTAAAATTATGTAAAAACTTCGATCAATTTGATTGTAATTGTGCCAAAAAATAGAAAATTTCTCGTTTTCCATGAAAACAGTTTTACAAAGAGCTGAAAATTGTGCGATATTTGCATTGCTTAAAAGTGAGTAATTTATCTAATGTGTGGTCTCAGCCTTTTAGCCGCTGACCATAAGTTCCTGGACACCTTCATTGCCTCTTCCGGGTCACCTTTACCATAAAAAAATCCAAATATTTGAACTTCTGTGGAGTTTTTGGAGGGTTTAAGAAACCTCGAACCTTTTCCTTCATATTTCATTACTTCCTTTACTTGAAGGAACAGATTTCCGTCAGAGATTTTATAGATCGAGGTCTTATCATGTCTGACATAAGAAACTTTCGTTTGGAAGCCGCTTGCCAGCTCCAAATCCAAACTCATATTGCCTGGTTTGCTGAGGATTGATTTTGTGCTAAACATTTCGTAACCAGGTGAGCTCATGACTTCGTCTTTATCATCTTCAAGTTTTCTTTGAGAGCAGACGGTGACGCGGAAATCTATGTCACGTGACTTCGCACGTGCATGGCGCGGGGCTTTGACGTCTGCTACCACCCAGTTAATAGGTGGAATGTCTACGTCACAGAACTGCAACTCGCTGTCATAGCGAACGGTTTTGGTGTGGTTTCTACCTTCCTTTATTCCCAGGGTGTACGTTTCTGCAAAGCTATCATGTAAGATTGTCGGGAACGCCGCAGTCCAGCTCTCACCGCAATCTAAAACTGGTATGAACTTATGTGTCATCAACTTCCGTTTTTGGGCCTGACTAGACCCGGGCCGGTTTGTGGAATCTGCGTTCTGACTCAGCATATCCTCAACGGCTCCAACCCTTGGTGCATCAAATCGTGCGTTTTGGACATAAATGCTACCAAATTCCACCCTGATCATTAGTCTATCAGCACCGTGAACGTAGGGTAGATACTCCTGCTTAAAAACCCCCATTTGAGAGGAAATCAAGCTTAGAAATTTCTGTTCTACCAAATCGCTGTTGGGCCCATCGTCAAGGCCGAGGCCATGCCGTAGTAATCCATTCAACGGGTCTAGATTCACCGCATAGTCCCCTCGTTGCAGCTGCTTAAAATTGACCATATCATTTGGCCCATTTTGGTCCAAGAACAGAAACCGACTAGCCCCACTCATGGTATGGTCATAAATGTAGGACCTGCAAGTCGTTTCAATCTTCTCCAATTCATTTTGAACTGCGTGCAACGTAAGGTAATTTCCTGTGGCCTCAAGAATGTAACCATTCTGAGCTGAAAATAAAAAATAACAGTCCTATTAGAACTCATTCACGAGGTAAGTTTACTGGTGTCGTGTCCAGGAAAAAAAGGCCATAACATATCATTTGGGGAGATCAATAATGCATACATCATCTTGAACTAACAGGAGTTCTTTGAAGTCTTGCATAGAGCGTACCAAATGGAGGGAGTTACATAAAAAAAGAGAGGCTTTTGACCAGCTTCATAATGTCAGGTTACACCCATTGATAACAGATATCTTGTTATCATTTTGGCGTTTAGTGCAAGCGGACTAATTCAGCAACCGAATCGCGATCCAGAAAAAATATTATGATCATAAGCACTCTAAACTCTGAAATTGTGGATAGGTGAGAAGATTTGCGCATGAAGAAAAGCTTATGTATACATTCGGAGACATTGTATCTAGTTTCTTTGTCACTTGGTTCTTATCAACAGACCGAATCGGTTAATCAGCCAATCAGGACCAACTGTATCAACTGAATCAACATCCTGACCGACTAAATTAATTTACCGATCAATCTAGCAATATCCAAATATTTCCAACCAAACAATCAAGCAACAAAATAATTAATGAAACAAACAACCAAACCATTTACGAAATAAATAAATGAAGAAACAATCAGACGCAACCAACCGAAAAACCAGACAACCAACCAAACAAGCAAATGATTCAACTAACCAAACCATCTATGAAATACAAAAAGGAAACAAATGAATAAAGCAATAAAAGCTGACAGCTTAAAAAACAACCAAGCAACCAAACCAACAAATGATACAACCAGCCAGAACATCTACGAAAAAATAAATGCAAGGCAGCCAGCCAACCAACAAACCAACTCAAAATATGGATCAACCCTTCAACTTAATAACCCATTAAAACAAAACAATTAATGAAATGACCACATCAACCAAGCAACCAACCAATCCATCATTTGAACAGCCATCCACCAACCATATGAAGCATTCAAATTAGCTAGCCGGTATCCTGAGCAACCAAATGAAGCATTTAAATTAACTAACCGGCATCCTGGGCGACCAAATGAAGCATTCAAATTAGCTAGCCGGTATCCTGAGCAACCAAATGAAGCATTTAAATTAACTAACCGGTATCCTGAGCGACCAAATGAAGCATTCAAATTAGCTAGCCGGTATCCTGAGCGACCAAATGAAGCATTCAAATTAGCTAGCCGGTATCCTGGGCGACCAAATGAACCATTCAAATTAGCTAACTGGCATCCTGCGCAACTAAATGAACCATTTAAATTAGGTAACCGGCATCCTGGATGATCAAATCAAATATTAACCTAGCAACCAGCCCTCTCCATCAAAACCGTCATCCATACCGGTATGTTGAAGAATGTGCAAGATTCCACGTTTTATTTCCCTCGATTGATTCTCTTTTTACGCGTACCAAAACACCAGATTAAATGATCTAAAAGTTCTTGAAATCGAAACAAATTACCTGGTCTTAAGGAGATCTGAGCTGACGTTAGAGTCGATAACTTGACTCTCACGAATTCTTCAGCAAAGCGGAGCGCGCTCCAAGTCGTGTTGGGCATGGACAGCGTTTCTTTTAGCTCACGCGTGCTCTCTGTATGACTTGATGCAGTAAAACTATCCAGACCACAACACTGTGCAAGTTCATGGAACGCATGAAGAGCAGCATCGGAAAAGCGATTACTTTCTTCTGTAGAAACGTTTGGACAAAGCGTTTCCAGGCTTTTCACTGGATTTGTCATAATTCGTATATGAAGGGGATCATCGTCTGCTACTAAACTGTAATGCTCAAAAAATTTGATCAACAGATGACCTGGAGTTTTGTCGCCTTTGAGACCTTTTAGTCTTTCCTGATAATCTTCTCCCAGCACTTCATTGCTCCACACCCTCTCAGCCTCGGTTTGTTCGACGCTGGACGGTAAACCAAGATGGCGTGAAGAGAAGTTCTGCATATCAGCGCTGCTTAGCTAATAAAAAAAGTATGATAAAAAGATGAATGTCACTGACGTCCTGGCGGTAAAAGTGAAAAAAGAAAACTTTCATTTTCAGACTGAATGAAAGAATGACATGAAGATGTTTTATCGAAATTTTTCTAAAGGCGGTGATACCCTTTCTCAGGACGCATAAAGTCCTCCCTCTAAATCATTTTCCGTTACTTTCGTTTCCAGATAATAATTGAAAGTTTGGGTGCGTTCCTTTAGGAGAATCCGGATCAGGATTTCTGATCTGCGGCGTTCCTTTCGAGAAAATTCATTTTAAGATCAGTTATCTATCAAATCCACTCTGGATAAGGATTCATCGGACCACCGGTCTGCGCGATCTAAAGACGGATCATTGGATCATTGGATCATTGATCCAACGCGTTCCTTTGGGAGAAGGATCAGAAATTAATCATTTTGCCCAGCGGTGCCCAATTTCAAACATGTAGGTACCTCATATATTGACCGGAAAGATTGTTGGGGATCGCTCCACAAATTCTGTGATAAACACGAAATACACTCAATTTTGTAATGTTAAATCGATCGGCCACTGGTCGCCAGCATTCAGGGTTCCCAACACAGGAGAATTGTTTAATACGTTCGAAATAATTCTCAGAGCGGACATGGCTTTGCATCTCCCTTTTCAAGAGAAAAAATAGAAATTCTTCATCTTCACTGCTTCTCGCTTCTTGTAGTATTGAATGATCAGAAAGTTCCTCTACTCACGAAACAACAGCTGCTCTATACGCGACGGCCATCTTGTTTTTGTTTTTAAATTTATCGCGCGATTCCGCTGACGCGCTCTACAATTTCGCGCCTGCTGTCATGGTAACTAATCCGATGAACTAAAGCTCCGTTCCTTTGATGCACCGTGATCTGTGTGATCTTGGATCACAAATTCAAATCCGGATCCTCCCAAAGGAACGCACCCTTACGCTCTGCAACTAGTAACTTTCATTTTCTCTTTCCGAAAATCACTGATGCACGGGTACATGAGACTTACCTTATTAATAAAGTCAGATTCCTCACAAAATACGAGAAAAATGGTGGCCAGATTTTCGTCTGACAGGAAGCTGTTCCTCGAGTTCCCAATAATACGCCGTCGACGCCCCCAGTGGATCAAAATCAGCAGCAGATGGAGGAGTCGAGGACACCGCTGAACCTGCATACTGACATAAGCACTCTTTTGAAATCTGTTAGAGTCTGCTGTGATGTAGAAGTCCTGCCTCAATAACTTGAGACCTAGATAGTTATGCAAAGAAAGGATGTTTTCTTTTTTCTACTACTTGGCGAGTTAGATTAAAATATCAGGATGTATTTCAAAGCTCTCGAGACCATTCCAATGTGGTATAACAGAGACATTTAATCCATAGAAATTAGAGGTAATGTTGAAAACAATATCATCAGTTGTTGTGAATCTTTGAATATAATTTAATTTATGTACCTTGAGAGGAGCCGCGTTGAAAATGCAGAACCAAAGGATGTCGTTGCATCTTGACTTCACCCTCCCGGCTGAGTGCTCTGCCTAGCCATTGGAGGTACTCATATTGCTCCTTCTCAGATGCATTCCACTTGACATGGATATAAATCCCGACAGACGTCTGTTGTTCGTCGCCCACGGAGATTCCGGTCAACGACGAGTCGAACAAAGCCAGCCGCGGCGCCCGGGCCTCTCCAAATAGAAGGTTAAGCGTATCCTTCAGCTTATCTCGCTCTTCAATTTGAACCTTCCGAATATCAACAAGCTCTGATTTCAACTTATCAAAAAAGTAAGCTGCTTGATCTGTTATGAGGTCACCGACTGCACCCATGGCATGTTGGGCTTGGGTTCCATCCCTCTCCCGCTCTTGTTTTTTACCTTTTTTGATATTTGCCAGGATACGGTCGACCACCCAAGGAAAGCTGAGCAATCTTTTCCGGTCTCCTTTCTCCCGTTGCTGATTTGGATCTGTAGACGAAGCTGTTCTCTGGACTTCACCTTCACCTCTGTCTCCATAAGTTGTCATGTACCATGCCGAGGCTTTCTGCAAAATCTCTTCGGCAAAATGACCATTTTCTTCAAACTCCTCCATCACTTCATCTTCCCCGCCAAATTCATCATAAAAATCGTGCCGCGTTTTTGCACGTAGCGTGGATAGACTTGCTTGAATCATCTGCGCCACTTCAAATTTTTCATCGGTTTTTCCAGCGAGGCGAGTGTTTACCTTAACAAGGCAGCCGGTTATCACTTCTCCCTCATTTCTTAAGCCATATAAAGACATCAGCCCATCGAGCTTGGTGTTGTAGTGAATTTTCACTGCTTCGGCCTCTTCAAGATAGTGCTCATACCCTTGAACGATCAGGTCGGGGTCGGGAATGATCTGGCTCTGAGAGGCCTCGGCTGAGAACTGCTGGGCACGATCAAGGGATTTACACTTGCGAAAGAGTTTTCCCAGGATCCTTTGAGAACTGAAAATTAAAAAAAAGAATATTTTATTTGTTGTTGTTGAAGTGTGGCAGAACACATCTACAGCGTTAAATTTTTCGCCTTGTAGAACACTCAACATAGTCCTTCAAGAGATTTAATCTTCGATTTAATAGCGTATTCAACACAACAATCTGCTGGCTGGAGCAGAAATATTATAAAAAAGTCCATTTTCTTCATGGACGCGTAGGAAATTATTATTTGTCTTATGGTGTAGCCATTTCTCGGAAGTGGATCGCTATAATTCGTCTACATGCTGCCATGAGGTCGTTTGGGTATACTTTATATAGCATCATCGTAAAGTGTTACTGACTGTGAATGTAACTACATAGATTAAAAAAACAACTGAAGTTATGGATGGTAGACTTTACTGACCTCAAGCGGAAGCCGTAAAAATTAAATAAATGGAAAAGGTCTACTTATGACATGATGCCAATGTTTATCGAACGACGCTACAAAAAAAACGTAAAAAGAAAATTCGAGATAATACAGAAACTAATTAAACTTAGTAGTATATTAGAAATATACTTCTTTATCTTGTCCAGCCTTAGGACCGCGAAAGGGAAGAAAAAAGCACTCTAAACGAGCGTAAATCCCCTAATCGCGGACTGGGCTGGCTACAGTCATAGTGAACATATGAAAATCATACATGTGGACTGCAGATAAAGACGTAAACATGAAAGCGATCTTCGCGGTAATAAACACTACTAAAAGCCCATTGGGTTCCTAACACTACTTGAGCAGTAGCGAAAATAAGGCCTGAAAAAAATTCGGGCCTGTACGGGATTTGAACTCATGACTTCTGCGATACCAGTGTAGTGCCCTAACAACTGAGCTAACAAGCCAACTGGGAGCTGGATTCTAAATGAGATACAAACCATGATTCGAATTAAAAAAAAGAGTTAGATATCTTTCGTCCAATTTTGGTTGTCATCGGCAAAACTTACTTGTAGCGGGGTTTCCCGGATTTCATCATGAAGTCTGGGTACTGATCTGGCCTCAACTCTTTGGGCAAAGATGGACACTTTCCTGTTTTTGGAAAATCTACGGCATCCGAGTGCATGTGAGCCAAACGGATACAGGCGTCCGAAAACACACCTTAAATGAAGGAATGTTACATTATTGAAAGCTTCGAGTGAGCGCCTCACTTATATACAAACTGATTGTGGAAGATCTGTTACAATTTGAACAAGACACATGCAATTATTATCTCAGATGATCGGTGATTCGCATCACTGTCGCCACAGTTGTCTTATCTTTTGAACTCAACACCATAACCCCAAGAGCACTGCACAAATTGATGGTAACCCTACTGGTTTTGGTTGCATAAAATGTCATGACCCTTCCCCCATTCGCACCAACGGTTCCCCCCCATAATTGACAGATCGCTACCTAAGTTCACACACGATACGCGTCCACGCGTCATGCACACTACTACGGTCAGTTACACGAGGTTATTGGTTTGAAATATTTTGAGGTGTCGATGCTTGATGTAAAATAAACTGAAAAAAGATACTAACAATTTTTAATTGGAACTCTGACTGTATATTAGTTTAAAAAGGTTACATCTCTTCAATGTTTTAATTTTTTCTCTGGATATTGTCATCCATGCATTCTTAGTATGATGAAAGTTCATTCAGTTCATCTTAATACGTTAATTAAAACAGCTTACCTTCCTCATCGTGGTCTGCATGGACAAGATGAGCATTTGCAATGATACCAAGTTGATCATTTTTAATGTATTCCGCCACAAACTGAATCATGTCAGACACTTCTATGGGTCTTTGTAGCTCCATCTTCTCCGGGGATGTGAAGTCCATTGGGGCAACGTTATCTTTTCGTGGGAGAAGCTTTTCATACCACGTAACAAAATACTTATCTCCATCGAGATCTGAACCAGACATTTCATCTGAGTGAGGCCTGTGGCCTTTGGCGGGAAAAACAAGGCAGTCGACCAAATGGTGAAGAGCTGGGATATCCACTGCTTCAAATATGCGCATGTCACCTATAAACAAACACAAATTAAGTGGTAAAAGTGAGGTGGAGGTTCACTTTACACTTTACGAAGTCAAAATCCTTTGTAAGGTATTAAAATCCTTTGTAGGGTGTCAAAATCCTTTGTAAGGTGTTATGTATGATGGAAAGGTAAATAACAGAAATCCTAATTAATGATTTGAGAATTGTAACCAAAAGAACCCTAGAAATGGAAGAAAATCCTTTTAAGAACCAGTCATATACTGACCTGGGTGAAAACAAGGATTCTTGCTTATTACCACTTTGCCTTTCAGTATTTCCAGCTGCTTTCCTGGTTGACTGACCAGCTTCGAGTATCGAACAAACACCTGACCATATTCTAAAGAACCGGTCTCGTCTATGACGCCCATCAAGAGACGACCATGGGTTTCTGGGATAGCAATCCGGGCCCTTCGTAATAAATCCCCCAGCCGACTTTTATATATGGCCAGCAACAAAGAGCGGAAGAACGGTTCTCGGGTAACGTTCAAACCACTGCGTGATAAGGCTGTAATCTTCAAACCACCTGGAATGTTGGCTCGTTGAAGAGTTTCCAGTGCTACTGTTTCAAACAGCAACATTAAGGCCAAGCTACGGAGCATTTTGTCTTGAAGACTGATAAACGACTCATCCGGAACTCCGAGGCCATTCAACAGGATGATACACTGACGGTTAAGGTACAAAAGATCTAAAATTTGATATGAATAGAAGGCAATAATAATTTCATCAGCAGTTTCATCTAAGTCGGATAACAGCTCTGTAATATGACTAAACTGGGGATTGATTATTAAAATCTGCGAAAAACACAGAATTTCTACAGGATGTGCTCGTTATCAGTTGCAACAAAGGAAAATTTTAATTACTAGGTCATGTCTGGTTGCATTCGAAATCTGCAGATGTAGAGGCACGGTTTGATTTGGATTGCAACCACGAGACCATATTGCTTATATCCTTTAGCATTTACATTTATTACTAGTAATAGAAGTTTAGTTTATGTACCGAACATGGAGAATTTATTCAAGAAATTTAGGTTCAAATGCCATTTTAGAGTTCAATGATCGAATTGCAACATTCAAAGACACTCCAACGAATAACAATCACAGGGTAACTTACTCGGCTTCGTTGCCTCACATATCTCCAGAGCAGAATGCTTTGAGTTGAACTTCTCCATACTCTTACGATATTGCAGGATTTCCTGGTTATCTCCGTTTGGGAGCCTGGGATCTATTGCCAGCATTCCTTTACAACCACCGTAACGAATCTGATAAGCTGAGGGAGTAGGTTCTAAACTGAGGCTATCTGCTACCTGACATTGAAAAGAGGATATCGGCAGGTCAGTGATATATCCCAAACTCAGATATTTGTCAAAACGCTCCTATCACGAATTTTCCATTTTGGATTCTTGAATCTGATGAAGTGACGTGAAAAAAGAACTGTTTCCTAACACTGAAAAAATACGACTTATATCGTAAAATTTTAGGTGTAAAAAAAGGCCAGAAAAAATCTGATCGATATATTGTTGTTACATACCTTCTCAGCCAAAGCCCTGCTGATTTTCCCAACTCCATCGCTAAAGGTGTATTTTCCAGATCTTAAGTTGCGACAACATTCAAAATAAACATTGTTGTATTCTACTTCTACATCTGGAATTTTTTCCACCTTGCAACCCACTTCAATACTGACTGTGACAGCCTCTTTTGTGGACGAGAAACACTGACCCATGCGAGATACATAGGTGGCAACGCATCTGATTTCATTAAGCTGTCCTAACGATCCTCTTATGTCAGCGGCTCTGTGCTCTCCTTCCGTGTCGTACAGCCATGCACCATGATCACGTAACTGACTATTGGAACAAGCCAGGAACTCGAACTTTCTCCCAGCAATGTGGACGTCTTTGGAGAGCAGTTCTACCACGCGTTCTTTTAACACGTGTTTTAGACCTTCTGGGTGAGTTGATGAGAGCTTAGAAAAGTCTTCCTCCCGGAATGCAATGCGCATCGCTCTCTCGTGCCCATACTCCCTGATGACACGGTTCTCTGCCACCAATTCTGCGGGCAGGAGGTAATCTTGAGTGGGAGTAACGATGAGTCGAGGTACGTATGCGTAATGCTTCGGAATCTCAAATTCAAATGCCGTCAGATGCACCATGTCTCCATAGAGCAACTTTTCAAGGTAATGCACTAAAGGGCAGAATCGATCCGTCTCCACAATGCTGACCAATCTGTACAGAGCTTTGCAAACTTTTTCAGGAGATACAAGGTTATTCTCTTGGAGTGAGCCGTACCTGTCTGTGGCGTTTCTTAACAAGTCGTAAAACTGTCGAGAAATACGATCACGAACTTTGAAGCCTCGAGACAGAAGACATTCTAAAGCGTACATGATTTTAGGGTCAGAGAGCGTCGGTTTCCTTGGAACCTCCGTGATTCCTCGTGGAAAGTTTGTCTTTATATTCGCAAAACAAAGAGAAAAGCCTGGAAATGAGTGAATATATATTTATGAACAGATAGCTGGGAAAATAAGCAGATAAGTAATTAATTTAAAGATAAAGCAACAAAATATTTAACATATAATCGTATGAAAAGTAAATAAATAAACTGCATGAGAAATCACAGAAGAAAAAGTTATTTAATAAAGGACTGCTCATTATTTATTGCCTGGGGGGGAGGGGGGGTGGGAAAAGTGAATGGTCGTAGGAATTTGTTTGTCTCCCAATAAAATTTACCTGATTCCCCCTTAGCTCTGTATTATTCCAATGATCACCCCTCGTTGACTGTCAATTTTCTATGATAAGCGACGACTGGTCCCCACTTCGTTTCCCCCAAACCCTAAATCCAAGTGATCCCCCATAAAATCCTCCCCCCCAGCCAAGGCAAAAATATTGACTAGTCCCTAAATAACGTAAAAAATAATGATATAAACATGCCTCCCCCCCTGCCAAGGCAATAAAAATTGACTAGTCCCTAAATAACGTAAAAAATAACGATATAAACATGCCTCCCCCCCTGCCAAGACGATAAATATTTACTGGTCCCTAAATAACGTGAAAATAACGATATAACTTAAAAATAAGGGAAAGTAAATTAATGACAGTTGTATAAAAAAAATTACATTATCAGAAATATCCCAAGAAATAGTGTAAAAGAATTACCAAGAGTTTTCAGGCTCGAAATATTACTTTAAACTGGAATAATTTCCTTGTAAGTTTTTCGACAGAGTGAACTAAGAATTAAAAAGCTCAGATTGTTTCGTTTTTTCTGTTATCATCTTGAAAATAAACACGAGCTGGAGAATGAAAAAAATAACAAAAACAAAACGAAAACAAAAACAAAAACAAAAAAAAACCAAAAAAACACCCAATGGTGAAGTTGGTCACGGTCGATGTGATTAAGCAGAGTCATCAGTATAAACATGATTAGTGCTTACCTCTTCGTGAAAGGCCAGTCATTAATCCAAGAGGGGAATCTGCCTCATCTCTTTCGAGGATTCTTTCTTTCAGAGGAAAATTTAAACATAACACCGAGCTGGAGCCTAGAATTTCTCGACTGCACCCGAGGAAATGCGTCAAACGATCGTAGTTTGTGTGGTCATTGATTGTCACCTCTGCAGTCGATAGAGAATTAAAACATTATGAACATATCTCACACCAGGATATTGTTTATAAAAGGAATGGAGATACTCCTTACCAAATGGAATTTTGATTAAACCTCAAGGTGATAAATCTAAATTTCGGAACGACTGATAATATTACACTATAAGGATCTTTAATTCTCCTTCGTCATTTACAAAGATCACCAAGACAAGTAAGTGATGGCAGACGTTTCACGGTAATTCTTCTCATGCGATACTAAAACATTTGATTAAGATGGTTGGCAACGTAAGTTTTTAATTCAAGACTGAAAACTTAGCGCAGGCTATTTTTCTAACCTCATTTTGTAATTTCTTGAATTCAAAAGACCCAGAGAACTTGAAAAAAGGAAGTGCCTTCATTATCTCACCTACTTGCTTTGGACATTTCTTATCGTGATTCATGAAAAGGAAATAACATTCCTTTTTCTTGAAAAGGCAATGTTATATTCTTTTACTTACCTTCGAAGATTTTTGGTGGCCACTGAAGGGGAAAATAGAAGCTAATTTTTCTACTGACAACGTTTTCATCAACGACGACATAATTTTCAAACTGCCTGTGTTCCATTTCAAATTTAATTTCTTTAGATCCTTCAATGGCGCCCTCCTTAAAAATGAAGATCGTGAAAGTCCCCAGATCATGTTGGAACTCGCTTTCAATGCTTCCTTCTTGAATAGATGCAGAATCTTGTTCACTTGACCAGTGCTGTACGTACGTACCAAGAGTAGTAAATGTTCCAAAGCTGAAGGAAGCGACTCTAATCATTTGCCGTGTCTCATCTGTCTTGTATTTGAAAGTATCTTTGGGAGTCTCTGACTCCATCCAGAACGAATCGCCACGCTGACAAATAGAGGAACACCATTCTCGTCGAAATCGCTCAAAAAACTTCGATTTTCTAGATTCCGTTGTCTTCAACACGATGTTGATAATTCTGGCATTCCCGGCCGGAGAATTCACTGGCTCCTGCGCTTTCGCAACTTGGAACCCAGCAGCCTCCAGTAAACCTTTGAAATCTTTCAGTTGATGACGGCGTCCTCTTTCTCCCTCTGATTGAAAACGATCTCCCCATATATTTATGCTCAGTTCGATATCTCTAGTTTTAGGCGGAAGTTTGTGCTTCGATTGCTTATTTCGACGATGTGCCATGCTAACACAAGTACCCAGTTTGACAGAAATTTAGAGATTTCGCAAAATACTCATCATTGTGAATCCTCTGTCGACGAAGTTTCTCGTTGAAACTTGTCCTCGTCGACGATATTTCAACTGCCTTCAAGTTTTCATGCCATCCAAGCACATTTAAAGGCCGTCAAAACAATGTGAGTGTTAATGCGCAGACTCAAACCAATTAGGACCAATTCCTAGAAGGGAATGTTTCTCAGAATTCTAACTTCCGCATGAAATTCTCGGAAAGAGCCTGTCAGTTTGACGTCGTAATTATAGACAAGCGCCTTCGCTTGTTTCGAGTTTTTTTCGGTTACAACTTCGTCAAATGTTTTTGTGATATTGAGTTACACTGCTGCCGAATTTTACTTATTTATTCATAAACCTGACACGAAAAGTCTTCAACAGTTCAGTTGGTGTTGGCGTTGAGACTGCCGTCACGCAAATCAGTCACGTAAAACAAAACATCGCACACACGTCAGTTCGGACTGAGCGCAGATCATTGTTATCAAACCATTCGATGAGAAAAGCAGACATACATGTTAGGTATTAACGTCTTGTAGTCAAATTACTTCACAACAGTAATTGTGAATGTGCACTGAGGTTTACTGGTTTGAGACTTCGTGAAACGAAATGTCATGGTGTGGAACCAAAATCTAATATTTTATTAATCCCATCCCCTAAGGTACCGCGGGCGCAACTTGCCTGCAGCAATGCTGATGTAGTGGGTGTTGTTGTCACATATCATTGGAATTAAAAGCAGACAGAAGACATCTTGGTGGTAAGTTAGAGGAGTGCTAAATTATTGATCGACGTGGTTTCTTGCGTTTTGATTTTCTACGGTAGAAAAATGTTTACTTGCTCAGTGCCTCGACAGCAATCGCTAAACGTTTTTTCCGGAATAAATCTGTCCTGTCGAGTTTGGTGATTTTTTTCTATATTCGTTCTGTTATCGGTCTCAGTGAATTCCACTGAGGACGAATGTTTTGGTCGTCGAAGGGGAGTATTTCTTCTACGATGTTTCTCAAGCATGTTATGGTAATTTGAATTATAAAATTGTTTTTTTGTGAAATGGATGCGTAAAATTCGTGATATAATAACGAACACTGACCGCTTTAAGCTTTCTGATAAGCGTTGACATATTATTAAGTTCACCTTTTGCACCCTAACATCAGTTTGAATATTATCCACACTTTTCTCGTGCGGTATTCTATCTGTCTTTATTCTATTCTCGCGTGTCTCTATTTACATAGAGAATATTACAAACAATCAAGAGCTCCGTTAGTTAGCGATAATGTTTGATCCGTAGGTGATCTGTACGGAGAAATTAGATGGCAATCACACCGAGGGGTTGAAGAGTTAAGCAGTGAGGCTGGAAACGTCTGAGCGCTCGAAACGCTAATTTTTCTCTGCCAATTGAAATGAACCGGGTTCGCAATCTTGAGGAGGTGTTGCGTGACGCCAGGCTACCGGGAGTCATTGAGATAACTGTACTCTGTTTATCATATGTAATTCAAGGTAGAGATCAGTTGAACAAGATTTAGAGAAAAAGTTAACTTTATAACTGATCTACTCTACAGATAAATTGAATGATGCTGAGGCTTTCGTTTCGGAGAATCAAATTATTCCATGATGAATTTCCTCTTGAGAAGCAGCTCAATTTGACAAAGCGATGTCTTAGTGATCATGTCAGCGGTAATAATTCAGGACAAGAAATTCAGGTAATTTTATTTATTTTTATTTTTATTTATTGCAATTCTTGGCATATACAATGCAAAACTAAAAAGAACTAAACTAAAATAATTATAAATGATAGATATTACAGCCAATGGATAATCCGTGAAGAATTCATAGACCCCATACAAAGACGGATCACCATAACAAAAATATATATATATATATATATATATATATATATATATATATAAACTATATAAAAAATAAGACTATGAATAATTAGATGAATAGATGAAATACTCCTGAAAAACTGAGTCAGAATTTAAATGGAATGTAGATCTATGATGTAAAAATATCTATAGATTATCCAATAAAAGAGATATTTGAAGTATCTCTGTCTGACAAACATATGTAACATCCAGAAAACAGGACAGACAGAAATAATCAGATCAAAGTACTCATAACTCTAATAGAAATTTCTTAGCTCTAGTCTTAAATATTTTTAACTCAGCAGCATTGCAAATTTCTCTAGGTAAAAGATTCCAACTATCATATATTCTATGGAAAAGGCTATATTTTAAGACATTTGTTTTAGCATACTTCTTTTTTAAGGTTAAGTTATCTTTATGTCGTAATGAAAATTGGTCAATCTCTGAATAAAAATCTATGTAAGAATGGACACTAATTTTAATATAGCCATTTAGGGCCATAAATAAAAAATTCACATCAGCCAGCAGCCTCCTTTTCTCTAGTATCATGAGGTTCAATGTCTTTAAACAAGTCTCCAAAGGGTCATCAGTTTTTAAAAATAAATCTGGTTGCTCTCCTCTGTACTCTTTCCAGTTTTTCAATATTCTTTTTAGTGTGCTGTGACCACAAGTAAGATGCAGGGAGTGAAATCGTGACGTGAGTTTCTTCCCCAATGAACTGGAGAAAGGATAGATTTGAAAAACCTGAATCTGCAGCAACTCTAAGCCAATATTGCGTGGTTACATATCGACTGAAAAAGCTGCAAAGGGCTTCGAATGTTCCTACCACTCGCCAACATATTCTTGAATTAGTACATGTAATCTATAAGAAAAAGGCTTTCCTCCTGTATTTTTTTAGAGATTTGGTCTTCTGACTCGTCTTGCCCTACTCAAGCAAAACCATCGCATGTAAATGGCTACTAAAACGTTCCATCCTTTCCAGCTTGCACCATAAGTTGACTTGGACGCATCAGTGAAATAGTTTCACCCGTTTTCGGTTGTCACAAAATCTCAGGATTGAACAGAATTGATCAAACTCGAGGGCAATTTCCAAGAAGTTGGAGAACAGAGGCTCTACGTTTGGCAGGTTGCAATAGTTGCAATAGTCGTTATGTGAGCTCTTAGCAAATTGACCAAACGAATTATGTACAAGCGTTCTGTAGCCACTAAGCATGCGGTTAAGATTGAGTCGAGTATATTCGCTGTTCTGGCTTCAAACCATTCAGACATCCTCCAATGGCCTTGTCATTCTCAACTCCTTCATATGACTTCCTCGGTGAAATCGGTGACCACTTTTAATTAAATCCTCAACTCATTTGAAACTATTTTGTTCCACTCTGAACGAAGTCCTGCTCTCGGAGTGCCCTTGGACATATTTTAATAACTGCTGAGGTAATTAATATGTGTTGATATCTTAATTGGTATACTTGCCGTTAATTTTCATCCTGCATAATTTTTTTTGTCTCAGTTGTTTTCACATACTTTATGTCTATTTTGTTCGTCGAGCGTTTCTCGCTTATCCATAAGCACCGGCTCAGGAGTCTGGGTTACGTCTCCCTACGTTTCGACATTCGATAAAGTTGATAATTATCATTTATTTGTTAAGCAAGTACTCTTCCTCCCCGGTTAAAAAAACTTCAGGTTCCTCACAAAGGAAGTTATCGTCTCGAAGACTGCGACAAAAGAAGAGAATGGGTCGAACAAGTTACTTCCGCTTCTCTATCAAACGTTGGACAGTGGTGGAATCCTAAACTATCCCAGGGGTATACAACTGAAAATCTCAAAGGGAACATAGAAAATCCGATAGGACTCGCTAAGATTCCCCAAGGTATAGCTGGGCCCTTGCTCATCAAAGGAGATCATGTGCACAATGAAATGATTCTATGTCCTATCGCCACAACCGAAGGGGCGATCGTTGCCTCTACGTCAAGGGGTGCCAAGGCCATCACAAGGTAAGTTGTGTGACCAGCTACCCAGACATTTAACGGGAGTAAGGCTGAAGGTTACATCATAATACAAACCTTGCTACTTTTCATTTGTATTTTTCGGTGTTATTACAGTAACTATCTTCTCGTGTCTATCTTAATGAGGTCGATCTCAGCCTCGCTATTGTTTATAAGTCTGACAAGCAAGCAATAGCAAGCAGCAAAAGGAGTTTCAAATGCAACGAGGCAGGGTGAGGGGAGAAAATTTGCGACGTAGATCCTTTGTGGAGGAAACGCAACATTTGTAATTGCTTCCTGCTACAGAAATCGGGATGAGCTCTGCTAGGCAACTATGTAAATAATTCTCATACATTATCGCCCACAATGCCTATTTTACCAGAGGAAATTTCCGTTTACATTCTTCCCGATGTAAACCATCCATTACCTACCTATACTGAAGGCTGTCTTCGTACACCTATTCTGTTTACTTACAGGTGCGGTGGGGTCTCCACACGCGTCATAAAGCGGAGGATCCAAAGAGTACCATATTTTGTGACAGATTCCATGCAACAAGCCCAGAAATTATCACATTGGCTTCTGTCTCATTTTGATGAACTGAAAGCCAAAGCAGGGGAGGTCAGCCAACACTGCAAGCTTCAGTCTCTGCAGCCCTGGTTTATTGGTTGGTAGTACTATGACATTTTTTAATTTCTTAGTTGTACAAAATCTAAATGATGATGGCTTATTATCTGATGTTTATTATACCTTTTATTTTGTAATTTCATCTACAAGCCAATCATCACCGGCATATGAAGAAGTAGCTTAAAGGGGGGGGGGGGGGGGGGAAATTCGGGAAATAAAGTTTGACTCTACGAAATATGTCTTTGTTTTGCTAAGGACAGTTTTAAGCTTTAAGAATTTTAATTTGCACCGTTATCGATGGACAAAGAAAACTTACGACTGCCTAGGTTCGAACCTCTCGTGATTCCGATGTAACGGTTTGATGCTCTCATGGATCAGCTGAGGTATGATGAAGATCTAAGTTTGTGAGATAAGCCTCATGTTAGTTTCATTTGTGAAAAACGAACTGTTTGGATAGTTTTTAATATTTTTATGAAGTTAGTACCGTAATGCTGTCAAAAAGTGAAACATTCTGAAAATTTTAGGTCGCAACGTCATGATGGAATTTGTCTACGATTCTGCTGATGCCGCTGGCCAAAACGCTGTCACCGTTACCACTTGGTACGCTTGTAACTGGGCCAAAGAGAGGATCGCTCAAGAGTGCCCTGATATCAATATCAGGGAATATTACATTGAAACTAAGTTCAGTGGCGATAAAAATAACATTCCCAAAAACTATGTCACTGGGCGGGGAATTGAAGTTCAGGCCGAAACTTATATTACCGAGTCAACCCTTAAAAGTGTTTTGAAAGTAAGTGAATGTGATGATTTGACGATTCTGTATGTCTCGTGAATATGAAAGATTCAATCACATGAAAATACATAGCCTTTTCTCGTGTCAAAGGGTCCCAGTTACGCTTCACGAGCAAAGCATAAAGGAATATCCTTCAGCTTTCAGCTTGTTTCGTGTCCTAATACCCTAAATTCTGTCTGGAACACCAGAAGGATGCTACTTAAGGAATGATGAGGTTTTTAACTCATTTCAGGATATGACCGTTCACAGACCTTTTCGCTGATGATGTGAACACCTGTCTGAGTATAATTCGTGCTTACAGGACACCATTTATGTCACTTTCTCTAATATCTTTTTGCGCACATCAGATTGACTCCAAGAAGTTGGTTAAAGCCTTTAATGCTCTTGCATTGAGTGCGCAGAGGTCTGGGTCCTGTGGTATTAATCAAGTTGTAAGCAACACTTTGGCGGCCATATTTACTGCAACTGGGCAGGATATTGCCTGTGTTCATGAGAGTTCTTGGTCTGTGTTTGAGATATCAGCAGAAGAAGAAATAAAGATTCAGTCAACTGAGCACCGTAAGAGAAGAGGATTGTCTTTGTATAGTTTTGATCACAAACAACCCGTAAACACATTTATTAGTAACACGCAATTTTTTGATCAACACTGGACAGTGGACCCTATAACTAAGTGATGTACCTTTTTAATTTGATTGAGATGGAGACCAACCTTTGTTATTTTAGGGAATGCTGGAATGAAAAGTGAAGCTGGTATCTATGCGTGTCTCGTTCTCCCCACCCTGTTAATTGGAACAGTTGGAGGTGGAACATACACACCGACCGCCAAAGAATCGCTGAATATGCTAGGATGCTTAGGAAAGGTGATAAGGAGGCTGTTGACTTTTTTTATCTCATGCATTGTAATAGTAAAACGATTAGGCATTAACCCAAAAACCTGCACAGATTTTCGGCGTAAACTACTGAGATATTTCGTAGGCGCCATGTGATTTTGAGAGTATTTTCCAATGTACACGGTTCTTTCGCCATCACAATCGCGCTGTAAATTTCTGAGCACTTTTTCAGAACACTTCCCCATAAAGTACACGTAAACTTGATGTATCTATATTTGCATTACCAAATATTATGTCAATGTATTTTTCCATCTTTCAGGGTCGCATTTATCGCTTTGCAGAAATAATCGCGTCATTTGCACTAGCGATGGAAATATCTGCGTTGTCAGCAATAGCCAGTGATCAGTTTGCAAGTGCGCATGATCGACTTGGAAGGAACAGACCGGAATAAACGTGTCAACACAACCTTCTGCCTTGCTATCTCCTTTTTGATTACTGCATCAATCAAAACAGTGATTCTTGTGACGGATAGCAAATTATTTTCAACAAGCGAAAGTGATGTACTGAAGAACAATGATTTAAAAACTATCACAAAAGGAAACTTGATACAATTGATAATTTTAGCTACTATTCATATGAAAACATCAAAGGATACAAGAAATAATTGAAGTGGTAAACTCGCACATAAAGCCTTAAATAAACAAGTGGGTCACAGTGATAAAGTTCTTGAACTTCTTGCACGCGAAGCAATATTTTTGCGTCTAAATTTATGTAATGTTTAAAAAACGAGCAGGAGTGTTTTATCGGGTTTAAAACCACGAGGCGTAGCCGAGTGGTTTTTGACCCGATAAAACACGTGCTGCGAGTTTTTTAAACGGCTTCAAAAACATTCTTGGAAAAGCGTGTGTCAAGAGAGTTCATAACAATTATGCTTTTGTGAACGTTATAAATTAGCATACGAAAAGGTCAAACGCAGAGGTTAGCGAAAACGAGTTGGAGTCACTTCTGCCAACTAATCTTGAATTCGAAGTTTCAGATGATGTATTGTCTAATATGCCTTTACCAGATTACTGTACTAATGGAATAAAGAATTTTTCCAGATGTGTATTTCACAACTGTACTATTAATTTGGTACAAAAGTAAATTTACTGTGTGAAATTTGTTGAAAGAACATTAAATATGTTCCCACCATTTGTTGTGTCAGTTTCTGTGTTGATAATTAATTAATATTCATAAGTCACGTGCAGTGTCTTTATATCTGATAAAACACCGCATACTAATAAGGATGAGGTTTATCGATATAAAGTCACTGCACGTGATGTATTATCTACCATTTAATAGGTTAATGGGATTATGAATTATTAATGAGTTTTTGAAGGTAGTGTAATCATGATTATTCAGAGGAATTCGTCGCCTATTTTGCCGGATCAGTAAAACCGTCATCAGTATCTTTCTTGGACTTTTGAGCAAAGAAATCCTTTAACCAGGACTCAACGTCATTCTCATTGGTTTTTCGCCATTGTATATTTTCTTTTACTTTTTCTATCGACTGTTGCACCGTCCATGATAAGGGTCCACCCTTATTTACCGTCTGGATGAAATCAAGCAGCTGAAAGAGAAAAAAGGGGAAACAGTGCAGTAATTACGAAACTCCTTTTCAACTTTTCAGGTGAAGTTTGTTCAAATCTGACGGAAAACCATGGCGCAACATATTCCCAAAAACTCATCAAGCTGTAATTCTGGAAGTAAATTACTGGTAAACACAACTTAACGACACAATTTAACAAATAGGGAAGCCTGTGCTGCGCTCTGTTATGTTTCAAGTTATAAAACACGCAGGAAGTGTAAGGAGAAATACGTAGTCGAGTGTGTCTCTCCACCTCTGGGGTGCTCTAGCCGCTTCCTAAGTGCTTTACAACAAAGCAGAGCACAGTTTAGGCTTCTCTACTTGTTTTATAATAAAGAGTCTGTGAAATTCCCCAAGCATTACTTCAATTTTCCATACAATATTTCATTTCCAAAGCGAACAGTGTCGTCAGCAAGCTCTCTATTCTCATAAAGCACGCCACAATAAGCCAATCAGAATCCTTGTTAGAGAGGTTTAAATAATCCGATTGGTTGAACGAGTTAAACAAGAGTTCAAAAGTTCGCAAACCATCAAAGTTCACAATCTGCAGTAGTTCACAAACTAAAATAGTTCGGCAAGTCTAATCTAACACATTGCCGGAATTTCGTAGTCTTAATACAGAATCTGAAAATGAAATGTCCAGTGAAATCTGGCCGAATTGTGGCTCATAAAACACGCAAGGTTTTTTTCGCATGTCAAATAAAATGATATAGCTTCATAAGATATTAACCATTAGCAAAATAATATCGTTAAGTTTACCTGCTGTAACTCGAAATCTGTAGAGAATCGCCTGGACACGAAAGGAATAAAACGCCTTAAAGTCATATACGAACCTCCATACCTGCAATAATAATTGGAAATTAATTAGATAACTAAGATACACACATACATTTTTTTATCAATTTTTTTGGTTATTTTCAATGTGCGCAATTTCATTTTCTCGAGTGAACAAGAACAAAAATCTTTGTTCCTTGGAATTTAAATAGAGAGATATCACCAGCTTATCCTTAATGGTAATTAAGTGTCAAATCTATTTTAAGTATCTTGCAAGTGATTTTTACAGCAATCACTTTTCTCATACTCACATTTTGGATATTACATTCCATTTCAACTGGAAGAAATTCCACGCTACGTTGGCACCCATTTCATTACTTTTAGCAATGTAGTACATCACATAAACTAGATTGCGGGGAGAGATTTTCGAGGGATCCAAAGTATACTCTAAGTACCTGAAAATGTAAAGAAGTATATTTTATTATCGCTGGGTTGTCGACACTTAGGAATTCTACGCTTCTGATCAGACTATCTGGCACGGTCTCGAATGGATTAGATGCCCGGCAGTTTGACATTTTCACCAAAGTTCTATTGAAAGCTTCTCTGAAACTTCTTAAGAGTATCAGATTTTGGTATAGAAATGTCACGCGATTCCAAAAACTAATTTGGGTTTAAGTGGACAATTTTTCCGAGCTTGATTGTCGACCTTAGAAATTGTACACTTCGGATCAGATTGCCGGTACGTTCTCAAACGGACTAAACGTCCGGCAGTCGGAAATTTTTACCAAAATACCGCTGAAAACTTCATACAAACCTTTTGAATATATTCAATGTTTGAAAGTGGAAATGTGATCATCGCAGTAAATTTTCCAATTTAAGCAATTGGAAAGAAGAAGCCTGAAAAAAATCAGGGCTTCAACAGGATTCGAACCCGTGACCTCCGCGATACCGGTGCGATGCTCTACCAACTGAGCTATGAAGCCACACATTGGGAGCGAGGTCAATTTATTGAGTTGACCTCGCTCCCAATGTGTGGCTTCATAGCTCAGTTGGTAGAGCATCGCACCGGTATCGCGGAGGTCACGGGTTCGAATCCTGTTGAAGCCCTGATTTTTTTCAGGCTTCTTCTTTCCAATTGCTTAAATTGGAAAATTTACTGCGATGATCACATTTCCACTTTCATCTACAACCGCAGTACAAATATGAATTATTTCATATAAACTCCACATATTCAATGTTTGTTTAGAACTGTTTGTTTTTCAGTAACATACTAAAATACATTAACATTCAAGCATGCACAAACTCAGAGAATTTTCCACTAGAACCAATTTCATTTTTGGAATTGTTTGACATTTTTAAACAAAGATCTGATACCCTTTAGAAGGAAAACGAAACACAGATTTCTAGTTGTTCACGCTGTTTCCAAATAGCCCAATTTAAAAAATCATCATCGAATTAGCCTCGAGGCCATATCTATTGACCTACTTCTAATTTAAAATGTTTCCGTGAATTGAGCCGTTTCACGCGTTTAGCAGTTACTTCACTTTTTAAGGTAAGGTGTTCACTAGTTACGTCACTTTACAAAGTAACGTGCTTGCTGGTTACGTTACTTTACAAGGATCTGGCCAACCTTGTCACTCAAAGCAGTGTAGATATCTCCAAAAAATGAAGGGTTTGGTTGGAACTGCAGCTAACACCTCCTGGACTGAATACTTTTCTCCAAGAATCGACCAAATTTTTCTTAGCCGTGGAACTTTAGGAATACAAAGTTTTTATCGTAGGTGTTCCCTTTTTTAATCATACCAAAACTCATGAAAAAACCGAGGAAAAAAATGAATAATATTCGTTCAAAATAAGGATCCTTGGTATTGCTTCAACAACAGCTATTTGAAAATTGATTAGCGTTTACCTCTGGATAATCCAAGGCTGTTGTGATCCTGCCATGGCGTAAAGCAGTGTATTTTTATCTGAGATTACAGTCGTAGTTTTAAACTGATTGTAAGCGAAGTTCCATTCCTTCTCTCCACCAGTCACTATTCCAAAATGGTAAACTAAGGCTTTGAGATCCGCTGGTACACTACAAAGTGAAGCCGTCCAATAATATGTAAGTAAGGCTCTAATGAAAGTGGCAGGTCAATCACAGACATCTAAATCATTGTTCAAATCATCGCTGACCTTGATTTCACATGAGAGGAAAAAGAATTGATCTAAAGTCAGCTGGGTGAAAGTCACAACTCTGATGTATGGAGATGTAGATTGAAAATGAAGCGAATTTGACATTTAAGAGGAGCATTATATGAACGGCACAACTTCCGCCATGTCTGTGCCTTAAGGGTTCAACAATTTGAAAGTCGCCTTCATAATAAATAAATGTTTCTCCACAACGTGTAACCTATCACAATGCTTGGGCGTTTTTTTTTTAAAGCTGTTGACCTATCGAAGAAACTGGAGGAGTTACCGACCTTTCGGTACAATCGATGAAAAGAACAGCTGGAGGATATGAAAACTATCGGAAAGCAAAACCCACAGCCGAGAAAATCTCGTTAGTCAGCAGCTTCAACGAGAAACTGTAGCAGTTCTAGAATTGGTGAATGTAATGGAGAGTACTCACGCGTTCTTGACCGGGTCATTCATCCATTCTTGAAACATTTTCGTCATATTTCCCAGACATGACCTGACCCCAGCCTCACAATTAGCATCGAGGAGAATAGTTCTCAGAAATCTTGAAAAAAAAAACGAACAAAATACTCTGCATCTTGGGTGTGTGTCTTCTACAGGCAGTTTAGTCTAACAACGAGGATAACCATGCATTTTCCCCTAAAGTGAGTTCTTTGCTTCATACATTTTTAAACTCAGCTACCAAGAAATAGATTAGAACGAAGTGTATAAGGATTGAAAAATTGACTTGCAACAAATCATGATCTGATATGGATGGATAAATGAATGAATGTGTAAATAAGATGATGTATGTATGGATTCATACTTGTCAAGATGCGTTCCTTGATCTTTGATTCCAAGCTTGTCGTACTGAGTCTTTGTTAAATATTCCACATACATCTAAAAGAAAAAAGACAGCCCTCTAATTAATAGTACTGAAGAGGGTTTATCAAGAACTGGTGGTTCTTGTCTATCGTCTTAAAAACAGATGAAATAATGCCACCGAAAGACTTCCTTTCTTTGGTAAAAAAAATGGTAAGCTAGGAGCGTTAATTTTTTTTTAAGGCTGCTCATGCTGAGTAAAACTTCAGCTTTATCTTATCATACCCTCTAAATTCATTTAAATACCGCTGAAAATTTCTGACTTAAATCGCCAGCTTGAAAATCCAGAGCTAGAAAAGAAAAGATTAAATCGAGCTTACATCCCTACCTGTAAATATTTGTGGGCTGGTCTCGTGGAGGGAACGATCTCTAATATATGTGAAAATTTTGTCAACGCGGATAGCATTGGAACGTAGTCCTGTTCCTTGTCCAGATAACTTGATATACTAAGAGGTTTTGTGTGATTTAATAAGTTGGCTCTAAAATCAAGAACAGAACATGTTTTTTTTTTCAAACCATAGCGCTCAACATGAGTCACAACTAAGAATGTTATGAACTCTTTCACATCCGAATCCTTAAGATAAATTATATCCATTGTCTGCCTTTTTATTTAATTTAATTACATTTCATGATATCGTCTAACAGGAGCTTTCTGCATGAAAATTTATCGATGTTGCGAGGAGAAATTCTCTCCTAGGAATAAAAAGGTTTTGAATCATTTATCATTTTATCTGATCACGATCTACCTTTCGAAGAAAATTCTCAAAACTTGCATTTACACACAGTTTCTAATGGGAAAACAGCCATATCACACTGACATGGAAGTAATCAGACAGAGACAAGCTAAAAAACCCGTAAAACTTTAGTTAACAATCTACCAACCAATGTAAGTTTGAGGATTATAATTTTATCACCTGGCCAAGTTGAATGAATCATCTATAAGCCCTGCGCGATCGGTGGCGTTAAAGACCTGTAAGTGATTGAATGGTCCATTTATGCAGTTCAGGTGTTGAAAAATTACTTAAGAACTATAGCTAGCTACCGTCCAACTTAATGTATAGATCATACACTCGCTTAACAAATCGACAAATTGTGCTTGATTGAAAAGTTCACGCCAGTCTATTGTCGGGGGATGAACTCTACCTAAATTGACGGTCAATGACTACATGTTTGACTAAATGACATACTGATTGAAAGCCTTCTTTATATTATTGCATTTTATCATGTAAAGTACGGCGTTATACAAGGATTCCGAGCCCTGAAAAAGAGATATAGTATCGTATTTTTTCAGGTATGTTTGATATCGCCAATCAGCTGCTGACACGTCACTCGCATTTCGCGCCACAAGGTTTCGTGAATGAACGGCGAAGCCTTCACCATCCTCAATCCAAGGTCATTTGTCGGAATTTTTTGGGATTACGGCAGCTTAAACACTGAAAAATCCGTATCACTTACAGACAGTGACAATCAAGCTTCTCAACAAGGGGAAGAAAGCCAAAATACGGAAAGAAAAACCGAAAGCTATTCGAATTCAGTGGCTTTGGTAATGGTATTTCTCGCGGCTGAGAACGAAAACCGACAACTGAAAGATTTTCCACGGGCCGATTTTGACCGTATACCTGAAAGATTTCTTCTGTCGGTAGGGACCAATTCAATAACTGACAATTTTGTATATTGAAAATTACGCCCATAGTCTATTTTTGTATTGTTTCAATGCATTTTTTCATCTTATGCCTTAGCGCCAACGCACTTTACGATTTTATTCGTGGATTGTCGACCCTTTTATTTTTATTCATTTATAAAGTTGACTTTTCTTTTCAGTGAAGGGCTATTGTGGTTATATAATAAACAAAAAAAATACATGGTCACTTGCAGATATGAAATTTCTCTTCTCGTGTTCAACTCGACATCTCATTCGTTTGCTGCGCTCACTTGTGAGCTATCGAGTTAACCACTTGAAGAGGAATTCCATATCTACGCACGCCTGTGTATTATTCTCTATATATTACCTTGTAATTATTTTTAAGCTGCTCAGCCAGCATATCCCAGTTTTTTTCTTCGTAATTGACACGGTAGAAACCAGTCTGCCCAATATTTCCTTTTATCCATCCATTTCCATCCCAATTCAAACTAACTGCAATACATTTATAATGTTAGCAAATACATGTATATCGAATACTACATATTTCCATTACTTATCTGGCCGTAAGCCCTTGGATTATAACCCTTATTCCACTGACGCTGGTATCATAACATTCTTTACTTGTATATCGTTTGTTACATAACACTCTTTACCTGTATATCGTTGGTTTCATAACACTCCTCACCTGTATACCGTTAGTGACCATCTTCCTCATAAAGCTAAACAGAAAATCTGCTTACAAATTAAAGATCAAGAGCTAACAGGGAATAACCAAGTCAAACAACTACGAAACGAATTAAATCAGACCCTGCATATCGCCTGAAACCCATCCCCCACTTTCAGAACGTGATGCTCTACAAAAAAATTCACCGTGTGAGAGATTAAAACAACGGCCCCCTTCGATATTTACCTGATTCTTTGTCTATTATTTTTGACATCGTATCTGTTGGAGGATTATTAGATTTTCTTGATCCAGTGTAGTAGGTAAATGGAATGACCCACTTGTAACTAAAACAAAACAACGTTAGATTAGATCAGTAGATTGTAGAGCAGAGCTTTATAATATACATATGTATTTAAATAGAGAGCTTTATAATATGTGTGTGTGTATATATATATATATATATATATATATATATATATATATATAGGAAGTCTGCAAGTCGATTTTCGCGTGGAACAGTGCTCAATACGTTGAAGTAGAGCAGAATAAATATTATGAGGGGAAAAAAGGACGTAACTACATTTCCCGACAAGCCTGTTTCGTGAATCGCTTCACTCTTCAGGGGTTTAATGAGTGAAGCGATTCACGAAACAGGCTTGTCGGGAAATGTAGTTACGTCCTTTTTTCCCCTCATAATATTTATATATATATATATATGCATGCTCACTAGTTTTTCTAGTTTGAGCACTCTGGCATGGCTTAAGTGATCCCACATATATATATATATATATATATATATATATATATATATATATATATATTTATATAATAAGCTCAGTTATGCTCGCATTCTGATTGGTTCTCACTTATGATCTATTGAAGGACAGACGTATAGATGACGTCATCATTAAAACCTTTTTTTCATTCTTTATTATATAAAACAAGTAGATTCCAAGTTGCCGTGCGTCTGTTCAGTAATAGCTCACAGAGGACGTCAAAATGTGGTAAGAACATCAGTGACACCTTCGGCTGCGCCTCGTGTGCCACTTTTTTGTTCTTACCACATTTTGACGTCATCTGTGATTTATTACTGAACAGACGCACGGCAACTTGGAATCTATTTGTTAAATAGACATATATAGATATATTGATTGATTAATTGGACAGGGGTACACTTGTCCCAAGTTGCAGGGAGGAAAAACTTCGGCGTCATGTCGACTAATATAATTATTTTGCGCCAATTGATTAAAGAATAAACATTAGCTGAGGTCGTTACTGTGCTCTGTGTTGATCCTGTTATATCTTAAGGACTTTTAAAAGAATTTGTCCTCAAGGTTCAAATTTTGTAGTTCTTGTCCTTGCGCTCATCTTGTCTTTATGCAGTCAGATAATGCAGGCGGTCATTTATGGAGTATTTTCCAATCCTCCCCTATCGTTAAACTTCAATGAGGTGAAAAAAATTCTGGATAATGTCGCTTACTTGTACTGGGAAGACGAGTAGTTTGCTTTTGGATCTTTGTAGTAAAGAAAACGGTCTTGGGTTGCTTGATATGTGTTTGGTGTTTCTGTGGCTGTTATGGTTACCACAGGGTACCCCATTTGCAGCGTGAAGGTGTTCATTATCTTGCCTACGTCCATCTTCTTTCCAGCAGCCTTATTTGCCTTTGAAAAAGAGAGAGCCAATTGAATTATTTCCTATCGGCAAATTATAATTATCTTTTGCCAACGTATTTACGATGTGCAACGAGAAATTAAGACTCATTACGCTGGAGTACCACAGAGCACAAATACTTCATGAAATTTTAAGGTTAAAACTGTGCTTTCCTTACTACAAATTCATTTGGTCGTCTTGCACTCTGCAAAAGATGATGAACAAGTGAAACAAACCAGGTGACAAGTTACACGTGCAAACGTGTAATCAGACTCGGAACTCCTGAGAGATGGACAAATAGATGGAATAATTGAAGACGGACTCGGGACTTCCGGATTGGACCTTCGTTGCCCAGGTTATTAGCCACGTTTGAAATCCTAAACTTGGTTTGCCAACAATCAGACTGGCCAATAAAATTATAAAACAAGTATTGGGTAATAAATACCAATCGAAATATTAAATAAATTGGCGATTTATTCATAATTTCAGTTTTGTGCTCACTCTTAGAAACAACGTTCAAAGCTTACCTCTGTCATTGCATTCCATAAGTCGTCTGTTTCAGCGTTTGCATAAGCATGCATGGTAAGATATCTCTATATTTGAGCAAGTAAAATAATAGAATATACAACGCATATAAAAATATAATCAACCATGATAATCATATGAAAGAAATTGAAAAACAGTCGCAGCGTATTTTAAATAATGGTTTTTAAAATTCAAACTGGGAATGGAGAGAGTGAATGGAAGATAAAAAGAACGCATTGAAAACGCACCTTTAATCCATCGCGGAATACTTCGTTTCCTAGATAATAATGAAGCATCAATAAAATGGAAGCACCCTGTGGACAAAAAGAGGAAAAGCTCAAAATAGATTGTAGTTGTGCAAGGGTTACACTTGTTATTAAGAAAACATACCTCCTTTCATCAGTTATAATCAACATCTAAGTTGAATAACTGGTTTTGAGTTTAACAGAACTATAGTCATTGACGAGAGTTGAATCTCTGGATGAATTTTCTATCGCATTTCAGAAAAAAAAGGGAACAAGCAAAAAACCGGCAAACAGACAAGAAAAATGAAAACAAAGCAATACCAATGAGATATAAGAAGTTTTACAACACATCACGCAAAAGGCTCGAAAACATACATCTCAAACAACTAATGCGGCTCAGACAGAATCCGTTTTTCTGAACCTCCAATAAAAATGAAATTGTAGCTAGGTAAATATCGTAGGGCTCGAAATATCAGGTTGTTTTGGGAAGAGATGTTAGCTTTGAATCGAATATTAGTGAATTTCAAGAAACCGAGAGCTTGTATTCTGATGAATATCAATCAATGTATCCCGGCAACACAAGGTACTACCTTAGTAGCATGTGGCTGAAGTTGGACTAGCAATTTGGAGAAGCTACAATTTCGAGACTTAACAAGTTACCATGCCAAACTCATAGTGATACCTTTTTGTACGAGATGGCATCAAAGATTTCTCCAATTTTCTGGGGATCTTCAACAGGAATCCTAACTGGGTGAGAACTTGCTAATCCGTCCAGCTGCAAAGTATCTTGAACTGCTCTGACGATAAACTGGTCGATCTGAAACAGAAAGGGAATTTGTGGTCATTGATATCTTACTTTACGGCTGAACTAGTGATCTTTCAAAATAGCGACGATATGCAGAATACATTTTTAAGCAAAGAACTTACGATATTCCATTCGGGATGAACGTGATCGATTCCAATCGAACTGACGTAAGTAGCAAATCCTTCGTTTAACCACAGATCTGTCCACCATTCCATGGTAACAATATTACCAAACCACTGGAGACAAAGATGGAAAAGTGGTAGAACTATGTTAGTAAATATATATAGAACGTAACGACCGTAACCTACCACTTGTGAAAGTCAGAAATACACATAGGGCAGAATTTCAAACTGTCATTACATGTCTACTTCCCCCAAAGAGTATAATGACCGTCTTCAAAAATTCTCTCTAAAAGGGGTTTCTTACGTCACCAGGCGACACTCGGGGTAATGCCCCTTCGGGTAGAAATAAAGTTACGGGAAGGGTGGTAACAAAGTTGTAAACACCCATTGCGTGCTTGGTCTCTAAGCTTATTGAAATTTAGGCTACTTACGTAGTTGGAAAATACGGAGGGCCTGATTATCAAATTACAGTAAATAAACTGCTACGTTAAGGGTTACATGAACTATTCATGTTATTTGATAACCTTTTCTCAGAACAATAGCCCCCCAGCTAAGAGTTTGGAACAGGAAGACCACAGAACTTGCCCTGCTTCTCTAGTAGAATTTTGCTCAAGTACAGAAATTTTACCTGATGTCCTACTTCATGAGCCACAAGTTTTGCGATGCTCTCTTTTGACGAAGATGAAGTCTCACCTTCCATTAACAGCAAATTTGTCTCACGGTATTTAATAAGGCCCCAGTTTTCCATTCCGGAAGGACCAAATACCGGAAGTGCGATTCCATCTGCAAGCCGATTAACTCAAAACATTACTATGCTTGTGATCTGAAATTAGTATTACTAGCATCGACCGTTTTATTCTAAATTCTCGGTAATTCAGTCTCTGTGAAAAAAGAAAAAAACCTCAAATAAGAAGCCAATAGGCATCCGTGATAAT
The DNA here is from genome assembly GCF_964200805.1 of Pocillopora damicornis. Lineage (NCBI taxonomy): Eukaryota > Metazoa > Cnidaria > Anthozoa > Scleractinia > Pocilloporidae > Pocillopora > Pocillopora damicornis. The sequence continues at coordinate 355,598 of NC_142671.1, forward strand.
AATAGTAATGACTTCATTACTGTGTCAATTACATCTAGCAGTAGGGAATCCCCAATGTTAATAGGGGACACGTATTATCCGTAAAAGTCTTCATGAATAGTTTGCAAACTCAGTTAGTGTTTACCTGACTTTGGTAACGAATATGGAACACCAAAGAACTCTTCAAAGTATATAAATGTCTCGTTTGACACTTTTAAAGCGTAGTCCACTTGATCAAGAACATCTGGTCTTGCGTACACTCTTATCTACGAACAAACATCATAGCATGCTGATAACAGAGTATGAATGAACTGATTTCTTAATTTCCTATGGTTATTAGAGAAGAATGAGAAGAGAAACCGTGTCAGGAACTAAGCGTTTTGAACAGTCAATTTCATTTAAGTTGTGAATTAGTACTCGATAAATACACAGCAAAAATGTACGATTTGAAATGTGCGTTGATATAGGATGAATAATAAACAAAGTAGTCGGTGTCTTTTCACAAGCCTATTCGCCCACATCACTGGAGCTCATCGCGGTTTACCAGGCTACGATTATTGATACTCTCGCTTGAGGGGATTCTGGTCCATCAAAGAGGTTCACTTCTTAACATCTTAACAGTTTGACGCCTCCCATTCATACATCAGCCGGAGAGACGCACTGTCTTGCCCATGCAAGAGAAGAATTCAGTGACCACCACTTGGGCCTGGGTACGAGGGTACATCAGCTAATCGTTAAGTGATCCCCTCCCCTACCATTAGAAAAAAATACTACTAGGATGTGTACCTGTATGCCACTGCCTGTTTTGGTCTCCTTGTACTTAAAGTCACCCACGGCAAAGGCGGCCAGATAAGTAGACATCTTGACCGTCTTTCTGAAGTGATCATATTTCCATCCATCATCAATTTGGCTTCGATAGATTGGCATGTTGGACAAAGCGATTAGATTTGGATCATGAACCAGAGTCACGTTAAAAGTCGCCTTCATCGCGGGCTCGTCGAAGCATGGAAACGCTCGGCGCGCTCTCAAGGGTTCAAATTGAGTGGCGGTGAAAAATCTAAAAGAAAAACAACAGCTAATTAAGTTTTCAACGCCGCTACTGAACTTTACTTCAAGAGTTACGGGTTTGAAAGGAAAATAAAGAAACATTAAGGCATGTTATCAAACAATCTAATTTTCTATATATACTGACAGGGCAGGTACTTACGATTCCTTTCCATTCTCGTCTGTGAAGGAGGATTTGTACATTCCCCTCAGGTCTTTTCCATATTCTCCAGAGTATTCCAATGTCATAGTATATTGATCTCTATCCAATGACGTCTCTAGCTCTGTGACGAGGAATTGATTCTTTTCAAACTTGAAATATCGCTTGATCGGAATGGGCCCTTAAAGAAAACAGGAAATAAAGCAATGCGTGATATATTCGACATTAACTCTTGTGCTTTAATCAAGCAAATATGTGTTATTTACAGGGCGAGAGGTCCATATGGGAGAAAACTGTTACCGAGGGAAGAATTGTTTCCTATACGCACCCACCTTATTTACTTTTTGTGCCTCTTTGCCTTTTATTTAACTTTGCCTGGAATGGCGCTGACAAAATTTTGGAACCTCGTCTAAATTGTAAAACGAAGACCAGTTGGCGCGATTAGCCAATCAGATTCGAGAATTTTAAATTCCACCCACTGAAAGCTTCAGAAAAAAAAATTGTTATTTTTATAGGTAAGATGAACGGCGTCAAACTTGGCACCGCAAGGCCTTTTGGCACCATGATATGATTCTCTCTTGTTTCTTGTTGATAATTGACATTTGTCTAGACAGTAACATTATTTAGAGTGCAATTTGGTGTTAATAAGCACGAGTAAATTTTGCAAAGGCAACAAAATTACACGAGCCCGTCGTGCGTGTGTTATTTGTAGTCGTTGAAAAATTTACAAGTACCCATTACATCAATTTGCAAGAGAAATAACTTTATTACTTGTTAATAATTTACATGAAAAAAAAAATCACAGAAAGGCAAGACAGACGAAATTTTGAAAGTGTGCACGCACTATTTGTAATTTGCACTCGTGTTACGACTTGGCACTCGTGTTACACGAGAATGCACTTGTTTTCAGCCAATAAGAAGCGCGTAAAATTTTCATGTACATTATTAGGAGAGGAAAGGCTGTGCGCAGTCGTCACCATCTTATTTATAATAATAATAATAATGATAAGATATTGTAGTAATATATACAATTTTTATGGCGCTTATTGCAAGCCTCTAAGCGTTATACAATCCTCTATATCACGGAGATCTCTGCAGTTTAAACTTAAAAACAAAATCTCTAGGAAATTGTGAAATAATTTGAAAAACTATTAAAAGCTATCATGAATAAATGGGTTTTCAGGCTCCGTTTCTATTCATTCAAACATCTTGAAGCGATGCATTTAAATTTAGCTTACCGCCGGAAAGTTTCCTGACTTCATTTGCAGTAAAGTTCATGTCGAGAGCATGAACTAGTACGTAAGGCGTGGGACTTGTGACATTGAACCAAATTTTCACTTTGCCTTTGAAGTTCGGCTTATTCATGTCGATGTGTAAGGTGAGATCATAATGAAATGGTATCACATTATCAGGAAGCCGAATTCTCCACCAGGGCTCTGGGCCTGCTGTAGTTGGGCTAGGAGGGGTCGGACTCCCGCCTTCTTTCTCCTCCTCAGTCTCACCTCCGGGATCTGTGTAATAACATTGATGAACAGTTAAGATAAATTGATTGAACAACTTTGAAAGTAGAAAATTAAAGCGTAGAAAAATACATATGACAACTGAAGTTGATTGGACTAATTAATTTAGGTTATATTTTTTGTATCGCTGCATTGATAATTAAGGAATGTTTCACTCGCGCAGTTATGTCGTTACACACATTACATTACATTCAATCCTTTCAAGTCGCAGTACTAATCAATTACGGACAATTACTAGCTATCTTCTCTAATAATACAGCTCTTGATAAGTATCAGATTAAATTGAGTCATAGTATCCCTTGTGTTGCTGCTCTTACGGGTACGGCGTCAAAAGTACGATCGACATATCAAGAACATTCGGTTAAGATGTGGGGAAAATTAAGAATTATTTTCTATATGACACCTTCTGCGATCTACTTGAAGTAGTATCTGAAAATAAAAAAACACAACATAAACACAACAAAAAATGAAGTAAATTGGAAAACGAAAGGATTTTACAGAAAAACATTCCCCCCATATATCTGTTGTGTCAATTTTGATAACACGCGTTGCAGAGCCTCTGAAATGTTCCCTTATCTATCAAAACGTGCTTTGTGTTTCACGTTACAACGGTTTAGTTTGATAATTGTTTCTACCGTAGAGGTAGCGAGTTCTAGAAAATTCAGAGCAGACACTGAATCATCTGCAGCGTAGAATACAAAGAAGAATAAAAGGATGACAAAAATTGTAATGGAAACAGAGTGGTTGTGAAAAGAAATTCAAAGAATTTATGAATATATACATGGATATTATGTTTATTAATAAAACAAGCCCTATGCATCACTTAAGCTATGTTACTGGAATCACGGAAAGCCATATTCTTCATATTTTACTCCGACATCGCTTACATCATTGCAGCCACCTTTTCCAAATCTTTCTTCTCTATGAAAAAAAGTTTAAACTGTCAAAGCTGTTTCGTAGGCAGGTGAACCTGTGGATCAACCTATATTTGGACCTGTTTTTTCACCGGTACAGACAAATAACTATTCAGGTGTTACCGTGTAATTTGCATACCAAATAGTTTTGATTTCTTCAAGTTGGAAGCTAACGCGGTGATAAATTATTCAATATTATAGAAATTCATACTATGAATAAATCGAAGCTTCAGGGTGACGTTAAAAAATGTTACTGGTACTGTGATGATTAAAATTTTCATCGAGTTTAGTCATCGATAGTAATGTATCCTATCCACCAACATTCAGCAAATAAAGATGTCAATAATATTACAGCTTATTTGCATAAAGTACCATTTATCTAAGCGACAGTACAGTAGTTTACTAAGAGAATTTAGGGGACATTCCTGGCAATCAGAGTTGAAATGAACCTGAGACTGGCATGTCTCGAAAGAATAACAGTTATTTGCCACACTTACGGATCTCATCTTTTCCTCTTCTAGCACGCTCTTGACCAAGGACGGCGGCAAGGACAATAATAATGATCAACAAGATAACTAGAACAACGGCCGCAGCTATTAGTTTGACTTTGTCGAAGAATATTCCTTTAAATTCTCCTTTTCCAGACGTATTCACTTCAGGATCGCCGTCGATTTGATTCAGAGGTATTTCTGCCTCTGTTGAACAGTTGGCCATAAGGCTATCTGGCGAGATGTTCAGTCAATAAAAGAAATTGTGCGTGTCAGAGTAGACTGCTTGATAAAAGTATTAAACCCGAGAAGAAATACTACACGTTGAAGCTAGGCGTTAAAGCAATGTTTAAGTGGTCATGTGCTCGCCAATTGTTCCCACATGAAGCACTATCCATGCAATTTAAATATCAAGTTATGCAAATATGGTTTTCCACTTGTAAACAAACGCATTGTCACGCAGCCCGATTATTGTTTTGTTGTGGGCGAGCATTTTATCGGGAAATAATTTTTTAGAAACATTTTTCTTGCCAATGATGAAGGAAAAAAAAAGGAGTTCGGGAAAATTGACCAGGTTGGACTTACTCACTATTTAAAAAAAGAGCCAAGATAATTAAATTAGCGACCAATGTTGACAGCTTCTATAGCTAGTTGTCGGTCAGCCTCTTCAGAACGATTTTCTATTCTAGAAGTGTTCATTGGGACGTCAGTTGAACACGTAACTCAGTATTTTCTCGAGGGTCGTTTGATTGAAATAAAAGCCTGGCGGGGGAAAGATATGGGATGGCTTTGCAGACTTCGCCCTGTGTTCAAACATGGGGCGAAGATTTTGATACTACAAAAGATATGTAGCATAATAGCGTGACACTGATGTTATGCCAGTTTGTCTTTCCTTAAAAATTTGAGCCTTTGATGAAATGCTCTGCCCGGGAATTACTTCTGACAAAAAAGTTTCACTTCCTTTGCTTACAAACTACTTTACGTATTATTCAGCGCACCTGACTGAATTGTATCGCAAGCCAAAAGCTCAGATACAAATTTAATTAAGTAAAACTTAAAGTCACGTACTTACTTCTTCCAGGGAGTTAACTGTTGTGTTTCAAGGACAGCATCGATCGCTGGCTTTAAGATCTCTGTGCCAATTACTTTCCTGATTTTTCTCTGGGCATATAGGCTGTAGCTGTTTCATTTTAATCGAAAAATTTTACGAAAAGAAAAAATAAATTAATTAATGTCATGTTGTCAGAACAAACACGGTCAGCATTAGCCGTTGTAAATACAGTTGTTGATGTCCTCGTGAGGTTTTGAGAGCCTGCTTAATAATACCAAACTTAGTTCGTGTTATCAAGGGTAAGATTACACCATATCATGCAGTAAAACGATAGCTGGTTCGAGTTAGAAACGGGAGAGAGGGGGTGGATGGTTTGATTTAGTTGATATCCAGCATTCGATCAACCGAAGGTCAAAATTACAGTAAATATAAATTATGACGAAAATCTAGTGGTCGATGAGGGACTTTCCTCTGAGCAGAAGTCGAGCACATTTAGTTTACACGTGTCCTCTGAATGACTGTCAATATGGTTTTTTTTCCAAACGTTAAGAGAATACGACGACTAATCCCCTCTTTTCCCCATAGATCATGTGATCTCCCAAAGTCCTGCAACCCCCCCCCCCCACCCACCCAATCCGGCGATAAATCGTGGCTGATCCCTAAACTAATTTTGCAGCGTGTTTGGAATAACTGAACTAATGCAGTGGTGAAAAAGTGAAGTTTTCCTTTACCGATTAATCAACGTCCCGAATCTTCTGGCATCAATTTACTAAGTAAATAAACTTGCTGTGATGTTGAGTAAGAGGTAAAATTAACTGGTTTATGAAATAATCGACTGGCATTCATTTTTATAGTGGTTATCTTAAATTATGAAAAGTCAAATGTGGCTTCTCGAGGTAGAAAATTGGAAAATATTCACGCACAAAGTAGTCCTTGGAGTACATCGATAAATAACTTTATCCGAGTGACGTCAGCAAACGCTTTTGTTTGTAGTTGCACGTGCAAAGGCCTTTGAGAAACTATAACTACGCTGGTCTTCAAGATAGATGTATTAACATGTGTTAGAGGGAAATCAAATTTACTATTCGAACCTCGTAAAACTGGAACGTTCTGAAAAAAAGGTGAGGAATCTTAGACGAAGAGTTTGTTGCGTAGGATAGCTGTCAATTGTAGTTTCTATGCAAGTTTTGGAAATCTATTTCCACTGCGGCCGAAATAAATAATTACACGATAACTCATGCAACATTAATATGAAACTATTTGTATTGATAACCGAAGCAAATCACATTTAGTTTTGAGTTAAGGTTTTTTAGGGGGTCTCATAAATCAGCCCTAAGATTTGAGAACAAGCAATTCAGTGTACAATGAGAAAGTAGCTCATCTGACGTTGACTTACCGAGTAAGGGGCACACTATGAAAACCATCAAAGATACTGATTCCATGATTCCATGGTGGCTTTGAGAGGGTTATCCATGTTAAAATTGACCCATCCTTACGACTGGTTTTCAATAGCGCATCAATATCCTTTCATCATTCAAAATGTCTTTCAACTGAAGTAAAATAAATGATAAACCTCTCAGATTTTAGGTTTGAAAACGATTTTTGTGACCACCTTAAAAGGGGAAGGAAAAATAACAGCTGTTGCCGAAGGTATAACTCCACAAAAAGGCTGGATACTGTTATTTCACCAAAAAAGTGCCCGCCAGCTAGTTTAGTTAAGCGTGATCAATACCTCAAAATATCAACCTAGAATCCAGAGAAACCGAGTAAGCTGAAAATTCGGTGCAGTACGAGCAATTCCAGCTGGCAATGAAGTGTTTATTGGAGGAGGGTGTGGGGTAGGTCCGTAGTGCTGGCTACCATCAAACTCTATAAGGATGGGACTTTTAGTAGGAATGCCGTTGGATTGCGGAGGGGGAGGGGCGGGCCTGGTCACTTACAATTTTGTCGTCGTTGCGGCAACAATAACGCGTGTCAATGCGGGGTTTAAGTGGGTAAGTAATCTGGCATGATATATAGCTATCAACAAACTCTATGGGCACAGAACTATTAGGTTTCATACATCTAAGGTTTATTAAATGGGGTTTGTTGCAGCTAAAGCACAAAATCTCAACAATAACATTTACAGCTTATTTCTTCACTTTCCCACCCTGATGTTTCTTAGTTGTCCTCCCTCCCCCCACCATGCGAACTTTAGGAAACTCAAAGTTCAACAACTTCCAAAAGGGGAGTGTTCCTACTAGGTCTAAAATAAGTGTTAATCTTTTTTTTTGTTGTTGTTTTAGAATAAATTTGGCTGTAAAGGTTCAACCTAACCTTAGAGGGTAATTAATCACTACCTGTGTTAAACCGCCAATTCAATTCAACTTCTCTAAAATATATTTAACAAGAGATTTTAAGGCCGAGATAAATAAGACAGATAGGGGAGTCTATTTCTTTCCTTAATCAAAAGTTTTATTGAAGATTGATTCTACTACTTGACAAATAATAGAAGAAAACGTTTACAGCTGTTACTTCTGCAAGCCAAAGTTCTCCAAACAACCCGCAAAAATATGATAAGAAAAAATAAGGGCAACTCATGTTCAGTTAACGTTCACCGATTTTGAACTACATGAACGAAAACACGGCTGTAAAAAATTAATAACGCAGTAACAATAGTATTTCTGATACTCAACTCGATGCTGATCTAAAACACAAAAGCCATTACAAAGCATGAGATGAAGATGACAGAACTCATAACAGGCAACGGAGCTCCATTACACAGATCCTCAGAGCAGCAGGTTATTTTGCATTCTTTGTCTCTGCAGAAGTCGGACTTTTCCCAGTCTTCACACGTCAGTGTTGAAGAAACGCAGTCTTTGTCGTAGCCATGTACCTGTTTACCATCCTCCGTGAAGCTCCCGAACGCTTTACCACACCGATCAAGTCCACCGGCACATGTAACTTCTGTTTGGTTGAGTGCGCAGTCCTCCCAACTCTTTAAACTGACGCACTTGTACCATTTTAAGCCAGACCCTAGGAAAATTTTATTTTGTTAGTGGCCATTTGAAAAGTCACCGCTTTTTTAGGTACAAACTCTCGGGTGTAATTATTAACTATTCAAGGTATGATTAATATCGCCTTATTAGGAAGCAATTCTGATCGGTTGTAACGATTATCCTGCAAGTATGAATGGAATTGTTGTGAACTACTTGAATTAGAAGTGTTTGCGAAATACTGAAATTAAGACTGTTCTGGCTAAGGGCTTAGCTTAATCATCCTACGATTATCGCTTGTCGTGTTTGGGTTTGTCCTTGACTTTGCTTAGAGTCCACAAAGGGAAGTTTTCTCAAATGTCTTACGAAATTGTTTGGGTCAGTAGCATTCTAAAAATATGTTTATTCCTAAACACGCCTACCGGTAAGATATTTCATAAAGAACACCTACTTAAAGGCTGAATAAGAGAGAGATACAGAGACTCAGTTATTCAGATGGAAAGTCAGTAAGAGTCATTAAACAGCGAGTGAATAAAAGTTCTTGATCAAAGACTCCTGTTGTCTCCGTTGCGCGAGTTGTTCAAGCTAGTTAACCCCAACAGTCCAACAAAATAAATACAAACTTGTATATTCAGAAATAAAAATATCAGAAGAAAAAGTATCCAGATCTATCCCCTTCAAATGAATTATTTCAGCAGGCTGTTAATCTTGAGCTTAACATAATTTCGAATTCGAACATCTTGCCACTATATCTTGCTTTAGTCCTTGAACTGCATACAGTTTATAGCAGTGATGATATATTTGCACGAAGGCAGGCAAAATCTTAAGTTACCACCAGTTTATGAAATACGTTTGGGTTAATCGCCTCTCGTTTCTTGCGAAAATGAAATACGGCTCACAATAGGGAAATATCGAAGAAACAAACAGTGCAATGTTATATATCAAACGCCCTCCGTTATGACAGCGAACAATCGTGAAATATGTTCCGAATTCTATTGTTCTTACGTGGCAACATTTAATTTCCTTTAAATCAGCAAGTCTCAAGTCACTCAAATTTCGCGGAATTTTGCGACTCGAAAAATTACCTCGACCAGCTAAACTAAAAGCCAGGAATGCAAGACGATGAACTTATTGCGCAAACAACGGTTCTGAATTCCCATGGGCTGATTAAAATGTCAAATCGAAAAGACTCAACCTTTTAGAAAAGGACATTGAATCTACAACTTGCAACCTCTGATGATCGCTCTAGTGTCACAATCAAAATGAAACTATTGGTAAGTGCAACAAAAAATTGCTCCTTTTTTAGTTTTTCGGGATACGTGATTCAAGCAGATCGCTTGTGCAGCGGTTGGGGAGCTAGATTCATTGGCACAAATTGGCAATCAAAAAGGACTAGACAAGATTAATGTCAGTTAACTGTGTAAGCCAATGGGATTCATAGTTTGGAAAGATAAAACTCTAAGTCTTGCTTTCCTGGAATCAATCTTGTTTCTGAGAAATACTTCTTCATGCCAAAAGTAGAAGGGCACTTTCCCCTCCCTGCTTAGGTTTTAAGTGAGAGGATTCTGGCTGTGTCATGACAAAATTTACCTAATCCCCTCCCAAGGGTCTGTAAGGTAGTCTCCTTCCCAGTCGTTCTAAGACTCGTCACGCAACGTTCCTCCCCAAGTCCGAGACTGAAAACGGCTGCGAAGGAGACTATCAAATGCCAGTCATTTGCAATTTAATGCAACGCCAGCTACAATGGACGCGTTATTCAAATAAAGGTGTCTAACATTTTTCGAATTTTATCCAACCCAAACTACAGATAACTGTCATGATTAGTCAACAGGTGACGCAAGTCTCTAACTTATTTGTAAGTTTAATAAGCTCAAGTTTAAGACCGTGACGATGTTGTTACGTGGGCCACGCTTGCCTTTACTCATGAAAAGGAGTACGTCCGTAAACCAGACCCTCTTAGGATCTTCATCATTTGCTGTAAACGTAGGTTTTGCGCCACGAAAACTTGTAAGCGTAGTTTGTTCAGCTTTTCAGCTAAAGCCCCGCAGTAACAAAACTGGATAGGACAGAATGAACGAGAGGGTAGACTTTCCGATTTGCAACTCTTTCAACGGATCTTCAAATGCTTGCACTTGACGTCTTGTCAGGTACGACAAAATATTTTATCATGATAGTGAACAATTATTCGATGAGCTTTTTGTAACCCTTACCAAGACCTGGATTATTCTGAATATCAAAAAAACCGAATGTAATAATTGTTTTAGTATACGTTGAACGAAAAAAAGGGTCACGATAGTAAATGGAACTGATAATTTATATCTAAACGTGTAAAAATATACAAATCAACAAGCAACAAGTAGGGCGCGAACTAGACATGATTACCCTTAGGAATCGTGCACTGCGGTCATACATGACATGATTACCCGCAACCTTGAATGTCCTAGACATGATTATTGCATAATTTGCAGCTAGATGACGTGCCAGGTGCTGATTTCGAAAATTAACTTTACGCTTCTGGCCGATCAGAAAAGAGATAGTGAGTTGAAGGTATAATAATATTTATAATAACATTAATAATAATAGTGATATAGCGGGGATTGGGATCTAGTTTTTACAGCAATACAGACAATAATGACATAATTATTCCTGCAATTATTATTCTTACTAACATGGCGAAAAAGTAATATAAATTATGATCTAGAGCGTTTACGAAGTCTTTAAAATAATTTATGAACGAGAAAGCTTGGCTCATTCCTGTTTCTACATTTTCAGCCATATGGACAAGTACCAGCATACAAGTTAGCATGGCTTCTCTAAAATTATCCCAATATTCCAATCCAACCATAATAACTTTGCATTCCTTGTAACATCTTTTCTTTCTTTGTGTGGTTTTTTTCCCCACTAGTCGAGTCACGTCATCCTTCCAATGCACAAGTGAAGTCTCTCACGAGCCACATCCTTGTATTCGTGCCAGGCTTTCTCTTCGGCAATCTGGAAGGCTTCTGCGGAAGGCTCTATTCCTTTTGAAATGAAAATGATAATAAAATAATGATAATAATAATTTAATGTAAATGTTTCTTTCTGGAAAATTTGAAAAGTTTAATTTTGTTGCTGCCTTTGAATAAAAGAATATAGTGTCCCATTATTTTCTCTTGCCTTGAATCATTATTTCCTTATCTGGTATATTCAATAGCTTTATTACAAGGTGTTATAAGCCAAGTTGTATTTAATATTATTTGTACATACCACATACGCAAATACTAGTTCAGAGGTGATTAACTGGTACTATTTACCGCCGAGCAGCTAAGGAGACAAAATCGCGCATGAAGAGTTCAACAACTCATCCTTCAAGCTTTGGTACATCCATCGAAATAACCTAAGTTTCTGGTTTCCGTGAGGTGTACGGTATACCAGAACATTTATTTACCTCCTCTTTGGTCAATGATTTTTACATGTATTTGCAAAATCATCTCTTGCTACATTTAACTCAAATGTTACCCGAGGCAGTTTTTTTTTACAACCGAAGGTATTTTTCCCTCCCAATATATATGGAATAGCTAATCATCGTGTTAGATGTAAATTCTTTTCACCTTGAGCATAGTTTCCCCTTCGGATGAAGTAGTCTGTCTTGACGATATTAAAACTCATGCGCGGCTTACTCTGGTAGTACACTAAGTGATGTGTTTCTATCTCCCGGATCAGTTGCTGTGCTTTGGCCATTTGTGGCTCAGGAACTACTCTCTGGACGTCAAGGTGTTTCACATGCCTGGAAGATTTGACGTAGAAAGCGAGCTGCCTGTTTTTTGATCTGATCTGGCAGCGATTGGTGATAGGCCTTGTATCGGCAATCAAATGATTTTGAACATCTTGAAAATACTGCTCTGCCAAGGTCTCTTCTTGAGCCGTAATACCGATTCTTGCTAATTTCTCAGCAAGAAATGCTGCATAGAAGTATCTATTTTCCGCTGTTTCCTCGCCTGCTGCACAGGGCCACAGAAGCTAGAATTCAAAGATTGAAATTAAGTTTGGGCATTTTGATAATCAAACGCAAGTCAGTTGGACATTATAATAACCAGATATTGATAACTTCAAAAGGCGGCTTGGGATTCAAGTTCGTGGTAGACTGCTTCGGGGAAAAGTCTATAAAATGATGTCGATTAGACTTCATGAATGTATCTCTGTTACCCTCACCTCGACAGAAACATCCAGGCACTCCCTAGCCCTTTCATAGTCTCCTTTTCTACGAGCTAAGGCAGACTCGACATATTTGAGCTTGGAAAGGATGTAGCAATGATTAGGTGAATGAAATCTTTGGGAAGTCTCCAAGGCCTGATTGGCGTGTTTCTTTGCGTCCTCATGTCTGTTCTCATGCAAATCCAGTAAGGTTTCCTAGAGGAAAATGGTATAAGAAAATGAACTATCTGACTCCTCGGCATAGTTAACTGTGTTAATTTCCCCGAGAAGAGTAGGTTTGAAAATTTAACACACTTCTTCCAGTAAAAAAAAAATTCCCTCTCCTACCCCCAGAGAACATGCAAGCAACTACTTTCGCATTCTTAGGTTTTCATTTATTCTAAATCATGACAGAGGAAGCCCCCAGAATACTGTGCATGTGATCCTGATGAAATATGGTTCTTTTCGTTGTGCTTATTTTAAAAAAATAAACAACTCAGGTGATAACGAGTTGGCGTCATCATCATGTATAATAAAGACCAAAACTTTAGAAGAACAGGAAAAATGAAATGGAAAAATTTAAAGCACTCACTTCATACAATATCAATGGTAGCAAGTCCACGAACCGGGGATTCCTGTCAATATACATCTGGAGCAATTTTTTGTGCTTAGTAAAACGCACATGGTCCCCTGATCAAAAATAAGGTTTTTATTAGTAAAAATGAAAAAAAACAATGTTCTGATTTTCTCTCCTAAAGAAATGATTAAACCCACCGTTATCTGCCAGGCGTTGAAAATGACCGACCATAGACATTCCTATGGGGCTGGACCACAAACCTATGAATCAGACAAGATAAGAAGTCATTTACTGGTCTATGACAGCAACCAGTGAGATTGAACTCACTGTACCTTAGAAATAATGGATAGGTTACCACTTACACTGCAGCGCTATCATTATATATAGTGTTGAAAGAATATTCGTGGCAAAGCTAAACTCGAGCCATTATTATTATTTATGGGTTTCCATCTGAAGCTAGATATCCTCTCCAAAAAATTTACATTTTGCCTACCCTACTACTAAAAACAATTCCTTACACGCCTCAATTCATCTGAATGAAGTTCCTTATCAATGGAAAAGATACAAACCTTTCGGTCTTAGTTTTCTGATGGGTTGCTCAATTCCAGATCCCTCCAGAAATTCCTCAAGACGGGGGCCTGGAACCGAAAAGAGCTTTTGAAAATAAGCGACATTTCGGCTCCTATCCATAGAGGTGCAAAGCCGCACTGTGTGAGAGAAGGTCTCTGGCCTGACGGATGGAAGAAGAAGGGTGACCAGTCCGGTGAAACGGTCCTGAGATGCGGTTAATATCACTGCTGGTGATGAGATATTCACTTCAATCAGATACTCTCCACGGTTCTAGAGAAAATCACATGGAATATTATGTCTTTAACACCTGAACGTGAACTCAAAATTCTCAATTTAGCATAATAAGAGTGTACTGAGGTTTTTCGCTTTTGAGTTTTTTTTTATTATTATTTTTATTTTTAGGGTCTTGACTGACGGCAGTTTGATGAGGTGGCCAATAGTCTGCAAAAGAAAACGAGAATATGTACATCATTGACATTAACCTAACATAAAACCTTCGATAACATCCACGAAGAAATCTCTAGATTCGGTCAAAAAATATCTCAACCTCACCTTTGAGGCGTGCTGCCCCCTTCCCCCCCCCCCCCCCCCTCCTTCCAAACATGCTCAATCCTTAAAACCGCTAGTGGAGTAGAGAAGTCTCAACCCTCTCAAAGCTCCTCGACATCGTAGAATGCGAAGACGTTGAATGAGAAAGTATTTAGGTAATATTTGCTTGACGAAAAGACAAAGATAACTTTCAACAGAGAGATGACGATCAAGTACCGGTGACGTTTTTTTAGCAGGCACTGTTTTAAATTTGATTTACTCACAACAGAAAATCCAGCCTCGGTAGGACTCATCTCCCAGCGACATATTTCATAACTGGGGTATAATTCAATTCCCAGTTGATAGTGAATGACGACATATGGCCAATGAACTGTAGGATGTTCCATTGCACTGTCCAAGCTGGGAATTTGTCGAAGACGATAAAACGATTCGAGTCCATGGTACCTCTTAAGGCTAAGAATAATAAGATGCAGTGTTTGGTGCTGTACCTCTCCTGACATCTTCGCTATGGATTCAGTAATAACAGTGTAAGCAAATATTCACCCGTAAACAAAGGTGGACATGAACTACTCTCCACAATTCAGTTTAGTAGAAGTCAATCCAGTGTAATAATCACAGTGACTTTTTGCTCAGACCTACTTTGACAAATAATACAGCAGTTTAAGTGTCGACCGCATACTGGCTAACAGTTCTTTGCGCACTTTGAAGCGGGTTACCCCTGACTTGAAGATCCCGCGCTAGTTATCGCGGCTCTGCGGCTTTCATTTTTACGTAAAAATCAGTACTAAGACTGTAAGCGGTAGGACTCATCTCCCAGTCAGTTTATAAGGGGTACATTTATAAAGAAACTGTGGTGCTGCGTCGGTTGGGGTTATTACAAGGAAATTGGTTTATCGTTAAGTTGATAATGTAAATTTTGCTATCGAACAGTATTTGTAAAGCTGGCGTTTCGAGCATTAGCCCTTTATATAATTTCAGTTTGTTTACTTTCAAGTGTGACGAATCAGTTCTGTTTACGGCAAACGGCAAACGGTTCTTACTATTGGCTCTCAGCCGTGGAATAGTAAATATTTTGTAATGGCTGTAGACAAGGTGCTCCAGGGTTGATTTAAGAATCGCTTAAAACGGTAGAAGAATATTAAGACTCAATTTCGCCGTTTTGTAAACGCCATGTCAAAAACGCTTTTCATACGAGAAAACCGACAAAACTGCTCTTAACGAATGTGCTATTTAAAAAACTGAGCGTGGTGAGATAATTTTTCGATAAATAAGTTTATAGCCCTTGATGAAATATTTCAAGAGAAAAACTGCTGGATGTAGGTTTACTTTGGGAAGGCGGAAAAAGCTAAAATACTAGTAAGGCGCATTTAGACTCCCTCAGAATGTGTTCACTAGCTTGGTATATCTGTTCTGATTATTATTGGTTCATGCGTGGCAAGTTAAGGAGGCGGCGAATGGGCGTTCGATGGGCTGATCAAAACAAAAAAATGGCAGTGAAAACATCAGTCGAATTTTGAAAAATCGCATCACGAAAAATCATGAAACACTTCCAAGTCTGAATATACATTCGTGAACATTTTACTATTATCCCTTTCATTAACGAAATTAACGCCACATTCGCCTCGAGAGTCCTGGCAAAATTATGTGAATACATATTGCATTATGTAAAATTACCTATTATGAAATTCACGGATTGCCTCGAGAGTCCTCGCAAAATGATATTAATACGTAATGTATAGTACGGTTATTACGAACCAGAATAACGAGTCAACTTAAGTCGAATCCGCTGCTTTCGTTGAATGTCTGTTCTCGTGACAATCAAGATCAACTGAAGGTTCAAATCTTTTAAACGTTTTGATTTTTTTACCGCTTCGGCATTGATCATGTTCCGCTTTTTCCACAAACAAAATTGAACTTACTTTAAGGACCAGATCCTGAGTAAGACTCGTCAAATGGCAGTTAGCGGCTGAAATAACATCTTTCTTTAACGTTGAAAGTGAACTACGCAATGAAGGAATTTACGAATTGGCATTTACAAAGAAATGCAAATTCTCAATGTTTGGACTTTGTTCGGGGATTCCCCCATTATGATGTCATATCAATATATTTTGCCCAAACACCTGAAACGTGCAAGTTGTCATGTATAAAACAATCAGTTTTAAAACTTGTCCCAATTTATTGAGTTTTTAAGTTTTCGGACTCTTTGGATGGTAAACTTGTAACGTTTATGTCTAGATAATGTGACGAGGATAAGCTTTAGAGTTGGCACTTTTGAAGTAAGAAGCATTGCTTTTTTTTTGTGTATGAAGCACCAAATATTAGACCGTAAGTATTAGTGAAGGACTTTATTGGTAAAGAAAGAAATATTAGCTCCTTTTTTGTGTATGAAGCACCAAATATTAGGCAGTAAGTATAAGTGAAGGACTTTATTGGTAAAGAAAGAAATACTAGCTTCTTTTTTGTGTATGAAGCACCAAATATTAGGTAGTGAAGGACTTTATCGGTAAATCTAAACCCTGGGAATGAGAATAGAACCAAGATGGTTGGCGCAATTTTACTTTCCTCGCTTATATACATCCTTTTTCTTTGCATAAATGATATCTTCTTCACTTTCTCTCTGACTGATACTCACAATGATTTTACAGAGTTCAACCGTGCACGGTCTGGGTACTACATTTTAAAAAAGTTAAAGGTTTTCTTTGCTTCCTTTGAGAAAGTAGTGCAACGGTTACGAATGATAGTAACAGGAAGGGAAGGAATGTGATCCGACTCTGGTTGGGGAACGGTATTGCTCGTATCAGTCTCCGAGGAAGTTCCAAGAAGTACATTCCATCGTCAGTTAAATACCTTACTCCAGGGAAAATATCCTGTCGTTCATCATTCCTTACGGTTAATTCAGTGTCTTGACTAAGCTCAACTCTTATTTGGATCTATAAGAGGGCGGCAGCGGTTTCTAACCCAATAATAATGCGTAGCAAAGCAAAACCGCAGACACTAGTTCAGCACGGTTTTTTCAAGAAAAATGTGTCTTTTGGTGGCAAGTTAGTGCTAAAACTGGGGTTCTAAAAGAAACAGCAGGTAATTTAGTGTTAACAACTGGGTTGAAAACGTAAATTAGCCACCGTAAAGAGTAAAAAAGCTGACGTTTCGAGCGTTAGCCCTTCGTCTATCGCTCTGACGAAGGGCTAACGCTCGAAACGTCAGCTTTTTTACTCTTTACGGTGGCTAATTTACGTTTTCAACCCAGTTGTTAACACTAAATTACCTGCTATACTCTCCCACCGACGCAGCACCACAGTTTCTTTAGAAACTTACCCCTTCATTCTAAAAGAAACGTTTCGTCTTTGTTTGTTTTGGCTGCTGGTCTTCCTGTTCGCTGTCTATGTCGAACTCGTTCTCCAGTTCGTCTTCTTCCTCTCTTACAGCTCATTCTTCTTGCCACACACTTCATCCTCGTTGCCTTCCAGAGGGTTAGATTTACTGCACTGCTTGAAAGCGTTAACGACCAAATCCGCGGTTATCTTTTCCCATGCTTTGTGGATCCATCGCAAAACGTGGAAGTTTTTCGTCATAGACTTCAGAAATAGCTTGCCAATTGATGACAATGGTAACTTTGACCCGGGTGTCCTCGGTGATTTATTTGTAGCTGTTCCAAGACACACAAATCCTTTACCTGACTGCTCTGACGATCTCCTGTGGCTTAGTTCTATTAATTACAGGACACCTAATCGGTATAAAAACACTGCGGAGTTCAGGGTTTTCCATCATTTGGGACGCTTTCATTACGGCATATGAAAACAATCAATCAGCAACCCCTGATTGTTGCTCAGGTACTCTACGAACTATTTATATAGATACATGTAACTTACAACTTAGGGAATATATCGCATTGACGTTATCTTCTGCAGCGGTGGTTTAACATAGACTAATTAGGAATAAATGATTAACTATACTCGCAGCTTTTAGCGAAGCGCTGGCTTTTAGCTATCGGAAGTATAGATGCACAAGTCATGCTTGTGCGCGTGACAGTATCTGGAATCTTTGAAATCTGTTCTACGCTCCTGTGGACTTGCTAAGGTTACAGTGATGTAATGATGTAAGAACTCGAGTTTCCATTCAGCTCTGTCAGACTTCTGCAAGGAAATAAAAGACAGAAATCAGATTATTTTTATCTGCGTTCTCTGTAGAGTTTCAGCGAATCATAAAATTGAAAGAATTTTCGCTTATGTAATCAATGCCTTTTGCCAACTATGTTAACTTGGCTGTAATGTAAGGCTATGTATCACCAAGCTAGCTGGGCTGCTCCTGTTTTTCAAATTTCTAATGCCTTTATTACTTATTTGCAGGCCAGCGGTAATTTCCCAGTCCTAAATTGCAAGGAAGTTGTATCTGCGGAAAATAGAGACGGTCGGAAAATTCATCCTTCAGTCCAAAAGAAATAGTGACGTTGAAGCTTTTCGCAACGAGTTTTGGTTGGCCCCTGCCGACTGCTGAAAAATCACCAAGTGAGGCTTGAAGCTTGTGATTTAAATTGTGACAGTTTTATCATGGATGGGCCACTTATTGGTCAGCCTGAATTGGATCTCAAGGATGAAACCAAATACTTATAGTCTAATGGAACCGTAACGTTTCTCTTGGAAGCGAAGGATCCGAAGAACAACAGGACCTATATTGATGGACAGCTTAATTTTTTTAGGTACTCGTTCGATGATGAAAAGTTGACAGACTGTTTATAGATGTGCAACACTGATCTTTTTAACACTGATCCTTTACTGATTCTTTTAAGCTTAGTAACTCGCTGATTGCCATTCGGGTGTTTGACGCGTACACAATTGATGGCGAACCAACCTGGTTAGATCATATCTAGCCTATATTTAAACAGTACGCCAACATGTTTCCAGCGATGACTGAGAACTTTTTTTTTGTTTGTCCCTAATTACACATCCCGACTTCCTGATGGGGTACATCCTGACCTAATTGTGGAATATCTTCATGAAAATTAAGCAGCCAGAATTTGAACTCCAAGACAAGCTGGGGCATGTGTGGGAGTATGTTCGTCGCAGTAGATCCAATACGATGGATTGCCAGAGGACAGATGAAGGTGAAGGCTGCTCTAACGGTGACATCAATAACTATCAAGGCCATTGTCAGCATCCAACTGATAGGAACCATATTGCAAACTATGGTATACGAGGTGAGCCGTAAAATTAAATATTTACGAGGCCCCTAATTCTTATTTACTCTTTTATTTATTAACTTTTAGGTCATCAAACTGATGCTATGGAACGTTTGCGTCAAGCGGCAATGGCTACGAGTTCCAAGAGTGTAAACGGAAAGTTACCATTTGGGTGAATTGCAATTCTGGTGGTTATTTCTGACAAGGAGGAAATTCTCTATATGGTAACAAAATAAGTGTAAACCGTACGAAAACTGCAAGGTAGGGAAATTTTTCTTGGCCTCCTTAAGTTCTGCTTAAAAGTCCGATTGGAACATCTGAAGCAATATAAAAATACCAAACCAGCGATCAGTTCCGGCAATATCTTTCATTTGTCCTCAATAGGTTTCTCAGCCATGTTTTCAGAAACGATAACTGATTATTCAGAAAAGATACAGAACATTCCTTTGTTCAAATATCACTACTCTTGACAATAACTCTAAACGCAGTGCAATAATGAAACTTGCTTTTTAACTTACTTCATATAGCACTAGGTTAAAGCAACCGATTTTATGTGATCGTTCCTATTACATTTTTGTACCACTGGCTATGTTTTGTTGTTAAAATAATCACAGTTTTCTTTCCTCTTTATACTTAGCTTCCTGGTGGAAATACTAAGCAATTCGTCTACCACTATAACACAGTTGGAAACTTTTACCATTACATATTGAGAGTCCTGGGAAACTTGACAAATTGTGGAAAAATAGTGATATATTTACCGGGAACCTAAGCAAACAGGTTGTTGCTTTCCAGTCAATTGATGAGCATGACATCTCAGTTTACGATTGCCATACCGCAGTTGACGCTATTCAGGGTATTATTGAACAGGGTGAAGGTAGCGATCCCTGTAATCCACTAGCCTGTAATAAGAATGAAATGAAGGATCTTTCACATTACTTCTTGTTTAAATCAGTCGTCGAAGGGCGAGGCATTCAAGTAGTGAAGGAAAGTGCTGGTACCACCATTGACACTGCTAATGTCTCTCATCGAATTGACAAACCTAAGGTAAGTCATCGCAACCAAAAAGCAAACAGAGGAATAAGGAAGGTAATAGATTGGCCAAATTTAATATGTGTTTTACCTTATACAGCCTTGTAATGGTACTTACTACTTCAATGGTTCAGAGATAAGTTTTGATCCAGAAGGTGTCTGGCCAATGATTCCCAACCCTAGGTTGTCAGAGTATACTCCTGGGTCAAAAGCATACAAACAAGCAGTGCTATTCAACAAAGCGTACACAAAGCTTCTCAAATCACTGGAACACGCCTGTAATGGTCACCCAGAGACAATGGAAGATGCTACTGGCCTCATGTACGGAGTTGAACTTCACTTGAAAGCTCTGCTGCGCACGCCTGTTGACGATAACGGTGATCCTGACATCGAACCCAACGCCGGTCCAACTTTTGAATTTACACCGTGAAGCATAGACTGTCATTAACTGGAATATATTCATGTGCATTGAACAACCCTCTCATCATCATGGGTATTCGGTGAAACTACTTAAAATAAATTTCTTTTTCTTTGCGTGCGGGGAGTTAACCATATATTAAAGGGATAAAATATTTCTCAATTTCATCATTCACATGCCTGTGGCTCCCTTTGATTGTAGGTTCTGCAATTACATACATTTTTCATTTTATAGAAGCCTACACCTGGAATATAAGATTTCAGGCCGAACTTCATGATCTTTGGACCATCACAATTTAATATTTTGTGGTTGTTTTCCATTCATTTGTCGTCATCTGACAAACAACATCCTGCATGGATGCACAAATCAATTTAAGATTAGGAATGTTTCTGCTCCCCCTGTTGACGAAGGGCTAAAAGCCATAAAGATCTGCGTACATCTGCGTAAAAATGATAAACCATGTTATGCAGTATGGTTACTTCTGCAAGCGGAGTATTGTAAGTGGCATACAACATAGGTCCGAGCACTGAACTTTCTGGGACCCCACAAGAGCGATCATAACTTGAGCAACTTTGGTTATCAAAATAAAGACTACTTTCTCTCTGTCACAAAAGGCGATATAAATATGACAATTTGGCCATCTTCGTTGGCACAGAGAACGTCAGTTTTGGAATCGGATGAGCGCGGTTTCAGTTCTGTGGCCAGTATTGTATGTGTATAACTCAGTAAACTCATTAACTTTGCTCACGTGTTGGTTGATGGACTTACACACACACACACACACAAAAAAAACAACAACCAAACGAATCACATACTGAGTAAAATTCTTGATGAAAACTTATATACTTTCTAGCTGACGGTAGATACATTATTCAGCTAGAAACCACTCTTTTGAGTCGATTGAACTGAATTGGGAAAAAGCCGTTGCAAAAATATCCTATAAGGTCTAGTTACGTTTTGATATTCTAATTCAGCACCCTAAGGGTCTCTTTAAAACCTTTTGTCCCCTAAGAGTGTTAAGCATTTAATTTCTCCTAACTCAGAATATGGTTTGCTTACTATTAAGGTCACAGTGGAGTCATGAGAATCGTTACACTCACATGAATGGAAATTCTTTGCTGAGAGACAAAAGTTAGGGGGCCAGTGTAAAGGAAGCTAGCATTACATGGCTATTGAATACGGACGAATTCAACACGACCATCAGTAACGTATTCAGGTTTATGATGGTTGGTCTAACAAAAAAATTCATATAGGATCAGGGAATAAGAAAAGTAAACATTTTAAAGGCTAGTAACGAACTGATCCTCACAAGGTACAGAAACTGCAGAAATGGAGTTTGAACATCATTAAAAGTATCACGAATCCGAGCATAAAATGACCTACATGTAAGTACTAAACTTAGTCCTTGATACGGCTTTACCCCACGTGGTGAAATTTTCTGGCAATAGATTATAGAATTCCAAACCGAAAGTGATGATGTCTTCAATTTGTTCAGTTAGAGGATAACTGTAATAGACGTAACTTGTAACTTCTACCGCAAAAGTTCAAATTAGCATGAATATTTTTATTTGGGCTCTTTAAAGCGTCTCTTTACGAAATTACTTTTGGCTGAAGGCCGTTAAAAGAAGAAAGGGATACAAGGCTTGCAACTTGGTGGCCGCCAGCCGCGACCTCCTTCACCTGTCTCCATTTCTTCTCGTAACGGCCTCCAGCCAAAAGTAATTCCGTGAAGACACTCCAAACGGCTCACGAAGGCGAAAAAATACGACAAATGCATCAATCAATATTTCCTTTAACTTTATTGAGATATTCAGAACGAGATGTAATTTAGATGTGCAATTTTCAGAGCTTTGTTTATAACCCTCATAGATTTTGTTCGTCTCATGTCAACGATAATTAACCGCGAACACATAGTGTGGTCTGCCTGTGCCGTGACCTATAAAACAAGCAGTAAACTCCTGCTTGATGATAGGTTTTGCCCGTCGCTTCCTGATCGGAAAGAGCCAAGAGGTAAAAATAATATATTTCGATTAATACCACATTATAGTATCTCAATATCAGTACCACAAAGTGTACCAATTAGAATGAAAAATGAAAAGAAGATTCTAATCATTTTAGCTGATACGTACTCTGCCAGTGATCATCATGGGTGATAATTCGCTTGGTTTCTTTCTGAAGTTTCAATTCTCTAACATGAATTATTGTTTATAATAGATAGTTCATGGTCATTAATTTCGAATCAATTCATTAATTCGAAATGAACTTCTAACCGAAAGATTGGAGGTTACGATCAGATAGTATCAGCTTCAGGATCATTTTGAAGTAATTAAAGTAAAAATCAGCCTCTCGTTCCAAAGATGGAATGTCATCATCATCTCTTGGGAATCGTACTCTAATATTCCATCTTCCTCTTCGTCTTCTTGCTGCTCCTCGAAGTCAGAGCGTTCGAGGCTGACCGGTTCGACCGGCTGAATTTCTCTCTGATAGAGGTACGACGGGGAAGTTCCATCTCTTGCCATCGTTGTTTCCTGTCTGATAGAGCGCTAACGCACTGCTGCAACAAATGTTTACGCCCAATCCTTCATTTTCTGTATGCTCTGTGGTGCCATCGGCACAGGTGGTAACGGTTGAATTGCTGGTATGCTCGACAGGATCATGGCTCATTCGGGTACAGGATACCAAGAATGTGGATTTGTAAAATAGTGCGCCGCCCAATGGGTTGTCCTCATTAAGCCTTCTTTTGCTGCATTTCTAAAGTTTCTTGAGCAATCCAACACCTTGCAAAGTTTATCTTTGTGATGCACAGTCGAGTGAATATTCTTCACTTCTAGTGTCGTGCAACTCAAAAGGTTAAAAGCATTATAACGGTATAACTCTGAGACTTGCCAGGCAGCCCGACTGCCTCTTGAATTCTAGAGAGTCTGTGCACTTGGTGCTTTTCATGGACTGAGAGATCAATTTCTTCATAAATTCTCGTCAACGTACATCCCGGTTCTCGGTTTGTTTAGGTGATTATTTCTCGAATCCCACGCCTCAAAATCGCCGATTCCCGTGTCCCGTTCATAATGGCAATCCCTCATCTCGCTCCCTTCTTACTTAATATTCCCGGATCACGGCCTTTAATTAAGCCCAATCCCGGATACCGAAAAACCTATTGGGGACCCTCTGGAAAGGGATGTATTAACCATAGTGAAGAGAAGTTTGTTTTCGCCATGGAAATTAAGGTCGCAAAAAATTTCAAGTGCGTATTGGCTGCCGTTAACGTATGATGGTAAAGTTTTGACGATAAGAGCCACAATTTTTCCTAAATAGCCTGAAATAAGCTCGGTGGGACAACTGCAGGCCGAGACGATGGATGAATGTATTCGCTCTGATGATGGGCTAACGCTTCGCTCTGACGAAGGGCTGACGCTCGAAACTTTAACTGATGATACTAAATTAACCGATAAATAGGATTTATTATTATTTATTAAAAAATATTTAAAGAGGGGGCCCAGCTCGCCATAGCGGTTTTCAGTGAGGCCCTCAAAATTAACAATATATAAAATAAATAATCGCGTAATTAATAAGTCAAAGCACAACAGTGGGAACTATGAATTATCTAAAACATGATATAAACAGAAAATAAAAAACTCGATGAACAAGAGATGATACACTAAACGACCATTAAGATTCAAAAAGTTTAAGCAATGAAATTTTAAAAGCATCATAAGGTAGACATCTCATGTCTTCTGGAAGGGAATTCCAGTCTGTCAATGCACTATTAAAGGATCTGAGTAGACCCCAGTTCGTGTTTGATCTAATAGATCTAATATTTTCCTTGGAGCGAGTGTTATGGCTATGATAGTCTGTGCCTCGAGTAATCATACTGTTTCTTTCACTGTCATTTATAAGTTTATGCATCGGCATAAAGACACCGTTGCATTGATCTTCTGGATAATAGATTGATCCAGTTTATATCCAGAAGTGCTTGAGTTGAAGAGGAAAATGTCGCTCGATCCAGTACTAGCTTAGCTTCTTTATTCTGAAGAACTTGAATAGAATCCATTGAAACTTTGTTATTTTTATCACCCCATACGATACTTGCATATTCGAGAATAGGAATGACCATTGTTGACACATAGATCCTCCTTCCATAAACTGGGAGAAGATGCTTGATTCGTTTTAGCACACCTAGTTTCTTTGCTATTTTACTTTGTAGCTGTTCAATATGGTCATGCCAAGTAAGATGCTGGTTTATGATCACTCCGAGATACTTGAATTTGGTAACGTTCTCTAGTTGATCATTATTGGCTACAAGGGCTATGTCATTAAACTGACTTAATTTGTCACGTCCTCCATTGACCATAAACTTCGACTTAGTAACATTTAGTGTCAGCTTATTGTTATGTAACCAAGATGTAATAGCTGCCAAGTCTGCATTACGCTTTGATTGCAAATTGGTTGGCGAGTTCTCATGACAATAAAATGCCATGTCATCAGTAAACATCGTCATCTTTGAGTGCCGCAGTTCAGATTGAACTCCATCAATATACACCAAGAATAGCAATGGCCCCAGAATGCTACCCTGCGGCACTCCCATGGTGACTTTAGCTGGGGGGGACAATGCATTTACGCACATTGTTTTTTGAACTCGACCAGTGAGATATGAGAGGAACCATTCTAAGCTTTTCCCTGCTACTCCTAGTGACTTGAGTTTGTTGATGAGGAGCAGATGATCGACAGTGTCGAACGCCTTGCGAAGGTCCAGGAACACTGTTCCCGTCACGTATCCTTTGTCCATATTTTCTAGGACTTGATCTGTAAAGTCGATTAGGGTAGTGGAAGTTGAACGCTTTAGTCGGAAGCCAAACTGCGATTGTGATAATAGTCTGTTTACTTCCAAAAAAGGACTTAACTGAATATGCGCTGATCTCTCCATGATCTTGCTTATAGTTGGTAAGATTGATATTGGTCGATAGTTATGCTTTATTGACTTATCTCCATCTTTAAATAATGCAATGACTTTTGCACACTTCCAGACCCTTGGAAATACTCCATCACTGAAGGATTTATTGATCAAACCAGTTAGTGTTTGGGCAATGACGTCAGAAGCATCCTTCAACAGGCGAGCAATTAGCTTGTCAAGTCCAACAGCTTTTTACGGACAAAGTTCACATCAACATTATCCAAGTGGAATTTAGAAGAAGGAGTGTCGGAAGTAAAAGCAGTCGAAATGTTTGGAAACGGTTTTGCTAGTACTTTCCCCATTGACACAAAGTACTGGTTCATAATCTTGGCGACGAAGAGATTTTCAGTGTGCCATTTCCCGTTTTCAGAGATTGAAGAAACAGTCGACTGTTTAGTACTAGGGAGTACTTGTTTTATTGCGCGCCACATTTCACAGGAATCACCCTTTGCTTCTTCAATAATCTGACAAAAATATTTCGACTTGAGATTTTTTTCTTCATGATTGGTATAATTGCGTAGTTTTCTGTACATTCCCCAGTGGTAGGTACTATTGGTGGAGCGTGCTTTCTTGAGGTGATAGTCTTTATCTCGTTTCATTTCAGCAAGTTTCGATGTTACCCATGGGGTTTTACTTCCCTTAGCTCGCTTAATCTTCAGAGGAGCATGTTCATTCGCTATCTCAGAAAACAATTTTTCCCATAAGAAGACAGCAACATCGACATTTTCGACTCCATCAACAACTGACCAGGGGACTTGATTAAGATCTGTTATAAACTCCGACTTATTATAATTCTTGAAAGACCGATATTCAAATTTCTTTGGTGGAATTTTTGGAACGCCTCCTTTCATCACGCAATAAGCCAAGCTGTGATCGCTTAGAGTTGTATGGATGACGTACGCCAGATTGAACAATCTTGTGTTCTCTATTTGTAAAAATAAGATCAATAAGGGTCTTTGAGTATTCTGTAATTCTTGTTGGTTCATTTATAAGCTGTTTCATGTCATTTACTACGGCAAATGATTTCAGCAATCTGCTTGCGGAACTTTTCCCGTGTTGGTCGATGTTAAAGTCACCCATTAGTACTAATCCGTTCTTATCAAGGTCAATCTTTGCAAAGGAATTGCTTAGAGTTTCCAAAAAGTTTGCTTCTTTCACGTTTGGGGGTTTATATGCAGCAGCAATCAGAAGAGGTTTACACTTTGATCTGTTAATTTCAACCCATAACAGCTCCTCCTTATTTGTTGCTAGATCCTTCTTGACAGTGAAAGGAATATTATCCCGTATATAAAACAAAACTCCACCACCGTTTAATTTTGTCGATCCGTTGCGGTCTTTTCGAACTAGTGTGTACCCTGGTATAGTGACTTCACAGTCAGATATGTTCGAGGAAAGCCAGGTTTCTCTTAGTGTAAGCACATCAAAATTGTAAGTTGACATCAATTCGCGAACACCATCCAATTTATTTACAAGTCTATTGACATTTAGGTGGGCGATCTTGAGTCCTCTCACCAGACGAACTTTAAGAGCGTCGATGGAATCGTTAGACGTTGATGTTTTTGGGTCGTAAGAAACATTTGAAGCAGAAAAGTCCATACAAGACCAACATGTGACCAAGTCGCTTCTATCAAGATATTCACGATGATTCATGTTTGTAAATGCGTGACTTTCAAAACTTGCGTGACATTTGCGTTACAGTTGGCCTTTGTGCCATTTGATTCCTTTAAATAGTTTTTCTCTCCCGCTTTCATTAATCGCCTGTTCATCCAAAGTTAATTTATAAAGTGTGATTTCAAGCCACCGGCGTATAGGGACTGATATGTAAGTTGTTTTCGCTTGTTTTGTTGTTTATCTCGTTTCGAGCAAGCTCTTTCGTCCTTATTTGTATGTATATTTTGTGTTTACCGTAGCATTTGGTTCATTTATTAGTTCCGTTATTATGTTAGATTCATTTACGCTGTTAAGTCGCCACCTGTTTAATTGAATACAATCTATTATATAAGTCCCTTTTTTAATTCGTTTACAGTTTACGAGATTGATTAAAGTTATGTCCCTGTAATATATTCCCTGGTTTTGGTTGGCATTTTTCTCCGGTCACGATTTTCTTGGTATTTCATCGAGCCTTGATGTTCGTTTGCCGCAACAATGTTTATGCATTTCGCATGGAACCAGTGATCACATTGCATGGCTCTTTGATTTTTTCGTCAACCTTTAGTACACAGAGCACAAGGATCTGTTTCTGGGCCAGGATTTAAACTTACATCACCCGCAAGAACCACCAGGAACGAAGCGGCGAGTGAGATGTTTAGTAGTTTCAAGCCAGCTTGGAGTTTACACAATGGCGGCACATCATGAGTACGTGGGCGGCGATGTAAACCTGAGTTTCGACCAGGAAAAAGCGTGACATCGGCGTTCGACGCAACAGCAAGGGACGAGGAAGGGTTTATAATCTTAACTCTCTGAACAGATGACTGTAGCAGCAATTCAACTACCATAAGCATTACTAGTGTCGCAGAGCGACTCAACAGTCGACCGCCCGCCATCGCTTCTCTCATTCACAATTACACCTGTTGACCAAAGGACTGAAGTTTTAAATAGTGGACGTGGACGGTAGCTTAGAGTTTAATCGTTTCTTTACCTCGGTTGGAAAGCAATTGCTTTTTTGCTATACATGGTACAAAATGCCATGCATCTAACTTTTCGTGCATTTAGCTGGACGGAACAGGACAAATAATAAAATAAACTTGGTAAATTTTAATCACACACTTATTTCCGTACATTAAAACCAGACAATCTTCTTACAACAGAAGTATTCACCTCTTCATGAATCTCTCTGACATACTTTTAAAGCAAAGTAATAACGTAAACATGGATGAACGTTCAAGATTCTCCATAGACACGAAAAAATATGCAACCAACTTAAGTAATAGTTAAGCAGGTAATTTAGTGTTAACAACTGGGTTGAAAACGTAAATTAGCCACCGTAAAGAGTAAAAAAGCTGACGTTTCGAGCGTTAGCCCTTCGTCAGAGCGATTAGAGGAATTGTGGGTTGTGTGTGGATTTATATGTAGAAGGTGGAGCTACGCCATTGGTGGGAATATTGTGACGAGAAAACAGGAATAGATTAGTTGAATGAAAAGCGCTCGTTGATTCCGTGGGGATTAAGGGTGCCGATTTGAAATATAAATTTTTGTTCTAGTGTTTTACGGCTTTCCGAACTGCCTAGATGTAAGGAAAGGCCGCAAACTGCCATATGCTGTTTAGAATGATAAGGAAGATTAAAGTGTCTAGCGACTGGCTTGGATGCGTCCTTGTCATTTATTACCACATCGCGAAGGTGTTCTCGGAATCGGTCACCCAGTCGTCTTCCTGTCTCGCCGATGTATAACTTATTGCAATAAGTGCAAGTTATGCAGTAAATAACATTGGCGGAGGTACACGTAAAGTGATCAATGATCTTAATGGATCTTTTGGGTCCCGATATTTTCTCTACGTTATGAATGAAAGGACAAGTTTTGCATCGTGAGCGAGCGCATTTAAAAGTTCCAGATTGGTCATTGGTATGAAATGAACTCCTGACTAAAAAGTTGCCTATGTTTTTGTCACGTTTGAATGAAATAAGTGGGGGTTGCGAAAAGATAGTGCCAGTCTCTGAATCGTTTTGGAGTAATTTAAAATTTTTAAGAATGATAGATTTAACTGCGTGGTTGTGAGGGTGAAATGTAAGAGTAAATGGAATGCGATCCGTGTTCTCCTTCTCGGCCGTTTGTAGTGCTGCCTGTCGATCGATTTGTTGGGCACGGTGGTAGCCCGCTTGAACGACAGAAACAGGATAGCCGCGTTTATCGAAAAACTGGCACATTGCCTCTGATTTTTCGGAAAAATCAGAGTCGTCACTACATAAACGACGAAGTCTGAGAAACTGTGAAAAAGGTATGGAGTTCTCTTACTCTCCCACCGACGCAGCACCACAGTTTCTTTAGAAACTTACCCCTTTATTCATTTGTCATTTATTTGCTGCGACCACTAACTCTTGCCTTAGAATTTTTCTATCTACAGATCTCACAGCTACGGACCATGCCAAGCTTGAAGAAACTTACCAAGGAGCTACGCCAGGAAATCGTAAGTTATCTTTTTCCTTTCCCCCCTATTAGTAAAGATCTAGCATTCCGTTTAGCCGTTCTCATTTTCGCCAAAACTAGGTTTTGTAGTCACATCCATTTCATCGGCCGTTGCCTTCATTCCAAAGTTATTCCTAAGGGTTTTCGCTCCAATTTTCACACATCTTCTTTTTCTCATTCGAATCAATATCGTCACCAAATTCAGTGCGCCCAAAATTCTTTTTCACGTAATATTATGAGAATCACAATCAGAGCTATGTGCCAAAAACGTAACAAACTCACCGAACAAATTCTACATTGCCGCTCTGAACTTTCCAAAATCTGTCCAGCTGTTTTAGTACAATCCATTCGTGCCAAAATTCAGGATGCCAATTCTAAACTTTTTAAACATTTGCACCAAATTAAGGCCCAAAAACTCGACCAACTTATCGGCCCTCAAGTCACTAACGACTCATCGCCTGAAAACCTCAAAACTGTAGTTACCATTCCAGAAAATTTACTACTTTCCGATTCAGAAAAATCAGTTCTCAGCAAAGGCTTAAATTTTGTTCCCATATCACAAAAAACCGACGAATTTTCAGTTAAGCAAGACGTTGAAAAATTCCTTCGCCGCGTTCAGTTGAAAGCCTTTTTTCATGACAAAGAGGATGATTCTAACACCTCTAACAAAGATACTTTCGAAACACTCCAGATTCGAAAGTCTAAATGGACTCCCCCAGAGGGCCAGTTCTCATCTTTAGATTTTTTCCTCAAAAAATGTCGCCACGATATCAACAAACTTAAATTCAATCGTCACACCAAATTTTCCAATCTTTCTTCGGAAGAGTGGTCGGCACTAAAAAGTCTAAAAAAACGCAAAGACATTGTCATTAAGGCGGCCGACAAAGGCGGTGCAGTTGTTGTTTGGCGGGCCGACCTCTATCAAAAAGAAGCTTTGCGGCAACTTTCTGACACCTCCTTTTATGCTAAAGTCGACAAAGATCTCACTTTAATTAACCAAAACATTGTCAAAAATACGATTAACGATCTCATAGCTAAACAAGAATTGCCGGCCACTGCTAAAAATCTCATCATTACTACTCCTAGAACTTCGTGTATTTACTTTTTACCTAAAATCCACAAATCTAACAACCCAGGTCGACCCATCGTTTCTGCCTGCAGTTGGCCCACTGAACTTATTTCCAGCTATTTAGACAAAATTATGGCACCTATCGTCAAAACTCTACCGTCTTACATTAAGGACAGCCAACACGCACTTGAAATTTTTCGTGACTTTAGTTTCCTCGACCAAAACAAACTTATTTTCACCATGGATATAACATCTCTTTACACTGTCATTCCCAATGACGAAGGTCTCCGGGCCCTCAAACATTTTTTCGATCAACGCACTGTTAAGGAACCTAGCTCTGAAACACTACTCCGTCTGGCCGAACTAGTGCTCACACTCAATTGCTTTTCATTCGGTGGTAACTACTACAAACAAACTAATGGCGTGGCCGTGGGTACTATAATGGGACCCAGCTACGCCAATCTTTTTGTTGGTTTTATCGGACATCAATTTTTTAGCCAATACCACGGCCCAAAACCTCCACTCTACGGCCGCTACATTGACGATTGCATCGGCGCTACCTCCTCTACCAAAGAGGAGCTCACTCAATTTATAACCGCCGTCAATTCCTTTCATCCGGCTCTTAAATATACCTGGGAAATTTCCGACAATTCTTTGGCTTTTCTAGACATCAAAATTTCAATTGAAGGCAACGGCTTATGTACTAGTGTTTACTACAAACCTACAGATTCACATAGTTACTTGTTGTATTCATCCTCACATCCATCACACGTCAAGAACTCCATACCTTTTTCACAGTTTCTCAGACTTCGTCGTTTATGTAGTGACGACTCTGATTTTTCCGAAAAATCAGAGGCAATGTGCCAGTTTTTCGATAAACGCGGCTATCCTGTTTCTGTCGTTCAAGCGGGCTACCACCGTGCCCAACAAATCGATCGACAGGCAGCACTACAAACGGCCGAGAAAGAGAACACGGATCGCATTCCATTTACTCTTACATTTCACCCTCACAACCACGCAGTTAAATCTATCATTCTTAAAAATTTTAAATTACTCCAAAACGATTCAGAGACTGGCACTATCTTTTCGCAACCCCCACTTATTTCATTCAAACGTGACAAAAACATAGGCAACTTTTTAGTCAGGAGTTCATTTCATACCAATGACCAATCTGGAACTTTTAAATGCGCTCGCTCACGATGCAAAACTTGTCCTTTCATTCATAACGTAGAGAAAATATCGGGACCCAAAAGATCCATTAAGATCATTGATCACTTTACGTGTACCTCCGCCAATGTTATTTACTGCATAACTTGCACTTATTGCAATAAGTTATACATCGGCGAGACAGGAAGACGACTGGGTGACCGATTCCGAGAACACCTTCGCGATGTGGTAATAAATGACAAGGACGCATCCAAGCCAGTCGCTAGACACTTTAATCTTCCTTATCATTCTAAACAGCATATGGCAGTTTGCGGCCTTTCCTTACATCTAGGCAGTTCGGAAAGCCGTAAAACACTAGAACAAAAATTTATATTTCAAATCGGCACCCTTAATCCCCACGGAATCAACGAGCGCTTTTCATTCAACTAATCTATTCCTGTTTTCTCGTCACAATATTCCCACCAATGGCGTAGCTCCACCTTCTACATATAAATCCACACACAACCCACAATTCCTCTAATCGCTCTGACGAAGGGCTAACGCTCGAAACGTCAGCTTTTTTACTCTTTACGGTGGCTAATTTACGTTTTCAACCCAGTTGTTAACACTAAATTACCTGCTTTACTCTCCCACCGACGCAGCACCACAGTTTCTTTAGAAACTTACCCCTTTATTCATAAGTAATAGTTAAGTCTAACAGTAAAGTAAAAAAATGTTACCTCTAATAAAATGTGAGATAACAAAAGATAGTTTATGCTATACTGCCATCTGAATTACATGTGTCACTTTGTAATCATTACGGTACAGTAGTCAATGATATCTTAACATAAAGGCTACATTTTCCTGGGAGTGGGGAAGGTGCACTGAGGTCTACCGTATGTGAGGTACGAACCGGCGAAACAAGACCAGTCCCTAGCACTGCCTTCTTCGATGTTCTCAGTGACTGTAGTCGCGAATATACAAGTTACTGTTTATCTTGAAGAACCTTATCAGTGAATAACAGCCTCATCCATAAGGCAGCTCACGGGCCGAAATTCGTCCCAGTCTTTTCGCATTCTACTGATCGAGCTGATCAGGCAGCGACTAAATAACCTTCCTCTCCCCCACGCTATCTTTTAATGACAAAGGAAAAAAATTTTTCAACGACAACTTATAGCTCTATATGTCTACGCTCTAAAACTACAGAGAAAAATACGATTGGCCGACACTTCCCCTATATTTTAGAGTAACTCCGTTTATACGTTGAATTCAAGTTAACCTAAGCTATAAAATTAGCGTGGTGCAAAAACAGGACACCCTACTGTAGATTTGTTTTTATAAGAATGCTGACAGGAACCCGCTTTAGACAGTGAATGATAGTTCGTGATGCTTTTGAATAAGGGAGATGGGGAAGTGTTGCAACTTCCCGTTTCTATTAGGTTCTCAATTCACCGCCCTATCGAGTTCCCTAAGAAGTCCTGGAAGAACTTCACATCCTGGCTCTTGGTAGCCGTGATATTCCTCCATTCTCCTGTCGGCCAAGTCACGGCGCCTCCGTCCTGTCTCCTCTCGCACCATACGTAGCCGATCGAGTTGCTGAAGTCGGTCACGTGCTCCGTTTACATCTATCCGCAGATGAAGATCTTCTGCTATTTTCAACGCCTCA
This sequence comes from Pocillopora damicornis, assembly GCF_964200805.1. Lineage (NCBI taxonomy): Eukaryota > Metazoa > Cnidaria > Anthozoa > Scleractinia > Pocilloporidae > Pocillopora > Pocillopora damicornis. The sequence continues at coordinate 389,172 of NC_142671.1, forward strand.
GACACTGAACGGATGGCTGTGGATGGAAACAAGAATACAGACAGAAAAAAGACTAATCTCGTTATTTTCTTCTATTCATATTCTCCTTGAACTCAGCAGTATGCGGGGGCACTTTTGTACACAACCAATTAAGGTAGACAGTTTTGTACCGAGTGGTACAAGTGAACAAATCATATAGCCGGATATGCTTACAAGATGGCGATTTGATGTCACGCGATCTCTTTGGTTCATTTGTATCAGGTTGTATATAATTCTCCTCTCTGATTGGCTGTGCACCATAGTTCCCTGTATACTACTTAACTCCTTGATCATAATAGTCTTAGCTTGAATCGCGATTTTGAGTTGAGAAAAAAAGAGAGTCTGTACCATTTGGCTGCCAGTCTTTCTTCCTTTTCATGGCAATAGCCTTGAAACATAAATCCACAAAGGCGTCAGAGAGTGATGGAAAGAAAACAAACGGAAGATACTGGGCTTATCACATCACATATGCAGGAGAGATCATAATTACAGACATGGATAAGATGAAGTTCAATTTCATTCTCGATTCAGTTACAGCTTACATGTATAATGTATTTTACGTGCATACGAGAAAAAAAATAAGGGTAAAATAAAACCCTAAGAGATTGCAGGCTAGCCTCAGTATTGCAGTCATTGAACAAGTGAGTCATTGGTATGAATGCAAAAACGCTAACAACAAGAAAAAACGCTAGATGAGCCCAATTTAAGTTTGGGTCTTTTTCCCTGAAGTCTCAAGTTATTCAATCTACATAAATTGTGATGCACTCTCAAAAATTAAAATTTGCAATCTTCTGTAACCAATAATATTCTTAAACATTCTTCCATAACCAGTATATGCAGTAATGGTGTCTTTCATAATTAGTTTCTATAATTACCACTGAATTAATATCATGTTATGTACCTCAAGAATACAAACGTTAAAACTGTACAAACCTTCTTCATATTGTCCTTTTCTTGTTAGCAGATCACCATAAGCACTATAAAACCCTGCCCTATCTCTCATAGGACAATTGGTAAGGTAATCTCTCTTGAACTTTTGAGCAAATTCCTCCGCTCTTGCTAAATCCTTTTGGGACACATCCGTCTGAAGGTTGGTGGCTTTGCCTTTTCTTGAGCAAAGGTAGAAGAGTATTGCCCTGATAAGAGCTCTTCTACGACTCCTCGCATTCCTGCTTTGATTCCTTTCATATCGGTGTCTGGGGCGCAGTATCACATCCTTCAAGGCTTTCTTCAACTTCTTTCTTTCTGATTTGGTGATTCCCATGACAGCTGCCTTCTCGCACAACAGAGCAGCAACCCTGGTGTGGTTGATTGAAGTCTCTTCATTGGGAACAACTGCCTGTAACAGCTGTAAGAAACGAAAAAGTTTGCAACGCTCAAGCCTTCCCCTACCGCCAGCATTCTTCAAAAATTGTTGCAACAGGGCTCTGGATCGCAATAAAAATTGATGTAGAAAAGTGGCCTTAGCTGCTTGGCAGGGCTCAAAATGTGCCCTTTGCATTCAAAAGTAATCAAAAGCATTAACCTTTTAACCCCAAAGATAGACTGGCATCTAATTTCTACTTACAGTATCACCCCTGAGTCAAACATTAGCGTTGAAAGATTAAAGGAAATAGTCACAAAGTAGAGAAGCTCTTGATTGTCAAACAAATTCTCCTTGTCAGCACCTTAGGAAATGTATAGAGAACAGTGAGGAGAGTATGCATACTGATGCTACGATGTAAAGCTTTCACACTTTAAGAGATACCATGACACAGAGGAGTCAAAACAAACCTCAGTAGAGGAATCCAATAGTTCTTCAGCCTTCTCAAAGTCTTCTTCCATCCTGTAGGCCCCAGAGATAACACTTTTTGCTCTTCCAACAAGTGCGTTATAGTTTGTTGAGTGGTTCCTGTTTGCCTGAATACAGACTTCTTCACCTGCATGCTTGCATCCTTCAAAATCCCCCATCTGATACAAAATGAGACACTCCTGAAAAATAGATAAGAATGTTCAATCTACCATACGGTATTTCCTCAAATAAGTGTTGAGGCGTTTATTTAATCGAGGAGATGCATGTTACACTGTATTCTCCAGTACTGATTCTGCTTAAATCAAAGCTAAAAACTTACAAATAAAGTGGTAATAGAAGCATGTTTTTCTTGTTTCCCTACTATTTAAGGAAGTAAGGGAGGATGGGGGGGGGGGGGGGGGGGGGCACCTGTTCAAGAGGGGTGCTTGTTTTACTCTGGCTGCTGAAAGAGTGCAGCTAAGAGTGAAGTAGCTACAATCATTATGTTACCATTTAATGCATCTACCTCTAATTTAACAGCAAGAAGCAAATCCTGATACTTTGCCTCCACATGATTGGATGTATGTATGTGTTGAATGAGACGCAGCATATCTCTTCTGAAGCACCCAATTGCACCTGAAAGTAATAAAAAAATGAAATATTCATATGTTAATATTCCCTGGCCACTAACATAGTACAACATTCTCATTTACCTCTTACTGAAGATTGTGCAGATTTTACAAAGGGTCTAACATCTAGTTTTATATCCATATGCTTTGGTCACCAAACAACAACTTGAAGGTAACATTTGGGTTTAAATTAAGTATTGCACTGTGCATCCTGTTATGCTCATAAAAATGAATGTGTAATCAGGTAAATAAGCGTGCATGCAATCTGAGAACATGGTATTGTTTTTCAGTCAATGCGTGGGGTAGAAAGGCACAATAGTCTTTTGTTCTTAAATGAGCACAGTGACCTATATTTTTTATGGTATCATTTTGGTGTACAAATTATCCACTTTAAATTCCTGCATACTATGAAAAATCTTGTTTTCCAGTTATTCAATTCTTTTAATAGCTTAAGGAAACAATATCGGTAATATGTCAATCAATGCAAAGCTTCAACATCCCCTCCCTTCCCCCAGACAACCCATGGACTTTTGACCATAACAGTTGTCTGTGCCCAGGTGGGGGGAAGGGAAATTTCAACCTTACCTGCCTGGGGTGGGGGAGTTTGAACCAAAAGAACTGAAAGAAAAATTGAGGTGTTTAAAGGTAAAAAGTTCAATTTCGCAAGTGAGTGGCTTTGAAGAAAAGGTCTCCAAGGTCTACAATCAGGGAACAAAATTGTTGACACATTGATATTTTCAACTCTATTAATCCCTCCCCCCAAAACAATGTTGTATCTTGAAACCACAAATTTTTAGCCCAAATTGAGAGGGAAGGGGGGTCTTGTTTATTATTTAGAGTGTGGTAGAAACAGGAGTGTTTTTCTACACCAACATAAAACTCTTAAAACACGATGTGTTGACTAATTTCAACCCTGATTGTAGGTTTTAGAGCTTGGTCAATGAGTAGAAAGTCATATGCTGGTTTGGCCATTACAAACAAATTGATTATCAAACCCAACACTTGGATGGGGCATATGAACACAATTTTGGCCTGGAAAGGGGGGGGGGGGGGGAGGAGGCAGGAATAAATTAAACAATCTTCAAAAGTTCAAATGCTTAAGGGGTTGCCTGGTGGGGCAGGAAGGAGGAGGATGTTGAAGCTTCAAAATTAATAGAACAAGGTAGAATTTTTTAAAGATTACCATTTTCCACCAATTCTTGAAAATATGAGACAATCTTCTGACCTTCAGGGATTCCCAAAATGCCTAGAAGTATATGCAGTACACAAAAATTTAGAATTGAAAATAATTTTCAAATTGAAAAAGTCCTCCTGAAAACTTTCTATTGACAGCACTTGAGTTACTCTACTGTACCTCTCAGGCTAATTTATCCATACACTGCTTTAGGAACTGACACCACAGGTCAGTTGTTACTTCTAACAAATGATATGTACTAGTACTCACAATTTTCAATGAAATTAATTTCATTTGATCTGCAGATGGAAATTAAGTAGAGCAATGATGTATCCTCACATGTGAAGTGCAATTTAGTCAAATTCAGGCTTTGAGATGATAAAGGGGTATGTGTATGAAAGTGTTTTTATCACTACGCAGCCACATGAATCAACTTTTATTGTACAGTTGTAATAAATGCACAGTGATCACACACCTACTGACAAGAGACATAACCTTGTAGAAAGCCAATATTTTCATACACAATCATATATGCAACCACCAAGAAAAAAAATCTAAATAACATACCAGCTTAGTGCAAAAAATATTCAGATACACATGTACACACAGGAAACAAAAACATACCAACTAGATGCTTTTTAAAAATGGGGAATTCCACTGATGGCAGGGAGTGGCCGTCACAGTAATCAAACAAGTTTGTTCCTTGATGATGGGTCAAAATTGGCCTAGAAATTGTATCCAGCAATTCTCCAGTTAATGCTCTGAACCTAATGTCAATTTGGTAAGCAGTGGGAATGCTAGCTGGAAGGAGAAACAAAAAATTCCCAGTACAGGACGGCAGCTCATTCCCTCTACAGTCTATGGACACTGCTTCTACCAAATGCTTGCAACCAACTGGTTTCACTTCTGCTTCAATCACACCTCGTCCCCCATTCTGCAAAATGAGCACAAAAAGTGGTTTATAAGTTGAATTCACTAAAAAGTAATTATAGTAAATGCCGTTCAGTGGGTTAAGCAATAAAAAAGAATTACAAAGTATTGAGGTTCATTTGGTCAGTATCAGCCTCTCAAAATCATATTTAGTTTACATTGAATTAGGGGTCAGAATGACTGATCCTACTATCTCCAAGGCCCAGCACTGTTAAATCCAAACTTTAAATAAACTCTGTAGTCCATTCTTCTTCTACTATATACAAATATATTCCATGATTTGCAGAGCACCAAAAAGAGCCAAACAAAGTCCCAGTTAAGTACAATTTTATGTCTAACTCTGGCATATGAAACCACTGGAAAAATGTCAGCTATAAAATGATAACAAGATCAAATTAAAGGCTTACATATCTGCTTTCTGGACTTTTTAATCTAAACAATATTCAGTAGGGGTTAAATAATTTAGTGAGACTTGAGATATACACTGATTTGGAAACCATACATGAATAGATTGAAATATTTCAACTTAAAGGAACAGTGTCATAGTGATGCATGCCCTGTGAGATGTCTAAGGTGTTGAAAAAGTTGGGGAATTTCTTCAAATTTCCCATCAGAACTGCAGTTGCAGAGTTCTATCATTCTCTATCCTTGCTACTCGTGGATTATTTTTTTCAAAAAACATGTCATTTTCTTAAAGCAGGATATACAACATGTTTTTGTCTTCTCAGTTCTTCAATAATTTATGGAATGAGGCTACATTTAAAGCTTCCTTCATGCACATTATTCTTGGTTATTGCTGTCATTGCAGACAAAGGCAAGTATACATATTGCTAATCAGCTATAGCTACTTATTTTAATGGAGAGATCAGATTAAATAATCACTAATCAACACTATGCAGTCTTTGTAGGCTAACAGTAAACACAAAGGTTGCTATATTACGGTAATCACAGTGATTTCCAAATTAATCTCTCTTTGCTCACTCAAAGAGGAAAGTCTATTTCGAGCTCTCCTTCTGAAATGTATCTTGTGATTCAGTTCTAAGTTCAATTTTCTTCCTAAAATGCATAAGAACATTGAAGAGGAAGGTTAGTGAGAATTTCTCAGATTGAAGAAAGTATGTTCATAACACAACAGTACACAACAATCAACTGCCACCTTAGACAATGTAATTCTCAGTTATAATGTTCTGAGCCTAACTATTTTAGCAATTTGTCCGTAATCTTTTTCCATAAGTTATCTGAACAGTTTTTGAAATTACTGTTGTCAGTGTGAGTGAAGATAATTTGAAGTGATGAAAATAAAATCTCCAATGGAGTTTTAACGTGTAGTTGATATGTTTTCTTTGACTATGAATATATGAAAAACATATAATTATGTGAACTGTGGTTTTTTATCTGCTTATTTAAGCAATAAAAAAAATGAGACCTGAAAAAAATTCAGGCCTACAGAATTTGATCCCATGACCTCTGCAATACCAAAGCAATACTAGAACTGTGAGCTGATCATTTTCTTTGTGTGATAGAGTAATTTGTGGTTAACTATAAGACTTTCATTTGCAGCTCACTTCCTGTGACACAATGTACAATTTCATTTGAACACAACATTCTATTTTTGTGAAATATTGGTGTCACAGGTAAAAAAAGTCCTTTCATGTGCAAGAATTAATACTTTTATCTGCCAGCCTACAGCAATGCTATGATGCAGTTACACACAAATTTTTTGTACATAGAGACTACATAATGTCAGTGAAATATGAAAATAACTTCGGAAAAAAAGGACTAGAAACTGGAAAGTAATGATGACTACATTGATAATACAGTGTTAAAAAGGTCAAACTAACTTTTCTGTTTTTAAAAATTGCTATTCTTTGAAATTTCATACACATCAAGTTTGCTATGCCCTAATTGTTTATATGACAGCACCAATTAAAATAAATAATTAATTGAAATAGCTTTAAAGCATGTGGTTAATGCCCACCACTTTTGTATCATGCACAAGAATTAAATGTATGGGTAAATACCAACAACTATTTTTTTCTTTCTGAGCTTGAAAGAAACAGAACTGTTTGAAATGTGAAAGCTACCTTTTGCATCAGGAAAGTAAGGTAGTGCTGACATTTAATGCAAACTTGACAATTGACCCTGGGTAATGGAAAACAATTCCTTACTTGAGGAGAAGGACAAATTAGAGTTGCTTTGGTGCAAACAACACTTAACTTGTATCTAGTAGGAACTGACATTTGCTTGTGTTTCCTTGGGTCACTAAATATATAATTGATGTCTGATGTCTGAAAATTATGACTGATGGATGAACAACCTTGTAGCTCAGAAACATTTGATTTTCTACAATTTTCTTTTAAGCCTGTGCTGCAGTCAGTATATAAACTGCCAGATAGAAATACTGAGAGTAAACTGTATTTTTGACTGTGAATAAAGTAGCTGTACATGTAAAGGATTATCAGACTCTTTGTTAGAGGAACTTTCCTTGAAAACCATAGCCGGAATTGTGATAGTATCATAGATTGTACACTGACTACAAAACTATTCCCTTAGTGATAGGGTTGTCCAATAAATACATGAAAGCAAGTCCAAAAAAGTGCAAGCAACCAATGATGACAATTGTGATGAAATACCCCCACTCAGTACCTTAGGGGGCTTGTGACTGACTAACTGCAATTTGTTGGGTAAATTGTTTATGATTCTTGGCAAAACAAAGCACTCAGGTCAATAGAATGACTTTCAACACTCAATTTGACCCAACGATACACATTGCTACACATTGCTGTCTGAATATTAGAGGGTGGCATTCTACTATAAGAAAAAGCTCCACAGTAATGGAAAACCCCTGTTATAAGAGGTGAGAAGTGACTGGGTTTCAAACAAAGGATAGTTACGTAATTCTTGTATAGTTATCTAATTGTGAAGTAAATACAGCACTCTCATTGAAGATTTTTGAGCGTGTAGCTTGTTAGTATAATTGATGATGGCAAATTCATCAACCAACTCCTGTTAACAAGATCAGTAAACAAGGCTTCAAAAATGAGGATTAAAGAGAAGAGCTACATGTTAAACTGTAAAAAGGCACAAGTTTAGAGTCATACATTGCAATTTACTTAAGTGTTAATACACGTATTACCACAGGAAATTAAAACGAGCCATGAATTGCGTGGCATTGTTGTTTTATACAAGTTTGTTCTAATGCAACACAACTTGTTGCCACATCAATCAAGAATTTATTCATTCAGATTATATACAATGGGCCCTAAGATTAGTTCTCATAACTGCCTCTTTTAAAAGCAATTCACTTACTCCAAAACAGTTGTGAAAGGCAAAATTATTGCCGCAAGTGAAATCTTGCCGTTGTTGTATACAATCTGTTTGACTACAGGGTCCATGCTCAAAATATAGTAAGGGGGAACTTGATCAATCTTTACACAGGGGCTATTTGTGAATCTTTGATGTGTTCCAAGCCAGTCATTTACATGGAGCTTGAAATCCAAGAAGGTGGATGACTGAGATAATTCTTGGAATTTATGTGATACTATACACATGCCCAACCATGAAACTGTCCGCTTTAAGACGAAATTAATTTATTAAGTTTGGGCTTAGAATATTTACAGGATATTAAGGTTCAGTAGTCATATGCAGACAAATAACCTTAAAAGTTTGGTTTTGAACAATCAAATTTCACTTTCATAACAGACTACAGCTGGGTGTAATTTTAGACTACAAGAGGAATTTCCATGCATTATATCCTCCAGTTATCCAGGATAACTAGACGTGTTTTATGAGTCCTTTACTATTACCCCTATTACATATACTGGAAAACTTACATGTACTGCACTGCACATGTACATACCACTTTGAATTGTCCGGTTCCATCAGCCACAAGGTGGCAATCAAACAGTCCATTATTACCAGTTCTCAATGCAAACACAAGTTTGATTAGAACAAATGGACCAGGAATATGATCTGATACTTCAGATGATAGATGTGTAATATGATGACGACAAAGTTTCAGAATTTCAAGCCTGCAATCTGAATAGTTGGGATCAAGAGGCCACCATACTGAAAGTGGGAGAGCAACAACATTGCAATAAAAACATTCAATACTGGGATGCTATTCTATGCACTTATCATTCTACCTCTAAGCAAACAATTTGGTATATATTTTCACTCTTATTAATATTTGTACATGTACAAGTTTTCTTTCAGTCAATCACTATCAGCTAACTCAACAAACCCACAATGTTTTGTCACCTTGAGTAAAACTTGAACAATTTTTCTAAATGTTCCATGGATTTTCTGTGAGCGTAAGTAATAAGATCCTTCTTAATACTTTCCAGTTTCTTCAACCTGTATGACCGGATATTATACTTCTCCAGACAACTTGGTGATAAATTGGGCGCATTTCAAACGAGATTGCACGTTTTTACATGCACGTAATCGCTCCAGTTGAAATGTTATTATTAGAATCATTAGTTTTTGACGTCCAATCCTGCACTAAACAGCGATACTGTCTGATATTTATACCTGTAAAAAATTTCTAACGCCAAAAACATCGCAAAATTCAATCAGGAGAAATCGAAAGCGGAAACAAAGCAAGACATATTATATCCAACTGCCAGAGGAAAAGATTCTCCAGGATACTCTTCGCGATTTTTGCAAATAAACAACTACATCATCCCATCGAAATCCGAAATCTTTCACGTACCTTTGAGACTCTCTTGCCTTTGCATCTTTAGAAAGATCTACAAGCAAGGATCGTGATTCGTGATGTTCATTTCTTGTGTACAAGGATCTGTGTTTACGTTTTCCAGTGACTGAAGCAATTTTTCCCGTGATGCACTCTAGTCTTCATTTTGACACAAGGGAAAGTCCCCCCAAATTAAAAAAAAAAAAGTTGACACTCTCTCTCGTCCGTCATTTTGAGTCGGAGTAAGAAAACCAATTAGGTGGCAATACTGCTCAAGGATTTTGAACAATATTACAATATTAAGCCAACAATCGGATAGCCTGCATGGCAGGTGTAATTCTGGTATTTTAGCCGCCATCTTTGATTTACATGGCAGCGAAAGACTGGGGAGAGAGAGAAGTTTGTACCAAGGGGGAGGGGGTGGTTGACGGTCAGAAATAAGGAGAGGGGTGCCAGAGTGAAGAGTACCATTCCGCAGCCCTCTACCCCACGTCCACTCTCACTTCAAATCAAGCATAGCCAGTCGGTTCATAAGTTCACCGTTCATTGGCTCGCACTAACAATATTCTTGTACTGCAGGCGACCAATCGGAAGGATGGCAAAATTTCCGCACAGCCCCATACTTCATTATGCATACATAAACAAGATTTTATTATCCAGAGTATCACCAATGAGGGATGCATTCATGACGAAGTATGGGGCTGTGCGAAAATTTCAAATATCGTTGTATCGTTCCACATAAAAGTTACGTCATTTCTCGAAAGGTTTCATTCGTCACACAAGATCGAAGTTCTTTTAGTCCTGTTGAAGTAATCTACGACGCGGTGGCCTGTAAATACTTACGAAATAACTTCACCTTTTCCTAGAACTTCTGCAGCCTGCTTTGCAAGTGTCTCATTATACATGAACGAAGAGATCTCGTTCTTCTTACTGGTACTATATCGATCGTCATAATGCACGCGAAGGCATTTATCACATTCCGAGCGTCTGATGAATTAGTACCATCAAAAGAAAAATCCATCCTCAACTCTAGCAAGGAATTCGTAGTTCGTAATTTTAGGAGTGATTGTGCTTGAATATTGCTAAAAGGTGGCGACCGACCTAGGAATTCCTAGGAATTCTCAAAAATTCCCAACTATGCAAATTAACTCTGATTTAAAAAGCTTGGAATTACTGGGAATTTCTGGGAAAGGAAGACTCCAGTTTTGTGAGGACTTGGAATCCCTAGGAATTCCTAGGAATTCTCAGCTTTTACAAACTACCTATAATTTAAGAAGTGTGGAACTCTTGGGAATTTCTGGGAATTGAATTTGAGGCAATTTTAATACCCTGAGGTCCACATAAATTCTAAGAAATTCTCAATACCTTGAATGTGAAGGTTTTAAGAAAAGGAGTAATTTCAGAGGCTTAGAACTTTGGCTCAATAAAAGGTATGCTATACAAAACGTACCAAGAGGTATACATACATGTATATGTTTATAACTTAAAGATCATGAAATTTATTATTCAAACTAAGTTCTAGTAAATCTTTACATTAATATGGATTTTCTCATAACCCAGCTGTCAGTTATGTTAAATGGAAATTGCCAATTAATCCAATGTACTCATATCACAGATTTGCTTTCTAACCTCAAAGGACTCTTGGATTCCATGATCAAAAAAAATATTTTTATTGTGATGCAAATTAATGTCTCATGTTCACTGATGTGCCAAAATCATCAAACATTCATAGGCTGTTCCTTGGTACACAACTTCCACAATAATTAACAATAATTACATTGTTATCTACACTTAAAGAACTTTGCTAGTTATGAACATAAGTTACTTCCCTAACCTACATTACTGGTTGCCTTTGTTAGAAAACCTTGGCACAGTCAAGCTCAGTTGCCTCAAACACTGTCAGAGACTTTTTGTTGACAATATTTTTGGTTGAAATTTCATGCCTTAGCCAAACAAATTCAACACCTAATTAATCTTTATTTTTTCATGATTGTTGTTGCTGTTTTTTTTTCAGTTTTTTGCTCTGTTTTCGTGACTAATTGCTGTAATTTGTTTTGCAGTTTTTATTCTTACAAAACATTTTTGCAAGAGTTCCAAAACTTGTGGATCATCCACACACTTTGCAACCATTTGGCATGCAATCTTTGAGAAAAAACACCTTTTAAATGACATCTTCAATGTACTTTATTTGAAACTCTGATCTGAAAATATTTGTCAACAAGACTTGTTAGTAGTGAGAAGTACCAACCAAGTTTCCTTTCATAACTTAATTTCTTAAACGTCCCAATCACTGGATCTCACAAAAAATATCACATCGTTTTATTTTTGGTGCAAAATACAAGTCCTTCTTTATATAAAAATGAAAATTGCAAGTCACACTTCAATAATAACAGCTCTAAAGTTTACTTGTTGTTCTCTGTCTGTCAGCTATCAACAAAATTGTTTTATACTTCGGACAGTGCATAACTATTTGTGGACCAGAGTTCCAAAGCACCTCTGTAATCGCATATAGTTACTTCTGTCTCTTGTACAAATGTTTCTCCTTTGTAAGACGCACTCTACTCTGTTGTCACTACTGCTTTGAGTTCAGTGGAAACGACTGACTGAGGAATCGAGATGGCGGTGTTGGAACATGTTGCTGAACGCTTGCTACGGTCAAGCTTTGTAGATTTAGGTACTGGTACACTGGGATCATCTATGTATCTCTTATACTTCCTAATGTGGTATCCTTCTTTTATAAATATTAGGGTAAAAGACGATTTGTAGTCGCATTCAAAACTGTGATTGGCTTGTGTTATTTCTCACCTTTGTCATGAACACAACTCAAGTGAGTTTCGAATCTTTGTTTGCTCGACAACTTTCGGCCACAAACCGTGCATTTGTAATACGATCGATTCTTGTCGATTATCTCTACATAGAGTGAGCTCACATCATTATTTTTATCACCAAGGTATATCCATTGTCTAGAAGCAGAGAACCGGTCGGAGAAGTCATAATAAAGTTGTGCACTTCTCTCAACACTGCAATCGGCAAGCCAGCGGATTCACTTTGCTAGCCAATGACAAGTCCTAAAAGATCCACGTGATCATGCCCGTGATCGGAAACAAAGAAGACTCCATTTGGCGCTCATCTTTGAATGTACTTTTCATCGATTGATCGTTTTTCTCAACTGTTTTGCTTAATATAACATTTCTAAAGATAGCTTTTATTGTGGTTCAATGGGAAAACGAGAACAGCGTGAGTGTTGTAAATAAAAAGAAAGTCGTTGGCGCCGTGGAGTTAAAAGAAAGAACAACAGTTGACATATTGACTGGTACAAACAAGGGTCGAGTGGCCATCTGTAAAGCTACGATTTTGAAAGTTTGTGGTGAGTAAAAATTGCGATATTCGTTACGTGATCAAAATCTTATAAAAGAATAGATGTAGCGGGTTGAATTAAGCTTACATAACGCTCGGCGCAACTGAAACTAGAATAATTCTGAGAATCGAATCGGTCACTTGCATGCCGCAGTTTCTTAAGCTTATGGTTTACAATGAAATAAACCTATCAGTAAGGTTTCAAGATTCCTCTAGTCACATTTGGGAACATTCAAGATTCATAATAGGAACTGTTATTAAACAAACCTTATTACATAAAGAAGCCCTCCTTGGTAAAAACAAAATAATGTATTCAGCCCTTTTTTTAGTAAAATCTATGAGAGAGATGTACTAACTCCAATATAAAAGTCACTCAATATAACAGAGATTTCTCAATTTGAGAATCCAATGAATGCCCTTTTCCTCATAGCCATCTTAAAGGCTTGGTCTGAGCTTTAAATATATATATTTAAATATATTATTTTTTTTCAAATTCAGATGTCATGGAATCCAGATACAAAATGGTCAAGCTTCTTGTGGACAACCTCATTCAAGGCCAACTCATTGTGAGCCCAGGAAAAAAAATACAAACAGCAGCTAAGTTTGCAGTTTAGGATAACTTCAGTCTAATTTGTTACAGTGACAACAAGATTTTAATCAAAAAATCAATTTTATTTGTCTGTAATTAACCCCTTCACTCCCAAAAGTACTTGATTTTCAAATATAATTTAAGATATTGTAGTTTATGGAAAAGAATCAACAGATTTTATTCACAATTTGTGTCAAACCAAATTTAATGATTGATTAGGACTATTTTATATGAATAGCTGTAATTGAGGATTAATCCGTATGAAGTTTTCAAGAAAAGAAAAATAAATCAAATTCCATCCTAATATTACCACATGTTGATGTTAATAATTAATCAAAAATATTTTACATGTAAGCCTTAATTAAGCTTCTAAATAAATTTCATTGAATACTTGAATTTTAGCTGGGTTTTTTTTAATTTAAAGTATTTATTTTATATCATTAGCCTCAAATTTTTGCTTAAAATTCCCAGTAATTCTTAAACATTCCTAAAAATTCCCAAAAATTCCCAGAAATTCCTAGGAATTTTTTAGATTTACAGCTTTTCAGGAAAAGTCATTGGTTCTCTGAGTTGGAATTCCAAGTCCTGTTGGCTGTAAACTTGGAATTTCTGGGAATTTCTGGGAATTTCTAGGTTTTTAGAACCAGAGTTGTTATGTTTGGGAATTCCCAGTCTGAATTTACCGTGAAAATTTACACCTTTATTCCTAGGAATTCCTAGGAATTCCAAAAGCCATTTCGCAAGGGTTGACATGTGGAAAGTGCCTTCCACAGAGCCCTTTGACCTGATGCTGAACACTTGAATCAACACATTTGAAGGATGATAATTTTCTGCTTCACCTCTATTGATATAAATGGCTCAATTAAAACTTTTTCCTTAAAAACTGAAGTCATTCTGTTTTCATCTCACAACCTCCGTTACACCCAAACAAAAATAATAATAATAATAATAATAATAATAAACTTTATTTACATGTCAAATAAGATAGCAGTTTCCCACTAAGTAAGGACGCCTAAACTAAACTAATCTAATCTATATAAAACTATGCATTAAAAATTTATTGGAATATGATAAAAGAGCTCTTCCCATATAAAACTACCCTACCCCGAAATAGTACACCCCATGTTTATAATACCCTACCCTGTATAATAAGATAATAACCTTAATATAATGAAATAATAAGATAATAATAATTACAATAATATGATCTTGATAATATTTAAAATATTTAAGATTTACATAAAATACGGTTCTTGCAATTATTCGAAGAGATTAAACTTTGTATATCTACTTTATGTAAAGCGTTTTTAAATTCTTGCAGCGTTCTTAGTGCTCTTATTTTTCCATTTTTCCATTTTTCCATTCCAAAAATCTCTCAAGGAATGTACTTTGCAAGAATTGAGTGAATTGACTTCTGCTGCCCATTTAAAACAAATAGCTTACCTCATGTGAGTTGTTTATTCTGGAGTGTAGATGCATTTTTATCATCAGATGTTGATAATTAAATTTTGTTTCTTATTGTTTTTGTTTATGTACTTGTTCCAATAAAGGAGATTTAAGACTGTATGTTTCTGACCCAAATAAAAAAAAATTGATGTTTTAAAAATATACATTGTCACTGCAGCATAATTTGGCTCTACACACATCATGTGGCTATGGAAATCCTAACCTAAGTTCCAGGTTTGCATTATGTCCTGGGAAGAAAAATTTGATTATGATAGAATTATCACCATAAAGGGTGATAATTTTCTTCAGTGGCATCTTCATTGTGTATATTGGAGACAGTTACATGCTTTTAGTCCTATTCATGACTTACATCCTTTAATTTCACAAACCTGTGGCTAAAGGTCACTTCAATTATATTCTCTTTCTTAAGATGCAGTAGCTTGTAGGGCTGAGTGGGTGCCAGCCAAAACCTGCCAACATGTCTGCTTATGAGAGGCTGGCCCTTGGGGAAGTTTGTCAGGCTAAGTTGGTGAGCACGTGATAGGAGATGGTGGAAAAGAGGTTCTGGCAGGAACCTCTCAAAGAACATATAGAGCTGCTTGTCAGTGGGATGATCATTCCAAACCAATGCATTCCCATTCACTGAAACTGGAAGCAATGCAGGAACAAAATGTGTTACTATTGCCTCTGTCATGTCATTGTTAACCTTGCAAAATAAGGGACAAATAATGCCATATTCCTCAAGAAAGCCAGTCATAGCTTCTTCATTTTCATGGATCCCAGTGAGAATGTGCCTCAAAAGGGAATTTGTAAGCATTCCCTTGTTGTGCAGTAATGTCCACTCTTTTCTGAACCCATGCTGTGAAAATAATTCATCATCTGTCCTTGGAGTGATCAGCTGAATTGTGATGTCAACTAGAAGTGATGGCTTCAAAAGAACCCACTCAGAGATGACTGAATTCTCACCTTTGTTTATGTAAATTACAAGGCCTTTTTCATGAAAATACTTCAAAGTTTCCTTGGACCAGTTGCTGCAAATAAAGTCCCTTAATAAAGTTGGAAAATGTTCCAAGGATACACAGAACTTTGTATTGCCTTTCTCCCACAAACTAATAATGGCATCTTGAATTTTAATCCATGAAAATGGAATTGTTTGTCCCAAAGTTGTCTTGTATTCCTCAGCTATGAGGATCATTGTCCTTTTAAGATTTTTAATTCCTCTATCATGAATTCCATCCTTGGATTCCACAGGAAAAATCATTAGCCTATCTTCTTCATTCATAGTCAGATCATTAGAAAAGGTTTGCCAAAGGCTCTGTTGCAGATGTTTATTAAAATAACCAAGGCAGGCCCTACTCATGTTTCCTCTGTGTGTACAAACAAGAAAGATTGGTGCCTTTGGTGCTACTTTGCTATGGATGGATTCCAACCAGAAACAAATTCTTTGGATTTCTGCTTCTATATATTGGAAATTGCCGGCAGTAAAATGTGCCAAGTTGAAAACAACAACATACATTGCTTTATTTCTGTAGAAGAGATGATGGTATGCTAAGTTTTCTTTATCACCTCCAAAGTCTAGAATGCCCAATGTGAGACTTGAAAATTTGAAATCGAGAGCCTTTCTTAACTCTTGGTAATCTAGTGTTACCTTTTGTATAAAGATAAGCTTGTAAGTACATGCGACAAGGTTCGATACATACTTTTCATTGAAGAGTAATGCACAACAGGCACATCCTGCAAACAGTGCTACATATGACAACGTAGAATAAGATGATCTTGATCTGTAGGGCACATACTCAATTACAAATTAAAATAAATATAATTGGGCTTACAATTCCCTCCATGAAATGCCTTCCCTTGCAAATCGAACGTATGAACCAAAGAAGTGATAAACCAAACCCCAGCATAAAGGTATAATGAAGAATTTCACAGTAACTGACGATTGACATGTTGATCATCAATTCAGCACAGAAACCTAACCCAAAGCCGTTCACGAAAGATCCTATGTTATAAAATAAACCTCGAAACCAAAGGAAAACCCGTCTGCGATTGTAGATTTTTACTTGCCCCGGAAGGGAAATTTTTCTATCACCTCGATACTTAAGTAAACGCGAACGGACCCATTTCTCCCCAATAGGGATCCAAGGAGGTAGGCAATAAATTTTCCAGTGAGAGGGCTAAGGTAAAAAAGGCGTATAATATATACTATAAATTTGTCCCAAATCAAATCTTAATGTTTACGTCTAATACACTGTAACTCTACGCAGCAACAGTGGATCCCTTTGAAAAAACCGTTCACTAAATGAGCAACCATGAGGCCTAAAGTGAAGTGGAGAGGACATGAAAACGTAAAGTGAACTAAGAAAAATGAAATTTGAAACACTATCAAATGAGTTATTGGATACGGAAACTTCCATAATAGCATCAAAGAAAATAAATACAGTGACCAAACCATACACAAAGACAGTGTTGATGTTCCTTCTTCAAAAGCTAAGTATTCTCCAGATGAAATAAAGGCTCTTAAGGAACGAACATCCTTTCTGAATCGAGCAAAACTTCCGAATGCAAGGTTCGCATTTTGCCACTCCTGGTCTACCGAGTTTGTGCGAACTCCCAATGTGCTTGGCTCTTCACTGTCGAACGGCTTTTTAGTAATAGCGTTCACTAGGCTCGTTTTTCCAACCCTAGAGTCACCCAGTATCAAACACTGGCTATTAAAAACAAACTGACTGTACTCTTCATTTTGATGTTCACCTGGAAAATCAAGGTCTCTCAATAGCCTGTCGCATTTCTGTTTTTCCTCCGGTGAACTTTGATCAAGCTGCAAGCAAGCCATCACTTCTGCAGCAGCTGTTGAAGTGTGGTCGTCAGTTAGAGCTAAGTGGGTAATGGTTACAGCCATTTTGAAATAGAAGTCTGTTCATGTGACAAGTTCACATGCCTCAGCCCACAGTAAGTAGAAATATCGAAGGATCAGGAAAAAAGTCAACGATTCTTATCTTGAGTTTGAGATCATTTTGAAGAAACGCCAAAGAAGTTTGCGTATACAACTCCTCGACTGTTCCATGTCTTGTCTCTACGGTTTTAACCAAGCAATAACAAATTCACTAATTACAGACTATTACAACGGCATCCTCACCTACATTCTGAGGCACTAGGCCCGAATGCTTGGGAGCTGTTTTGGGGCGGAGTGGATGCTGGTGAACAAATGGTATCATCATCATGTGGTACGGTAATAATCTGGATGCCTCGGTTACATGAGATAGGATCGATAATTTCCTAGGTGTGGTTTTAAGCCTATGAACTGTAAGGTTCCGAAAGGATTTATTCGGCTTTTTAGATCACATGTCAATCATCACTCCAAGATCGTGTGTCAATCATCACACATCCCCCTTTCTACAAACAAAATAGTACTCTAATTCTATGTGGAGCGTTCTAAGAAAGTGTCCTTATAGGCCTTATAGAATGTCATTGTCCGGTTAACGAAAATAAAAGAAACAAAACGTTTATGTCTACTTATGTTCAGACGTTCATAAGTCCAATCGAATTGGCGGTTAGATAATTTTGCCTGAGCATGTTTTGATGACTGTGGACGGGGGCTTGCTAAGTTTGATGTTTGTGCGTTCTTGTGAGCGAGATTAATTCCTTCTAGTTGAGAGTTCAAAGTTCCTCCCACATTTGCTTTTGGACTTGGGACGAGGTGATATGCGAGCAAGCAATGCAAGGTTATATTGTCTGATACTCAAACTTTGTCGCCCATATTCACGTCAGGGAGAAGTGATGCTTGATGACGTTTGTTGTAGTTCTCAGCTTGTTTAAGTTTGTACTTGCGTTCTGTGCCTTGCAACGGTTTCAAGTTTGGCAGTTTGGGAATCAGCTTGTCTGGTGACATTGGGAGGGTAGAGCGTGTTTTCCTTTCCATGAGTAGCTATGCAGGGGGTGTGTCCGTTCTCCAGTGGTGTCGAAAGTATCTGTGTTGCGAGCAGGAAGAAGGTTATGGAGTTTGTTCTGTTCGCTCGGAATAATCTTATAGAATAATTTATCAAATAGTTCCTGACGGCGGTATGAAAGTTTCGTTAGGCCTGATTCAGCCAATGCCTCATTATATTAGCAAAAGGGAGAAATGATGCGCATTGCTTGCTTCCAAGCTCGCCGGTAAAGGTACGTGGGGAGACCGTCGGGGAAGACAGGACATGGATACTCCGTGATCGGACTAATAGAGGTAGACCAAAGCGTATAAGTTGAGACAAGCTATAAAGGCGCTTCTTGGCTTTTTCGATAATGGAGTCAATGTGACAGTTCCATTTCAAATCATAAGAGATGTCGAGACCTAGTGTTTTGGCACTGGCATCTACCAATAGGTATACCATCGACCACAACTGGATCGAACAAAGTGGTGTTGTAAGTGTTTAAGTTTATGCGTAATTCCTTACATTTCGTCTCGTTAAGTTGAACTCATAATTATCCACAGACGCACGGTTTGCTAGGATGTCAACAGCAGCCTGGGTATGACTATTTTGATTCTTGCTTATTGTCTCCGAAATAGTGGTATCGTCATACATGACATACGTGACATGAACATCTAGCTCGTCGATCATAGTAATAAACAGCCACGGCCCCAGTTTTGCATCTCAAGGAACTCCCGCCGGGACTGCGCCCCATTCTGGAAATCTGACTGACAGGAGAGCTAAATATGGATCTTCTGAATTCTTACTGGCTAAGTTTTTGGCAGTCTGAACCGCTCTCTCCAGCTCTCCGTTACTCTGCGAGTAGATCCGCAAATTTTGAAAATGTAGCTGCTGCAATTGTGGCCCATTGTCCGATATGACAACTTCTGGAATGCCGTGGCGACAAAAGAATGACTTAGGTGTAAAAAAATATTTTCTGTGATGGTGCTATTGAGGGGTGCTACTTCAAAGAATTTGGTATTATCAACAGAGTTGATAATGTAATAATGGCTGTAAATATATGAAAATCAAATATGTGCACTGCGGTTGAAGAAACGAATATAGATCAGCCACTGCTGAACTAGTAGTTGAAGTATTACTGATTCAGCTATTATTTACCACTTCGAAGGTTTATTTGGATCCAACATAGTGATTGGCTCCCAGTTAGCTTGTCAGCTCAGTTGGTAGAGCGCTGCACTGGTATCGCAGACGGTCATGGGTTCAAATCCCGTGCGGGCCTAAATTTTTTTCAGGCCTTATTTCAACTACTTAAGTTCAGAGGTGTTCATAACTGCGAGGATCGATTCTATATTTGTTTGATAATGTAAATTGGCCACCGTAAAGAGTTTCAAAGCTGACGTTTCGAGCGTTAGGCCTTCGTCAGAGCTCTCCCTCCTTGTTGAATCGTGCTCGTTTAATAATAATATTAGTACGGCTCACAAAGTGTGTTTCGAAGCATGATTTGGAGCAATTGCAGAATACTCTGCCACTTTGGTCCACCTCATTTACATGTGTGGGAGGCTTTGAAGATCGAGGCATAACACAATAAACGTTATTCTTATTCAGTGACATGTAAATGGTGGCAGGGTATTCTGCAGTTTAGCCCAGGATTTCACTCTGTCGTGACCTTTCTGAGAGATGAAAGCTTTTCAGAACTTCGTTCGTATTTCCAACCATAGCGTAGATCAACGCATTTATTAGGACCTTCTCATCTTTTTCATCGAGGCCTGCTACGATGCGATGGCATTAGCACCATTCGATCCAGTTCTTCCACTACTGGCTTTTTTTTTCGGAACCAATTTTTCCGGTAGAAGAATTTGTGCGGATGTCACGACTTGTAGTCGTTGGGAACAGATCGCACTCTCGGCACCATGCAACGTTCTGCGGGGAATGAATCGGGCTTTCTAGATTACGTGTCGATCATCACACAAAGATCATGGCCAAACATCACACATGAAGTTAGTAACACCCTTTTTAACTGTAGAGTCTTTGTAGCTCAGTGATACAGCTTCGGAGCGCGGAATCCGGCGAAGGTCTGCGGTTCGATTCCTCCTGTCCTCTGCAGGAGGATAAAATTACACGATCACAAATTTCTCCTGCTGACCTAGCTACTGTCACATCACATCCCACATACCCCACCTTCCTCAGTGTGATAGAAAACACAGGTGCCTATGGCATAAAGCTCTTGACTTTACTTGAAGGCTGGTCTTGTAGGGCCATAGGTAATCAGTGTAGGGTGGATATAGCGGTAACCGGTTACGTCGCCCGGAACCTGAGTTGTGTTCAAATAAAAAGTCAAGTCGCCGAAGAAACTAACACTTAAAAGATCAGACTTAGACTGTGAATAGGCAGTAAAGATCATAAATCCTTATGACTGAAGCGCTGTTTGTGTCCGACAACACCATGAAGATTATGAAATATTCGAAATATGTTCAAGTGACGACTTTAAAAGTATGGTATGTTCTCGTTTCATACTCATGGAAGTTTCGTAAACTTGAGGAAGTTAATCACTCAAGCGATATTGGTTTTCTAACAAAACCATGAAGATTTCGACTATACAGAAATCGATTATATGGTCAGAATTGAAATATATTCGAGTAATGACCCTAAAAGCGCTGTTGAGTGCCGGTTTCGTTTCTTTGAGCCTGGAACTCTTGCACTTATTTCCAATGTCGATTTAAAACCTAAAATTTACCTATGTGAATGCTTTGGATATACTCAATAAACGCTCGTTGTCGCACTCATTTACTTTATTCACTTATGTTCCATATAAAGCCAAAGGCTACTGGAAATGAACTTACAAAACGCTAACTGATGCGATGTACAACATGTACAATACAATTGTATAAGATGGGTTAAACACACCAGGCTGCTTGGAGTCTATATTGATAATAGACTTAACTGGGACTACCATGTCAAAGCACTAAAGATCAGCTTTGCAAATAAGCTTAACATGCTGAAGCGCAGCTTGTTCTTACCAAGACCCATGCTACTGGACTTATACTTTAAAGTAATCTACCCATCAATTATATATGGTATCACCGTCTGGGGCGGCCTTACTAATAAGGAGGGCCTAATTGCATTAGAGTCTTTACACTGTAGAGCGGCAAAATTAATTTTTAACTGGCCATGGGATATGCCTAAGTCTGACGTACTAAGCAAAGCTCGATGGTCTTCTATTGAAACCACATATAAAGTTAATTTAGCTAAACTGATGTTCAAAATAGATAAGAAGACTTTACCTATATCCATCTTAGATACCACCGAAGAAGTTGACGTGAATACTAAGAAAAATCTAAGAAGTAATGCCAACATAAAAGTACCAAAATTCAATACATATTACATGAAAAACAGTTTTTCCAGAAGAGGACCTATCGTTTTTAACACACTTCTCCAAGAATCAAATTTAAGAAATATAACCATTAAGCAGCTCTCCTCGTTAGCCTACAAATCAAAGGCACTTTTAAATTTGAACTTTAATTCCATCTCTCCACAGACAGTGAATTTTAAGGACCCCAATTTTAAATATTTTTAGATCTTCTAATTTTGATAGGCTACTTTAATTATTGTATTTTACTACATTTCATTTTATTCCATTTTACGCACGACCCCACAAGCGTGTAGTCGCTTTAACAATTATCGTGTTTAAATAAAGTCTTTGTTGTTGTTGTTGTTGTAAAATGAATTTACACACCAACATTTGCGGCTCTAGTTCTCAGGAGAATATCCAAACACGTGCATTCACCATCTTAACTAATCGTTTACTAATCAAGTTTCATATACTGCAATACGATGAAGATTATGACGTCACGGTAACACCATACATGCTACGATTCATCTAAATAAAGCGGAATACTCATATTTCTTAGTGAAAGTGAGTGAGGTTAAATCTATTTACCTGGTTAAACTCTGACAATAAATTTTTTGCTCCTTTACATAACTCAGTTATACTAAGATCGGAGGCGTATACAGTATACGTCATTACGTAATACCCGCTATCTACAGCCGTGAGAATATTATACATTATGGCAAGTTTTCCTAGGAGGGGAGAAAGTGCAATGCAGTCACAGAGTGGAGACAATCTGCGACATGACTTACATGCCTAAACTTGAGAGCAATAGCGACAACATTACTAAGCTTTGTCCGTGCAGAACTGCATTGCTGAGCCCTGTAATGACAGTTAAGGCGTCAGGAATTCAACGATATGTTTCATTATGAAAAAAAGCTGAACCCACAAATAACCACAGTACACCTATTAGTAAAACTAGTTTTCGTAACAATACAGACAGGAGCCCACTGCAAACGGCAGGTGATCGTTCATGACAGTTTGTTTCTAGAATGGAGATGTTGAAATGTCAGTGTTCTCTGCAACTTCTTAGTACGGTCTTCATCTCTGCACACGCCGAGTGAGTTGCTCAAGAAATCTCTCCAGGACTTCAAACCCTGGCTCTTCGAAGCCCTGATATCTCGCCACTCTTCTCTCGTCCAGGTCATGAGGCCACTGTCCACCCTCTCCTCGCTCCATACGCAGCCGATCGAGTTGCAGAAGTCGGTCACGTGCTCCCTTTATATCTGTCTGCAGCTGAAGATCTTCTGCTATTTTCAAAGCCTCAGACACTGAACTGATGGCTGTGGAGAAGCACGCAACAGTAATGTTTGAACTCATCATTAAATAACACTTAAACATTCAAAAGTAAATGTTGGGTAAATGAGAAAAAAAATTGAAAATTAAAAAATAACGCAAACAACCATTAATTTTACCAACCTTCTTCATATTGTCCTTTCCTGGTCAGTAAGTCACCATAGGCATTACAAAACAATGCTTTGTCCCTCATGGAGCAATTTACAAGAAACTCTCTGTTGAATTGTTGAACAAACTCCTTCACTTTGTCTAACACTTTGTTGGACACAGCTATCTGCAAGTTTGTGGCTTGGTCTCGAGTGGAGTGAAGATAGAATAGAATCATTCTAATCAGAGCCCTTCTGGGACTATTAGCATTCCTTCTTTGAGTTTTGTTGAGCTGGTGTCTGTAGTGTAGCATTGCATCCTTCAAGGCTTTCTTGAGTTTCTTTTTTTCTTGCTCAGTGATTCCTTCAACAGTGCCCTTCTCAGACAACAAAGCAGCAAGACAGGTTCTGTTAATTGCAGTCTCTTCACCAGGGACAACAGACTCTAAGAGCTGAAAAGAAGGAGAGAAAAGAAAAGTCCTCTAAGCCTCATTCAACATGTCATGGATAATCTTCTTTCTCTCTTCAGATGGTAACAACAAGGCTCTGAAAGAGTGCCTATCAAACTCATACAGCATAGTGGCTTCAGAATGAAAGACATCTTCACAGAACACTTTTGTCAACTATGCCTTTTTCATGTGAATGTGTGAGACAAAACATCTTTTTACATATTTCTTTTAACAGAAGCATCACAAAAAGGGCCATGAACTAAGACAGGGATATTGTCAGGTAAGTTTCCAGTGATGCCTACATGCAAAATAAGATGTGTAGAGACACAGAAACATTTAAGAGGTGAAGGTAATAAAATGCCTATAAAAACAGACGAATTTTAAAGCAGCTTATGCAGAATGAAAAATTTTTATTAAGGTGATAACTGACCCTGTTTTAGACATTTTATACACACATACAGAAATAAGTAGAAATAAGCTTGTACAGATGTAGATACACATAATTATGGAATCTGGAAAAAGCTAAACTCTGTTACATATACAAATTAATGGGACAAATAATGAAAGAGATGAAAAAATAAATGGTTCTAGATAGAAATAACTAACCTCAGTAGAAGAATCCAAAAGTTCCTCAGCCTTAGTAAAGTTCCTTTCCATCTTGTAAGCACTTGAGATAGTGCACTTTGCCGTTCCAGCAATAGAATTGTAATTTGGTGAGTGGTAGGTGTTAGCATGAAGGCAGATGCTCTCACCCAACTGCTTGCATCTTTCATAATCTCCCATCTGGTACAGCATGAGACTTTCCTAAAATGAATGAATAAAATTATAAATAAGGAATTCAAGCTCATATTTCCAGAAATACTTTTCTGATCATGCCACCAATTATAATAGTAGTTTATCATGATGAACATGCACCTCTTGAACATTATTTAATATGTGGCACATAGTAACCAGTGCAGATTAAACGTTAAGAAAGCTTTCAAGCACAATCAAAATTAAAGTCTGTGCTACATGAATACATTTGGGATTTTATTCCATTTGTAAAAATATAATTATGTGGTACATGTATATTGCTCAGTTGGTACATGCACTGGTCAATTTAGCAGAGTGTATTACACTGTAACACCACCTTAATTCAAAAGTTTGTTTTAATTCAACTCTTCCGTCTCTGTTTGGACACAAATGTACAAGAAATAACTAAGACACCTTGTTTTCTCGGTCTGTACTATAAGTTATGGACCTTTGTTTTTGGCTCAGAATCTTGCTCCGCTACTAAAAGCACAAACCTTGAACTTGGTTAGTAAGAGGTATTTACACAAGCACTGCAATGAGCCAAACAAAGGCCAAGTGAAGCCTCAATACTTCTACATACATTCCATAATATTGAAACCATAATTATAACTAACAGTATACTGTAATAATGTAACATTGACTACACTATACCTCCAGCTTTACAGCAAGTTGCAGATCCTGTAGTAAAGCCTCTGAATGACTGAGCTCGCCTATGGTCTGGAAGAGACGGAGTTGATCTCGTCTGAAGCATCTCTCTGCACCTGACACAAAATGATAACAGTTTGTTTCATGACATGTTTGGTTCACCACAATTCAAAGTAAAGCACTGTGATTCCAATATTTCCACTGATACTTAGTAAATTGTGTACAGGAACAAATTCAATTAAATTGTGAGCTACTTACAATGTATTAACCAAAAGATGTATGCAATAATAATAGAAATTTTTTAAATGTAAAGCTTAGCAGTAACAGGGAGGGAGGTTCTTGGGTCAATTTTTGCTTTGTATGTGTTGCTGGCCTCTCAGAACCTCTAAAAAACCCTCAGTTGTCACAATCAGTTAACAAGAATGCAAGGAGTTTTATAATGGTCATAAATTCAACAGCATCCAATGTTGGTAATAATAATAATAATAATAATCAATAATTATTATGGTTAATTAATAAATACATATAATGTACAATTATAGTTTTCCTTATCCTTAAATTTACCATTTTCCACTAATTCCTGAAAATATGACACAATCTTCTGAGCTTCTGGAGTTCCCAAAATACCTGATGTATGTAAAAATATATACAATCTCCACTGAGTATTGCAGTATACATGTACAAGACTGCACACAGTGACTATACATTAGCTAGGTTCAGTTGTCAAATCAAGCAAAATTGAGGTGCACTAGTCAAAGTTATTTCAAGCTTTCTTACAATTATAAAGAATTCTGTATTTTTACATGCATTGGATTACCTATGAACTTTATTCAAAAATTTGATAATAGTCATACATGTACAAGTATGTTTTGTAAAGTCATGTAAGTTTTAAGCTGGCTCATAATCCACCAATATTAAATCTTCAATAATTTGACGTGTTAACTCCAACAATGATCAACTTATAGCCTTAACAATAATTATCCTTACCTGAAGACAGGCAATCAGAATTAAACAAGGAAGGAATGAAGAAGCTCATTTAATAGCCAAGAGTAGCCAAGTGTTCTACATGTAAATGAGATCTATTGTTACCAAAGACTGATATGTCATAGATTCAGTAAACTTCAAGCAAGACCAGTTTTATGAAACCATGTTATCCACTGACATTCCATCAAGTAACCTCCCTGGACATGTGCTTTGTCTGAATATTATCATACACTAGCACCCTTAAGTGAACAACAAGCCAAGCAAGCATACACAGATTGTGTATGCTAGTAAACCAAGTTTATTTTGGCACACACAGGACAACAGAAACTTACCAACAAGTTCCTTTTTAGGGCATGGTAATTCCACTGATGACAAGGAATGGCCATCACAAAAGTCAAACAAACTCGTCTGTTGATAATGGGTCAATACTTGGAGTTGTATGTCATCTAGCAATTCCCCAGTTACTGCTCTGAATTCAAGTGAAATGAGGTACTCAGTAGGAATGCTAGCTGGAAGGAGAAATACAAAATTCCTAGTGAAGGAACCCAGCTCATCTCCACTGCAGTCAATGGCCAATGTTTCTGCGAGATACATGGAACCAGCTGGTTTCACTTCTGCTTTGATCACACTTCGTCCTCCATTCTGCAATCAGAACACAGATTAAATGAAGTTTAAGAGCTGAAGATTATATTCAAAGAGCCACTGATGACCTCATTGATGCAAATTCTGTTTGGAAATGAATAAGGATTTTGCAAAAACAATTGGAGTCCAGGAAAACATACTGGGCTAGCAATTAGTGTGTTGATCAATCAGCCAGTGGTGATGAGAGTAATATACAATAAATATATTTTCATATATAGGCTGTTCATATCAATACCTCAAAGGCATAGTCTTTAAGGCAAAAAAACGTTCTTTCTAGTGAGTATTAGCCGTAGAAAGAGAGTATAGGAATCGGTGTTTTCTTTTTTCTTTTTGTTTTTTTGAAGTATTTACTCACCAACTCGAGTTTCAAAAACACTTCCACAAAAGTCCTTGTTCGCTAGGACAAACAGGATTCCCAAAAGGATGTTTAGGCTAGCAATGAAAAACTGGGTCAGCCCTAAAACGGCCACTCTAAAATTGGCCGTGTCATCTTTTCCAGGTGGAGCTCCTTAGTTTTCTTGTTGCATATCAGCTTTCTTATACTTGCCTTCCTCTGTAAGCAGAGTGACATTGACTCACAATTGAAATACTTATTGTCTATAATTCATGATTCCTTTTTTTCATCGCTGTAATTGTTCTTCAGTTTGCATGAAAATTTCTTTTGCTCGTCGCAGTAATAGAAGAGTTTGTTTTTACTTTTATCATTGTCATTGATAATCTGATTCGCCAAATCAACTGGGTGGCTTTTGTTTTGAGGAATTTGCAATTAACGGGTCAACTTTGCTCACGAGAAACGTCCACACAGGAAGCCTGACGATACAATTTAAAAGAAAAGTGATTTTTTCGTTTTGTTTTTCTTGACATGACATCGAAAGGACAAAAACTCATCCATTTCATACTTTGAGTAACTTTTTTTCGCTTAATTAAGTACCAAGTGGATTACATCCGTTCAGCTCTGATCACCTTATATTGCGTGAAAGTTTTTATAATCACAAATAGCTGTTCAAAATTATAAACTCTTTTTTAACTAATAAGAACGTTAATATAGATGCCGAGAACATAAAACGTAATTATCCTGAGAGTTAGAGATAAAGCGAACCTACTAATTTGCATCAGGCTGCAAACTTTTTGTAAACAGGTGACATTACCAACTCTTTCAACACATTACTTTTGCAGAAACGAAGCGAATATATATAAATATATATGTATATGTATACATATACATATACATATATATACACATATGACACGTTAAAACGTTACGTCTGACCAAATGAACATTTTCTTTTTGTCATTCTTAGCTCTCAGATCGATAAATAGAAAACCGGTAAAGTTCCGGTTCCGAGAAATGGTCGGACATAAAAAGCTACATAATATAAAAATTGTTTCCCATGTCATCAACTAATGAGGTATATCAACGCTATCAAGAAAGGGTTAAGGATGTACACTGTAGCTGACCATTACAAGAACCAAGTAATCTTTAAGAGAAATGTCTGCAGAAAGAGAGACCTGTAAATTGTAACATGGAATTAGAAATTATATCAAATCTCCCACCTTGTCTGAAAGACTGGATGGAAACACAACTTATCACAGGGAGAGGAAAGCAAGTTATAGACCTATAAGTAAAATTAATCTAGCTTGACAAGTTTTTTTGTAGGCCTTCTTTTACTAACTCTGTCATATTGATTATAATAGATGGTGTGAGTACTTACAACTTTGCATTGTTGATTTCCAGCAGCCACCAGTCGGCAATCAAACAGCTCTTGCTTGTCATTCCTTAATGCCACCACTAATTGGATTTTGACAAATGGACCAGGAAAAAACTGTAATCCATTAGAGGATGCAGAACACAGAGAGCCTTCAAGCAAAAGGCATCTGAGATTTGGTATATGATGCCGACATGCCTCCAAAATTTCCAATTTGCCTCTAACTATCTGTGAGGCCCAATCTTTGGGGCCAAAAGTAACAAGAGGTCGAGATCCTGGGAGAATACAACAACAGAGAAATTGATTTCAAAATATTCACTATTATGACACAGATGTTAAACAGATCTCACCTAAAATCTTAATCTTATATGAAAAGATTGCTATTTGAAAGAACATTATTTGGATGCTTAAAAACTTAACTCTTCATTTAAATGTATACTGTACATGCATGAACTCACTGGCTTACAACAACCACACATCATTCAAGACAAATTCAACAGTTACATCCAAATTGCTTTGCCAGTTCCTTAGTTTACAGATGCACTATACATTAGCCAGCTGACTGTCAGTGTTTACCAATTGCTATTATGGGGAGACATTTCATTGTATATACTAGCTAAACTTCATTAAATTTTTCAGTTGACACATAGTATGTTTTCTGACCAATTTATAAGTCTTTGAGGGGTTAAATCTGTTTTCAGCAGTGATTTTTAATTTGTCATCACTGCAGTTATGATACCTGACCAATCTGTGTTTTACATGTCACTATTTCATTGATGAAAGCAATTCATTCTGGTTCGAAAATTATTTAAAACAAAATCAACCTTCACAAACACAAATGTATTTTTCTCTCAGCGAGCATTTACATGTCACGTGGAATTTTTTATATTTATTTTTATGCATTTCTGGCATTACTAACATTGTCGGTTTTAGTTTTGAACAATCGAAATATAATTATATAATTGTATGTATACATGCCAAAATTGTACACTCAAACTCGATTTAACTCGACCTGTAACTGCAAATCAAAGTCACACCCCCATTTCTTGAGAAGTTTTTCAAAACTCAAACAATTTTCGTTATTTTATTTTTTTATCAGTTTTATCCACGATAACTCGAATCAGGTCAATTGCCGATTGGTGGCAAATCAAAACAAACCACTATTTTGTCCAAAATACGAATTTTAGCATTGAGGAAGCCAGAGATTCTGTCTTCTTTGGTTACTTAATTACGCAAAACGACTGTCAGTCCAATTCTGGTTTCGTTTTGTATTTTCAAAAATGTTCGCTGCTTATTAAACCCTTTCTACAAAAACGTTCTTTTTGATGGCTTGACGTCTCAACGCTGCAAACTTCTTGAAAATAATTAATTTTCCATGAAGGTTAGAACCATCAAGACTCGACCGGAGTTCGTCGAAGCTACTTTAAGTGGTGAACATGTCTGATGCATACGCAATAATTTACAGAACGACGTTGCATGCACGAAAACGAAAATAAAATAAGCACATTACTCTTGTTACTGTGACTCGAATTTTGAGGGCGAAAACGAAGATAAATATTGAGATGTTCCGAAAGAAATGTAAAAGACTCAGCTCTTCTCCTTTGGGTAAGCAGCTGAATTGCGAAATCAATGACTTCCCGCTCTCCTACCTCTGAAACTTTGTTCCCGCGACATTACGAGATGTGTACCGCCATTGATAGTAGCTTCTCTCAAGCTACTGTCAAGTTTATTTTGTTCCATTGACTGGCTATCACGTGATCGTCTGGAGAAATGACGTAGTCGAAAGTTCACGATTCTGTCAATTAACTTCCAAATATCTTCCGCAAATGAGCAAGTTCCCCGCCATCTTTGCCATTTCAGATTGTCGACGAAATCCAAAAGCTCCTTGACTCATAATCACTCTTATTTCTGGTTCATAGTTAAAGCATGAGGAAAGTATTTCAATGAGTTATAATCTATTGAATGAGATATATCTATGACTTGGAGCGCTCAACTAACTCATAGGATGGCGACAAAACTCTAACCACCGTCCGCCATCACTGAAAATAGTTTCACCCCAAGATCCTGGGTTAGAGTAAAATAACCAATCAGCTGGTAATACAGCTTAGCGATTTTGACCAATAAGTGTACAGCAAAGTGATAGTAAGAGACCAATCAGAAGTAAGAATCGAAACGCAAGTAATCTTTGAATTTAAACTTGAAACAAACAAAATGGCGACCCATAGTGAGTCTGACTCTGTCCCACATTTCTCAGACATGGATTCCCCTGGAAGCTCTGTTTCCTCTTCTTTGCAAAGAGAATACGAAGAGCTTCTTAAGTACGCTGTTGTTACACCGAAAATTCAAGTTGTTCCAAGTGTGTACGAGCCATGTATTCCTTCGAAAGATGATAGTAGCGGTGCCTTCATTGAAACAAACGACAGCAGCTCTTCGACTTCGAAAACTACGTCGGTGTCGACTCAAAGTTCCCAACCAACAACAGAGGAATCGCATTTAGTCGATAAAGAAGAAGTGAAGAAACTTTCGGGAACCCCCTCTCTCAAAGTGTCGTTTCAAGGACAGGGATCAATAGCTCGAGATTCCCTGCTTCGATCAGGTAATTTCTAGACATCTATATCAGTTACAAACGTTAACTTATTAAGAACTTTGTGGTAAGCTACAGGGGTACGTATGCACTGACTCTACCCTTAACTCAGAGCATGTGTTATCATGAATTATCTTCTCATAAAACGATAAAAGCTAAAAGAGGAAATTGAATTAAATTCGTTTGTGCGGCGAAAAATGTGTGCAGGTTCAGAGCTCAATTTTTCAACTCCTACGTTTACGTTAGTTGCTTAGCTTTGCAAGCTTGAAGTGAAAACAAAGTTGGAAAGGATGAGCGTGCATAAACCTCGCTATATTTCTCTTTTCAGCTGTGAAGAGATACTGCACTAAGCAATTGATATTTTGGAAGCGATGAAAATGAAACTCGGCTAACTTCATTACTTGCAAATTTCTCTCTTGTGCCTTAAGAAGTACATGCCAGAAAGGCCTTTCTGAAAAGCAATTGTTAACTGCATTTTAATTACACTGTAGAGGGAGGCATACTAACTCTTTAAGCATAGCCCTCAACCATTCCATCCTTTTTTAATTTTTCCGTCTATAACTTCTGTATTGGTGGTGAAGAGCATCCTTGAAGACTTGAACATATGTTATACATATCGTTCTTAGAAGCTGTTAACCATGCTTAGGAATTAGATTGTTTTGATTTTAGACTGAATGAAAATTAGTTATATTAAAGAAAATATTTATGTAACCTGGTGACAAATGTGTTTCTAACTGAGAAATATTCCTAAACATTATCTACATGTAATTTTAACAATTGACTCATTTATAAATGTTTTTCAGAAACAGATGCTGTTTCACCAGTCATAGCAGAAGCTGAACATGAATCATCATTATCTCACACTGCTGATGAGTCACCAGACTCCCCAGTGCCATCCTCACCTGTAATAGATGCTGACCTGGCCAGAATGGAGGCATTAATGGATAACTGGTGTTTGGATCTCAAGAGAAATGTTTTGGTATGTGACCTACATATCTGTACTGATTTTAAGACTTCAAATGTTGAAGTGAAGATTTATTCATGACCAAATCAAATTTACAAATTGACCAAATGAGGATTGATTAAAAGTGACTTTGTGACAATAATTATAATATTTTCTTATCCCAGTTTATACCCTATGGGCGTAAGTGAGAATGTACTTCATTCATGTTCATGGCCATGTGAAATTTTTCCTTCTCCAAACAGGCTGAATTTGCACAGTGTAAAATGGGGTTATTTGAAAAACAGAAACAGCTTTTGATGCAGGAGAAAAGAAGGTACTGTAACAGTTTTTGTATGCATGTAATACATGAAGAAAACATCTCAGGTGCTTCATTTTTTTCTTTGTTCCAATCAAAAAGCTGTACAGTGGGGAAAACTCTCACAACAAACAGACACTATTCAAGATAATGATATCATTTAATATCATGTAATAACATAATATTTATGCAACTGTTTAATAAATGTTAAACTAGATTTAAATTTTAGAGAGTAAAAAAATCCTGCTTTATTACCACTTCTAATTACCAGTACTCCTAATTACAATGTACAATGTACATTGTACAGTTAGGAGACAAAGTGAAATGAAAATTATTTAAGGTAGAAGAGGTTTTTTATGCGAATTGCAATTTGTAGAATGTGAGTAATATAATTCTTTTATGTCAGTAATCAGTACTTTAGCCTAACTTCTATCAACTGAGATACTGCTCAGGTACATGTTTATGTGTTAGTCTACAAAGTTGTTCCTTTTAGGTTAAACATTGTCTATTCATGGTGTAACAGATGCCAGGCAATGGGCAGCCTTTGCTAGTTATTTTACACATTTTTCCAGCCACCTCTGGATTTATACTGTACAATTTTTGCAGTTTACTAACATGTTGTATAGATGGAAAAGCTCCTTAAAGGTGTTTAAAAATCCTATTAAAGGGGCATAAAAGCACAAATTCAGTACGTCTTTTTTACTTAATTATGCATCTCCATAGTGGTGTGTAAATGTTGAAAATCTTCAAGGCATATAATGGCATAGTCTTGTACATGTCCCTCTCCAATGGTTTCCACATAGTTCATTTTTTAAGGAAACTGTTCCCATTCTCTTAAATCTTCTTTAAAGTCTTGATTAACACAATGGAAAGAAGAAGTAGAATGATCCTTACGGGCAGGCATTACATTGAACACATGGCATCGAAAATGTGACCTCTGAACACCTGGATGGGATATGTAATCTTCTTGGTGCCCAGGACATTTGTCTGAGGGGCAGGCTGGGCCACAATGAAACTTGACATGCGGGAAGTACCCCGTACAGATATCTTCAATCATGGTGAACATTTGACTCAGTGCATATGAGGGTTTGATTTCTTGTCCTTTTCTGTAAAATGGAGAAAAACTAAATTTTAGAAATGGGGTACAATTGGATAGTGTGACAACATATAGTGCTGAAGCATACATTCAGAAATAACAATAGATTTGTTTTGCCCTATCTATGTAAATAATTAATAGTAGATAATTAGTGGATGCTAGGATTGAAATTTGTGTTTTTAATTACATGACTGCAAATGTCCAGGAATTGGTTATTATACTTTATGTTGTGTTATCATTTTATCTGATATTCTTACTTAACAAAGAAAATGCACTTTCATTTACAGAACTAAATGTGTGCTCCAACAGCAAGTCTTCCTTTTAGCTCTACTGTCTTAATGACCAATAATAATAGAGCTAATGTTTTGCTTGTTATTAAGAAAGTTAAAATTTAAATTGCAACTGTGAGAAGTTATCCAAGAACAAGGTCAGTGCAACATTACATGTGCCAGGTGTGAAGGATTTTGAAAAGCTGCTAGAATTTTATTATACCCCTCTCACATTGGCAAAACATGTTTATTTAATCCAGTTTTAAGTGAATGAAATAAAATGCTAAAGACCAGGGAGTGATGATAGTAAAGGACAATCAACACTGGATCTGTAAATCAGTGAAAGGTTACATTTATTTAGGGACTAACCTGTAAGTAAATGTCACTTCAATCATGTCTTCCTTCTTGAGTTGTAACACCTTGTAAGCTGTGCAAGGCCGCCACCAAAATCTGCCAACATCTTTACAAATGAGTGGTTTCCCCTCAGGAAATTCTACTTTACTGCTCCTGTGAGCACGGGACAACAGGTGTTGAAAGAGAGCCTCTGGAAGAGATCTTTTGAAAAACACATAGAAGACCTTGTCTGTTGGAGAATCATGCCACACTGGTGTGTTTACATCTGACATTGGCAACAGTGAAGGAACAAAGTGTGTGACATTTTCAGCCTCATTAATGTTTTCCCTGTTGTGAAATAATGGGCAAATGATGTCATACTCCTCAAGGAAGCTCTTCATTGCTTCTTCACTTTCTTTGCTTCCTGTTTCTCTTGAAATAATGTTCTTGAGGAGAGAGTCAGTGAGCATTCCAGTATCATGGAGCAATTTAAAATCCTGCCTCAAGCCACGCTGTTCCATCTCTTCCTTCTTTTCAGGTGGTGTCACCAACTGTATAATGATATCATTTAGTATCTGTGGCTTCAACAAAACCCATTCTGAGGAATCAGCATGGTCAATGAAGATGATGAGGCCTTTCTCATGAAAGTATTTTAGAGTTTCCTTGGACCAGTTGCTGCAAATAAAGTTACCAACTGATATGGGAAAATCTTTCAGTGTCACACAGAACTTTGCACTCTTGTTGTTTCTCAAGTTAATGATTGCATCTTGGATTTTTATCCATGAAAATGGTATTTCACGCCCAATAGTTGTCTTACACTCTTCAGCTGCAGCAATTATTACTCTCTTGAGATTTTGAATCCCAGTATCATTTTTTCCATAAGTATTCTCTACAGGGAAGTACAAGAGGTTGTCTTCTTCATTCAGAACAAGCTCATCGCTAAAGGAATCCAAAATATTCTGCCGCAGGTGCTTATCAATTTTGTTCAAACAAAGTTTTTCCATATGGCCCCTGTGTGTTCCAACAAGGAAGATGGGTGTCCTTGATGAGGCCTTACTGCAAATGGATTCCATCCAGAATTTAAGTCTTTGGATTTTTGCGGCCATGTTTCCAAAATTGTCATCTGCAAAGTTTGTCATGTTGAAGAGCACAAGATAGATGGCATTGTCTCTCATGAAGATATGATGGTAAACATAGTACTCTTCATCTCCTGAGAAGTCTAATATTTTTAGTTTAAGACTAGAAAATGTAGAATGTAGAGCCCTTCTCAACTTATGAAAATTCAGTGCTATTTTTTCAATTAAGATAAAAGTGAAACTAGCTTGCCTTTCCCTTGTATCCAGAGTATCATTGAAAATAGAAAACACAACATTCCAGTCACTGTACAGAGAAAGGCAGGCGGGTACTGAAAAAATTATAGTATACATATTAAGGGAACAAAACTGGATCAATTTTTCGAAGAATTTTTCCCAGATGATGTAAATAAGAAAGATCAAACCAATATCCTGTATGTTTACCAAAGCACATAAAGCCCGTGTAAACTTAAAGGTAACGAGGAAAGCGAGAGGAATCACTATGAAATGAAGAATGTGACAATACTGGAGGGTTGTCATGTTGATTGATATATGTAACTGAATAATGGCACCAAAACTTAAGCCACACATTACAGGAATCAAAAACAATAAGAAGCGTGGCAAAAAAGGTGGTGGATTGTTAAACTTTGTTTGACCTGGGACAGATGATTCGATCCCCATCCAATTACCAAGATAAGAATTGCAAATAGGGGACAAATAAAAGCTAATATCACAGATCAGGATGGTAACAATCACAATATGGAGTGCCCAGGTCAACATGTTATAATTAAGTATGCTTAAATCAAATGACGGTTCTAGATTTTGGCAATCGATTTCTTTGAAGAACCCTGCTATCACATGTGCAGCTCCCAATCCCGCTAAAACGCGACGTAGTGCGACTATAAGCCAAGTGAGTCTTAAAAATTCTGTTTGCTCAGATTGCTGAAGCTGTAGCCAAATTTGCAGAGAAAATACAGCAAATGAATATGCATAGAAACTGACAGACACTGTTGCGAAAGCCAAAAGGCATATGATCGAGATTATCCAGAATATACGTTGTAAAAGGAACATGACGTGTATCATTATTGACATTGCTGATGTCATTTCACTGTCAATGATAAGTTCGACTCCAGCTGGGCCAAACATCAAACCGTGGTACAGAACAGATTCCTGAAATCGGGTAAAGCTTCCAAATTTAAGACCATCGTCGGCGTGGAGTCTTTTCCACTTTCGGTCAACTAAACTTATTTCCACACCTTTAGTTCCTGGTTCGTCTAAATCAAATGGTTGCCCAGTAAGCGATTTTCTTAAACTTGTCTTGCCAACTCTAGCATCTCCTAGTATTAAACACTGGCCTTGGAAAACGTCCTGTTTGTACGATTCTGAGCCGTTTTGTTCGCTCCTAAAACCAAGATTTCTCAGAACTTGTTTATAAGACTCTTGTCCGCGTCCATCCGGCAAGCGTCTCTCAAACTGTAACTGGGACATCACCTCAGAGGCCGTTTCCAAGGTGTGATCGTTCGTTAGACGAATACGTTGCAAGTCTAAGGCCATCTTTTCACTTCTTTTTATAAGAGAAGGGTGTTTCCAATGAGAGACGCGGCGCACACACTTCGATTACCCTTGAGTTGACTCCCGGAAACTGTTCACGTGATCATATCTCGCCAAATGGCAAGGACTTTGCCGTCATGGGCTACTGATCGTTTTGTTTTCAAGGAGATAGACTTGCTAAGAATCTGTTTCTTAACTAGACGTTTTTGAGCTTTAATGAACGTTTATTTATGAAAACTTTTCTACCCCACAGACACGGCATTGAAATGCACAAGCTGATGAATGAGATGGAGAGTCAAAAAGAATTGTTGCTGACTTATGAACAGACCTTGACACACAAAGACTCCATTGTTACCAACATCACAAATGCTATTCACAAACAGGTTTGTTTTACATGTTTGTCTTGACAGTGAATTGTCTGATCGTGGGTCGCGAATGGAATAAATGAATAGAATGAGCTGAAATGAATGATTACATGAGACAGTCTGCTTTGTTTGTGCAGTGAGAGCCATCCACTGAGAAATCAAAATATAGCAGCATGTCCTTGTGTGTTTATTTCATATCATAACAGATTTACTCGTTTAGTAACTGGTTGATGATAAAATCGAAATTAAAATGAGCTTAAAATTTTTTAACCACAATACAGTTTAACTATTTACAGTTTTTTACTTCAGGCCGAGTTTAGTTCCTCTTGTTTGTTAAGTTCTAATGGCTAACTAAGCCACACGCCTCGAGCACTTTACACATTGCTCAGCTGCACCAAACAAGAAGAGATACAAGTTCTTTGTGATTAGACTTGAATTTTTCACCGTGACCCGTGACCCGCGACAATTATCCCACGGCGATTTGCTAGTGACAATTTATCCACGACGATTTGATTCTCCCGTTTGACACCTTGTGGAAACACTCTTCCGCGACTGGGTGTAATTTGTAAAAGTTAACAAACTTATCTGTTTTTCCATAGAGGGAAAGAAATGAACTTATGAAGGCTTTTACCTTGTGGAAAATCAGACACTGTGATGAAAAAAGAGAGGTTAGTTCAGGAACCTTGACAAAATCATGGTAGGACAATATTCGTAGACGTCTTTGCACGGGATTAAAATTTAGTAGTCTCTCTTGCTTAAACAATATTTATTATTATAGGAAATTATAATGAAACTACTGTATCTTCTCAGTGCTAATTAGTTCAAACCAGTAAAAGTTCCTCTTTGCACCTTAACACCTCGTATTTTTTGTGAATTCAACGTTTATTACCTTTCCACCTAAATCGTCTTAGGGCACATCACACCATTATTTCCTCACAAATTTGAGTTCTGTCGATTTTCTGACGGTCGTCATGTTGTTTCTTCTCAGAGTTTTGCATCCAAACTTGCCAGAAGACATTACAAACACGCTTTAAAGTCACGTGCCTGGAGTGCATGGCGGTCTGTTATTGAATCCAAATGGAAACAACGAGTGGAAAAAGCATGTCAGGTTATATGATATGTTTGTTAATGTCATTCGTAGTGACTGTCTATTTGACTTTCAAATGGCCCGGTATTCAGGGATTTTGATTCGTCCACGAATTACATGTAACCTTTTCTATTTTTTTCTGAAGGCGAAAGCTCAAGACGTGTGTGTCAAGTTGACGGAAGACTACGAAAGTCGTCTCGCAACAGTATGTTTTAAAATTTCTTTTTTTTTTCTTGTAATTTGACTGTAAACTTTAAACGCCCTCAGACGGAAGAGAGAGGTCCAAGGTTAACAAATCAATAATTCCTGGTGACAGGTGACAGGTTTTATGCTTCTGGTTTTGGTTTTCTTTCTTTTTATTTAAATAATTATGGCAAACTCCGCCAAGTTAACCCACTCCATCAGGTTCATTTGTGAATTGTTCTCCTGATCAGGCCACCCGTGAGCTGGAAATAGCGCGGAATGAGATCGCTCATCTTCATGCCGAGAGGGAACGGTATGAAGAAACTATGAAAAAGGCTTTCATGCGCGGAGTGTGTGCACTGAATCTGGAAGCCATGACTATGTTCAGAGAAGGTGAGGAGGGTGAAAGACGACCTACGCCTGCAGCTACAGGAATCAACGACAAAAACGGTGAGAGAAGGAATGAACCGTTCCTCATTTTTATCATTGTACTGCGTCATAATCAGTTGTGGAGCGCGACGCTGTATGCTATTATTAAGCATGAAAATTTTGCGCGAATTTGAACTTGCAGATTGGCGAGCTTTGTTGCATTGACACTTTTTCGCGTTTCAAGTTGCCTGAAATCTCTGCTGGAAACCCCTCTTTGCTATATTCTGCCGGTTCAACAGGAAGAACAAAAAGAATGATAGATTGGTGTACAGGTGACAGTGATTGGCAGTCGCGACATAACTAACGAACATTCAGTAATCATCATGACCGAGACAAAGAGACACATAATGTATAACAAAGTTTGGATGTTACCTGCGCTGTAATTAGTTGAAAAAGTGTGCTCTATCAGAGTATAGAGCATGCTGACGACACTGTTGTTCGCTTTGGAAATAAAGGTTGTTTTGAAAATTGAAAGTAACGCGTGGAAAATTTTGCGGATTGTTTATTTTGGAACAAATAGAGAAGCCTTGACTGTGCTCTGTTTTGTTGTAAAGCGCATAGGAAGCGGCTAGGGCAATCAAGAGGTGGGGAGAAACACTCGACTACGTCTCGTATTTCTCCCTACACTAGCTCTAGCCGCTTCCTGCGTGCTTTACAACAGAGCAGAGCTCAGTCAAGGCTTCTCTATTTGTTAATTGATTAATAACCCGTGTTATAAAATGGCGTCTCTTCTTTGCTTCGTCTCCAGATGAAGATATGCCGCGTCATCAACCAACTCTTCCAACAGTAACGACATCTGGTCCAGCTGTCACGCAACATCAGTTTAGTCACGTTCTCTCCAGACAGAGAACTTCAGCTGAGAAGCCTGGCCAGATAGGAAAAACTGTTACCGTGAAAGCTGTTTGCAGATCAGATATTCAGGGACAAAAAGGTGGCGCCGGTAAAAAATTTACGCATGTTTTTATCTTTTTTTTTTTTTTTTTTCTCTTTCCGTCGATGTATTTCTGATTTTCAAAGTCAATACTCGACCGGCGAGATGGCCGAGTGATCAAAGAGGAAGTGGGAGACTTCTCCGTGGACTACAGCGGGGAAGAGAAGAAATTAGTGAAAAGAATCCCAATACACCTATCATAACCAATATATATGTATCAAAATATTCTTGTCCCATGTGACTTTATTTCAGGTTTGGTAGGTACCCAAGGGCCTGTTAGTTCAGTTCTCGTTCAGAAGCATTCCACAGAATATGGTACCTCAGGAGCCCCTCCGAGTCGTCAGCGTGCACCACCAAGTAAAGCAGCCACCACGAGAACGTCACGTGGTCCAAGCGTGCAGACAATCCACACGACTCCTGTGAAAGTTGTACACTGAAATCCGCGCTAGTTTAGCCCCGCCATGTGTAGTCATAATCTCAACCGCTTGTTAGTAGTGATAGGTCGATTTGAATCAATTTATTTTTGTAATTTTGTAATAAATCATTTGTCTTATTTGATTTTGTCTTCCTTATGATGAACGAAAAACAAAACAAAAACATGCAATCACAAAAAATGCGTTTAGCGTTCGAAGCAGGAGACTGAGAGGTCTGTTTCCAATTGCAAGTAGAAGAAACCTCTGTAAACAAAGATCAGGCGAAGAAAAGGTTGGATCGTAGCCTCAAAATTTGAGAACATATGCAGACGGAAATTCGATACACACAGGATATTGTCTAGTTTTGTTTTTGTTGACTGCCTGTTGAAAGTGTTAAGTATTATGCGATGTTGGATGGTTAACACCATTCTGGATCTTTCTGTTACTTTTTGGAAGCTTAAGTGAGACCTCAAACACCTGGAGGTCTTAAATTTCTTTCAGGCGACTTTTACCTTTATAAACTAGTTTTGAGTAAAAAACTATTGGTACTGTCTTATCATAAATTTTCTGGAAAAATAAGATTTTGAGTTTACGAGAACATACTGACTAAATTTTCAGTAACCAGTGATCACATGTCCTTTTAGAGGACTTTTTGTGTGAAACTCAGGCAGCAGGTTTGCAAGTCAGCAAATGGAAGATTTTGATTAAAAATAAACAATCAGTTTAACGAAGGAAACCAATATTTAACGATCATTTACCGAAGTTCGCCACAGAAAACTCTGTTTGAAGCAATTTTACTCTGATGGAACTAATGGGCTAACGAGATCGAAATTGTTTTTCATATTATCCTTCGCCGAGTGCTTTAACGAGGAAGCCACCTTCAAACCTTACTGAAAGCACTGATTCACGCACAACTAATATGACCATTTGTGCGTTATCCAGCTGGGACCTTAACAACAGTTATGGAAAAAAAAGGGATGAAGTAAATGTAGTAGGAGACATTTCACTTGATGAGGTGATCTGAATTAGTGCGTGTGGATGCTCTGACAACTGGAAACTCAGACAACAAAGTCCAATAAAAGTGATTAGTTGTGGCGCAGTTTTTTCAGAGACCAGATGTGTAAAATTGTGCAATAAAGCGTTGATTAGAAAAAAAAGGTTCCCCGAAAATGATCAACCCTCTGAGTAACACATCGAGTTCAATTGAACTGTTTTTAAAAATAGTCACCTCAATTTTTCATGATTTGTTGATTTTTTTTTAAAGTCTGCATTACATAGATTAGTTTCAACCGCATGTTAAACATTTTTAAACGCCACTTGTAGACCCCTCAATTTCTTTTAAGTCCTTTAATTCGGAGGCAAAGCCGTCAGCTGACCGCCACATTGCCTCAATCTCTTGTTATCTGCCTTGGCTGAATTTTTCGCCTCGAAGCGTAAAATTGCATCTGAGTCCAGGCGATAACAAATACAGTGCGTGATCGTCATTCAAAACTTTTACAAATCCATACTGTTTCGCGTTAACAAATGTAGTTCTGCTCTAAGCTGGTTGTAAGAAAAACAGTTTTCGATGAAATCAAGTCATTTCTGATCCAGGAGTTAAAGGTGCGAGAAAATTTGCGACATATGTAACAAATAACGTAATTTTCGCGGGCTTTGATCATTACCTCATACAAAGCAACCAATCGGTAAAGCGTACCTGCTAAAATACGGGCTGGTACCATGAATATTGGATATCGTGTTTATTTTAGCTTTAGGCGGACCAATCAGAGTGTACAGTGTGATATCGCTGGTATTTGGAGAGAAAGGAAAATTTCATGTCCGAAACTTGAATGTAGAGCGAGGGAAATTTGGGAGAAATATTTTCCCAAAGTATTATGAAGATCGTATCACTGGTTTTGATCTTCGGGTTGTTTGCAGTGGGGTTTTCACGGCCTTCCGAAAGTAAGTTAACCTCATCCTTACCGTAGTTTGAGTACGATCACTACATCGAGCATAGTGATCTATATTACAACCTGGGATTGCTGGTGTCTTCTGTGATCTGGAAAGGTCTCGTGTGTAAGCCTCTACTCACTGGCTTAGTCGTACCTTATCTAAACCTAAGATCTAGCTGAGCTAAGCTCCGAGATTTGTTTTAACTTTCCTTGGTTCCAAAATCGTGGGCAGTGATATGCTTTAACAAGGTAATGTTTAAGAAATGTTGACACTCCACAGTAACAGCCACCCGTCAACTTTTCCCCTGTTCAAGCCTTCTCTGGATGAATCTTTATTTCATAAAACTATTTTCCAAGTGTTACGAATGCGTTTGAAACTTTGTTCCATAATCGTCCTTCATCACTTAAGTTCCTAATTCTCCAGTGGATCTATAAATTAACTATCACAATTTTTTTTTAAAAAACTATATCGCTTTGCTTATTGAAAAACACCGATTCTTGCTGCTTGAAAACTGAAACTGAACTGACGGATCGCAAAAAGCCTGTCTCCTTTTTTTCATTACTTCATGTGTGGAACAGCATTTGCGGAAATTAATTCAGCCGGATTTTGATCTTTTGTATGTTTTTCAGACTATAACTTGTCACTAACTTTCAACGTGAGATCATTCAAGCAACGCAAAACACAATCAACCGAGTCAGAGTTTTACACGGTTTATACCTTCTGTGATTTCCAGTATCGCAAGAACAACATTTTC
The DNA here is from genome assembly GCF_964200805.1 of Pocillopora damicornis. Taxonomy (NCBI): domain Eukaryota; kingdom Metazoa; phylum Cnidaria; class Anthozoa; order Scleractinia; family Pocilloporidae; genus Pocillopora; species Pocillopora damicornis. Next base: position 431,934 of record NC_142671.1, read on the forward strand.
ATTCATCCATGAAATTTCTGAATTAAAAGTTTCATCGGAAACAGAAAGTTAATACTGTGTCACTTTGATATACGCTAATAATGATCTTCTGAGGCGTTCACCACACCCAAAAATTGTATTTTTAGACAACCCTAACCACCTTGCTAATTCAAAGCTCTCTAAATACAAAATGTAGAATCAAAATCTAGGACCTTTAGGAGGATAGGTTTTTTTTTTGGTTGTATTGAATTCTACCCTGAGTTTTACTAAGTGTAAAATTCCTATGACTTTGGAAAGGAAATAACAACCTTTCCGTGGCCTATTGACAGTATTTAAGGACCTTAATTTCATCATAAAATCATGTCTAGCCACCACAACCGTAGGTGAGGAAAAATGGTTGGTTTTGACCAAATTTAGAACGCATTCAGCCGCAAAAATTAGAAGTTTGTCTTAATTTATTTTTAAGCATATTCTGTCAAAAGGGCCATTTACATCAACCAACAAACTCTCAAATTGATGTTTTTCGGGCGCTAAAGGAAACACGAATAATTATCAAATATTAGGTTTCTTATGAATCTCAGGAAGAAAGAAACGAGACGAAACAAAAATAAATATATGTATAAATATCTTTAAAGCTCAAAGTTCGCTTTTACCATATATCTTGTGAGAAGGAAGTGAAGAAATGATCTGAAAACATCATGTTAGGAACACAAACATATGTATATCTTATTTGTTTGTGTAGAAAAAGTCAAAGCTGGGGAAATAGTGGATGAGTCGGATAGAGAACTTATCCGAGTTGCCAGGGGAGATGTAGAGGAGGACGAACCTAAACAGAAAGCTCACCTCGAAAAGAAGAGATCCACTGAAGGCAAGTTTAACGTGAAAACAACACTGTCATGCACCAGTTTAAGAGAGGTAACTGTTTTTTTTCTTCTTTGCTCAGAGATCAAACGGAATAAAAGAGCCGCAGAGGAAGGTAAGTTTGTAAGTTTGTAGGTGTCTTCGTTGATTTTTTCTCATAGGGATTTTTCAGTCCCCATCAAACTAAGGATGGTTTATTGCATTGATGAACATACATAGACATTGGAACAACTTGGTCCTTATTGTCTTGGCACACCTGCATATTATTGTTCAAATGGGCCTATCTCGCCTGCTCGAGTAGCTAATCAGAAAACAGGATTTCCCTTCATATTACCTACGAGCGCTGCCAGCGATTTATTAAATTGAGTTCTGACGCCACGAGACAGTGCAGAGCACCATCAGTTGAGTGTAGAGGTAAATCTCCGGCTCCACCTGATCCGTTGAAAAGCAAACAAAGGCTTTTAATTCAGAGGGTAAAACTTTTCATACAAACAATTTCGTTTAGGTTATATCATGTTATACTTTCCCTACAGACGCTTTCTTTCAAGCTCTTCTGACGCGAGCGGCGGACAAGAAAACAGGTGAATAACTGGATTTTATTCAGTTCGCTTTATAAGCTCTCAATATTTGCACCGTACCTGTAAAATTTTATAATTTTACGTCTTTCCTTTTTAGAAAAAAAGAGGTCTTTTGATGATGGTGCTGACAACACAGGTACAAACTTTCATCCATTCTTTTTCAGCCAATGGGTTGTCCACGTTTATTTTTTCAAAATAAATTGAAGAAAGCTAAGCGAGGGGAAAATTTTACATCAGACTGAATTGTGAAAAGATTCGACAAGGATGCACGCGAAGATTTAGTAAGCTTACCCAAAGACTCTTTGGCTAAGCTAACGGACGGAGACCGGAAATTGCAAATTTATCTGGGACACGTTGATATCAGCGTATATGCAAGAAAGTCCTTTCCAAAATGAGTACCATACCTCAGGGAAAATAACTCTCTACTTCCGACCGCCAGCCTCGTCTCCAAAACGTGTTTGCTTTGGTTCCCTGTTGAGTCCAGAACAGAAGTCGTACTCTTGAATTAACGGTATTTATACACGTCGCTTGTGTTTGTTAGACGTCATGCAGATGCAGCAGAGCATAGCTTACTGAAGTGATTCAAGACATAGCTTTGATGTGTTGGACTATTTTTATCCTTCTACCACTAATTTATTTATTTATTTATTTGTATGTTGTTGCTGTTGTTTCACTAGGATATATAATCCGAGATGATTGGAAGGGAGACTCAAAAATTTCAGATGCTGACAGGCAGGGTAAGTTCTCTTGATTAAATCAAGGAACAGAGAGGAAACAGAAGAGTAAAAATACTTTTAACTGATATATTTTCAGAGCTTGAGAGTCTTTTTAATGCCATTAACTCTCCTGAGGATGAAGGAGAGGAAAAAGTTGAAGAAACAAGAAGTATAAAGCCGGTGAGAAATTTGGTTTAGATTTTTAACATTTGGGGTATTTTCATAAGCTTCTAAACAAGAAAACTGTTTTTCCCTCCCTTGTACTCTTTCTTTCGTTTGTTTACTTCTATTTGTATCGTTCAACCAAAATTAACCTATTTTCAATTAAACTTTTTGAAAATTTTTACCATGTTTTTAGGGTCTAGAAGGAAAGATCCAGCAGTTCATTGAATGGCTTATGAGTCAGCCGGTGAGTGGAAATCATATGCAGCAGGTTTAACTTTGATGGTATTGCTATCAGAAATGCTTCTTTATCTTCATCAGACCAACTCCATGCATTCTGATTTGATTTTCAGCCTGACAAGTTTACCAAGTCCTTATCGCACATTCTTGATGTAGAGCAGTCTTTGACAAAGATGTTCTATGACGGTAGGTTGCACAGATCTTTAAACTGTGACCAGATTTCTTTACGGGGGACGCTCTGTTTACAGTTTAAGGCAACAGACTGTGGGCACTGAGCCGTGCGCGTGCGGGAATGTTTTTCTTTTATACCTTCTCACCTCTCAATCTGCAATATACAGTCCACTGCCAATTTCTGGGCCGAAAACAACAACAACAACAATGGAGGAACGACAAATCATAACTCAACAGGCTGATAACATAAAAATACTGAGGATCTGGCAATTATGACTCATTTGAAGTAGCCAGTACTATGTTTGGAGTCATGGTATTTAGCTAACCAAAGAACCAATAAAAACACTTCTGCCTGCTTAGGTCACACAATGCGGTTTGCTAATTATGCATGTGGTAAGTCCAGCAGTGGACATCAAACGACCGACCCAAAAAGGCTACAGTATCATGTAGATGGCAAGGAAAGTGAACCGTCCTAACTAAGATATCTAGGATTAACTGAATAGTCAAACCCCCCCACCCCAAATGATTAAATGTTTACAAATAGAGCTTTTGCTGATGGAGAACTCCGGTAAAGCCAACCGGCTTCAACTCTGCTCTCTGATTATTATTGAGTTTAGGTCCGCCACAACAACAGCAGCAGGCAGACCAACAGCAGCAGCAAGGTCAGCAGCAAGGACAGCAGCAAGGACAGCAACAAGGTCAGCAGCCGCAGCAGCAACTGCAGCAACAAGATCCAGCCGGTATGCAGGCCCGTTTTATTCCCAAAACGCTTACATTAATGGTTAGAAAAAGTACAAGGAAAGATGGCTTCATTGATGCAAGGAATATTGTTTGTCCCACGGTTTAAAATATTTGCAACAACAAACGCGAAATAACGTTTCAAATAACGCTCTGAATACCCAAGACTTGAATTTTTTTGGGCTATATACCTTTCTTATATCTTTGAAAGTTTACTTCAGCTCTAATAAAAATGATGATGAAAAAATAATGAATAAATGGACGAAAATTACAAATCAATAAGTAGATAGGTGAATTTATGATTAGTTGGATACATAAGTTAATTTTTTTCGTCTTAAGTATCTATCTCTGTCGGTTAAAATCCACGAGTCTCTTAGCTTTTCTAAGATAACTGTTAATGATATTTTTTCCACCATTTCTGCAAATACAGCAAACAGCAACAAGAACTGCAAGAGTAAGTGCTTTACTCTACAGCTGGGTAATACTGAGTGTAAGATCATCTGTGACCCCCCATCCATTGAACAGCCGACACAATCACCTTATGGACTCTATCCACAACAGTACGGTCAGCAGTATCCTTATGGAGCGCAAATGCCATCACCCTGTGTCGCCCCAGCCTGTCAGCCCAGTCAGTACCCCGGTTACATGTCACCTCAGCCATATCCCGCCGCTGGAGCCTATCCCCCTGCGGCTGCAGGCACTTCCCCTGTTCAGGAGGGTTGCGTGGGACGGTCATGTGACAAAAAGGAGCCACAGTCTGATAAACCGGCTGAAGAAAAAAAAGAAGAGAAACAAGATAAACCGGCTCCTCCTGCTCCAAAGCCTGCCAAAGCTCCGTCTCCATACACTTTCCAGGTTCGATGAGGTTTTCCTTAAATGGGTATATTTTCCATGCTTTCCGCGTGACGAAAATTAATAAAACGGTCCAATTACAAAAACTACTTTATGAAAAAACAAGTAATTGTTAGAGAATGGCTATAGAGTTTGACAAAGCAATTTTTTACTGCTGTCGGGCATATTTTCAAACGTATTTTTAGCATTTGGCTCGTGTTCATAAGACTTGGACAATATCTAGTTTAAACCTTCACTTACTAACTTGCAATAATCCCTTTAGACTCCCGGCGCAACTGTCGTGATGGATCCGATCAGTATCAGTCAGCAGCCTGAACCTCAGATACCAGTTGCGCCAATGATCCCGGGTCAGATCCCAATGGCGATGCCTCAGCTTCAGCAGCCTCAACCGTACGCTGTTCCCCAGGCCTCCCCTCAGGTTCCTTATTCCATTTCCATATCAGGAGTAGCTGCACCGCCAGCACCAGCCCAGCCTCAGGGTGCCGCACTTGCACAGCACTTCAAGCCTATGCCTAATAACTGCCAGGATTATAGCGCGCCAAGATGTCGCGTATTCCTTGATTGGCCCACAGGTATTAATTGTCGTAATGATTACATGATGTACTTACCATTCATTCAAGACAAAGATGAGTTAAACAATTTTTAGAATTTTTCTATTTTCAGCAAACAATCTAACCTTTTTACAACAAATTCAAACAATAGGTCCGCACTGCGTACATGTGTTTAGCAAAAATTAAAATGAATGTGAAAATGCTTACAGCTTTACCGCACTGTCAGTCTATTTGGAAGGTATGCTGAATAGCTGTAAATGGGTGCATAGGTGTACCAACGTGTAGTAGTTTTCAAGGAATTTTTTGGATAAACTATGTTGATTACGAGTTCCGATTTTTCTGAGTAAATCGATCCACGGGAGAGTTTCTCAACTAATCAGAAGCAATACTAAAACAAATTGTGACTACCGAGGAACAGCATTTTGCAAATATCTACGTAATATCGAATAAAATTTAATACGAAATCAGTATTTGGAATTATGGGAACAAAAAAAGAAGGTTTCAACACAAGGATTTCCGTCAAATATTTAAATCTGTAAAACAAAGATAGATGCAATGCAGGTACAAGTCGCGACGACATTCTGATGATATTTGGGGCGTTACCATATTAGACATACAAAATGACATGGAAACCAAACGAACATAGAGTTTTTAATTAAAATAAAAGGAAAATATAAATAATGCAGAGTTTTTAGTGGCTGAAGGGTGGATCCTCGTGCAAGAAATAAAGTCATAAAATCTGTTAACCCATACACTGGCCGTATACCGCTGACCACCTGTCGATTAAAAGAAACGTGACGATGAACAAAGTACAAAAGGTCAATTATAGAGGTGAAATGTAAGCGCGTAAGATCGGAAGTCTCTTCTGTATCAATAACTTAGAAAAGAATTGTTTGCTCTCCGAAGTAAACCTGCTTCGCCACCTCAGGCCCTTCTTAAGACACGACAATCTGCAAAACGCATGGTTTCCTACGTCGATAAGCTGTCTCGTAACGTTTGCTTTTTCGAATTCAATTGATCTCGAATATCCCTCTGTTTGCTCAAGGAGTTTGGCTCACCAAATAGGGTTTTTCCGACTTATCACGACAGATCTTACGACAAGATATCGATGTAATTACGGCACGTCACTGGTTAGGCAGTTTTGTCTTATTTGTGTTACGCGATGGTCGCCTACATCGTGTAGCCTGCCACGTACGGTAAACTTCACAGAAACCATAACAGCAATTGGCCATTTTTTTTCCTATGTGAAGCACTTAAGCAATCTCTTACCGCTGTTGCACAGCGTCTAGTTGCTACGCACAAGACACAAAAAAATACTGACTCTGCGAGACAAAGTTATCGGAAAAAAAAGTTTCTCGTCCATAACTTGAGCTGTTTTTGTGTTTGTATCGATCAATCATGTCGTATACATGTTTTGATTTTGAGGTCATTTTTACTAGAGAAAAAAAAAACGGAAAAGAGTTAGTTTTCCTAATTGTGTACGTATTTGTTGAATTTCCACAGATGAGCGTAATGAAATCAAAGCTTCACTGAGATTCAAACAGAACTGGCATAATGATTACAAGCGTTCATCTTCAACAAAGTACAAGATCTTTGCTGCTGAGGTGGAGAAAGCGGTAAGCTCTATCATAACATGTTTTATGTTTCTCTTTTGCATAAATACGGCCTTATAAACATTATTTTTATCTTGCATGGATTGTCCCCCACGGGACAGACTGAAGACTGAAGACATGCATCAGCTAACTATTCCTCGCTAGGAACTCAGGAACTATTACTCCAAGTGTCAGTTTCACCAAGTTATCTTTGGGATCGTGAAAGCTACCATTTTGCTATCTCTCTGTCAGTGTGGAAGTTTCAGCGTGAGGTTTCAGCGCTGTTTTCTGTACGTGGCACAACGAAAAAAAACCTATATATTTGCTTATTACTTCATAGCAAGATACATTTTTTGTTCTTTTTGGCATCACAGATAAAAGACGTTTACACCCAAGACAAGAATTTTAGACAAGTAAAAGTTACTAGCTTTAGGTAAGATCTTGAATGTTATGAATGTTGTTGATACGAGATGTTCGAAGAGGACTAAACTTACTCTCGTGTTTATCCACAGCGAGGAAGACATGAAGGTTGCAGCCAACTTCCTTCTTGAGTTTGCTCAGCCAGAGTACAGCGCATTGAGATATCTTTCACGCGCCATCTCCGAAAACTACCTGCAAAGCATGCCGGTATTCAAGCATACGTTGCTGAGGGAAGGTAAATGCAGTAGAAGATAACCTTGAAAGTTATGTAAATCATCTTGTGACTGAGAAAGTTGTTTCCCACGGTGAAAGTTTGGTTCAAGTTCACTTTTTATCATTGGAGCTCTACTTTCACGCGTGGTCTTTAAGCGTAATAAAACCAATCAGTATTTCCCTCTGGATGTACAAGATTCCTAATTATGAAAATAGAAAAGGTCAAATTGTGGGCATGTATGTTGTAAAATTTGGCAAAAATCTACCTCCAATTTTAAGTTTCTGATTCACCTTATCCGGGAGTAATTCGATTTTATTTGATTCCTAATTGATTTTGGTAGTTATTCTATTTTTCTCTGATATTTTCTTCCTTTTCCACATAGGCATTGCACATCACCACCGATCAATTGTAGCCACTCAAAAGGAGCTGGATGCTGTTCCTAAAGTCAAAGTTGTGAGCAGCCATAAACAAGAAGATGAAATTTTGACAACTTTGTCCAGCGGTTCGTTTCCACGATTCTCCTTTCTGAATGCTTATTTCATTGACCTATCTTTTTCATTTGTTTGTTTGCTTGCACATCGTGTGTAAAATGTTCACCAAGCTTACTGGAAGTTTTTTTTCTTTTCATCTTTGATTTTTTCCATTTTCCTAACCAGTAATAAATGATACAATAGGGTTTATGTTCGCGGGCAAAAATATGTTTTGGGTCCGACTCTCAGTCATTTTAGCGGTGAGGGTTAAAATGACTCTAAGGAGGGCCCAAAAAATATTTATGCTGGAGAACATAAAACTTTGTTGATATACTATTACTCTAAAGTGCACTGAGAAATTAAAAACTGACAAAAATTACAGCAAACAGTTTCCCAGTCTTAACAATCACAAGAACGAGCAAGCGGGCTAAAATGCCAGAATCTCCTTTTTTAACCCGCAAAATGCGGCACAATGCCTTACAAAGTGGTGATACCTTTCATTAACTTTGTTATATCTGTAATTATTCTCTATAGCCTACCAGGGATGCTACAAAGATAAAAAACCTAATCGTGATTTAAGAAAACAGTTCACAAAGTATGAAATGACACCTGAGTGGTGTGTTGGCAAGTGTAAGCTGGCCGGATACAAATATGCAGGGCTGCAGTATGGATATCTGTGCTTCTGTGGCGATAGGTTTGGCACCTACGGCAAGGTTGATGACGCTGAATGCGATAGTTTATGTTTTGGTGATAAGACAAGATATTGTGGAGCTTTCTGGCATAATTCTATCTTTTCTGTAGGTAAGTCATCGACAAAGAATGAAAAAGTCTTATCATGCTCAACAACACAGAATAAATTTCCCATTCAAACGTGCAATATGAATTCCGGAAAAAGAAAAAGAAATGCAACAAACATTCCTAAAAAGAATTTTCCACACAGTAATACCCTCTGATCCTTTTTTTTCTTTAACCAAGATCGCGAAAAGCATGAACCACCTGCGAAAGACGAGCCAGAAGAGCAAGAAGACAGTGGATCAGGGGAATCTGTGGAAGAGCCAGAAGACAAATATGGTTGGTGTTCAAGTCTGAATTTTAATTAGCTTATTTCATCATCATTATTTGCATTTCAGACCTTTATCTTTTTTAGATGCATAGTGACCGAAATGGGATCAACTCGCTCGGATCTTTATATTATTATTATTATTATTATTATTATTATAAGACCCTTTTATGCAAATTACACAATAAACTCTTCAACTAAACCATTGTTGTTTTACTTTCTCATCCAGCTCAATAATGTAATGTTAGAACGTGAAAGGAAGGAACACTTCACGAGTCATGGCATGAAACACTTCACATGGCTGACAAACACACTAACACTAACATTAGTGCTCTCACTCGTATTCTTTGACGCAGTAACCATTTTATGGTAAATACTTGGTTCCCTTAGCAAATATTCAGGAAGGTATTACCGGTATTTATTTGGAATAACGTCAAGTTGATTTTATTTTACTTTCATACTCATCACCTGATATAACCAAGTACCAGAGCACAGTAAGTACTTTTAATTGTTCGTATATATAAGCCACAGATACTTTTTCATGGTATTTCATATAAAGAACAACTGTTTCTTCGTTTTAAAACTCTTGATGAAACTTCACAAGTGTGTGACGGTTGTGTTAGGACATTAAGTATACCAAAGGTTCCAAACCTCGATATTTTATTGCAATAAATAACGGATGAATGTTATGACAAAAACCATGGATACGGATCGAAGATTCGAAATCTGTAAAGTAATGCGTTAACAAATTAGTTTCAGTTCATATCGATAATATCAAAAGAAATCAAGGTAAATATTTACCCATTGGTTCTAGGTGTCCATAACACTGTCTAGCGATAGAAAATCTTAACAATTATATCTGTTACGTCACAAATTATAATGCGCAAAGAAATTAGAATTTTGCGCAATACAGCCTTGCCTTTCCGGAAACAATGATTTTCAAACCACACCCCTTAAGTTCCTGCCTTTAACATTTTGCCTTTTTATCTCTTCATAGCTGAAGTTGCCAATCATCTTATGAAAGGTAAGGGTCATCCCAGTTTTAAAGTGACCTTCATCGTGATCATGTGATGCTTATACCTAAGATTTGCATAAGATATTGTCATTTTTAAAACTATTTATTTTTCTGCATTTCTTTTAGCCGCGGAAGCTGCCCTGAAAGGTGAGTATATCTGTAAGGAGCTATCAGATAAAGGCATAAAAATTCAGATTGTGTTCTTGTATAATCAGCCCGGACATTAAATACAGCTCGAGTTACTATTTTTTTTTTTAATTTAACGTCGAAGACGTGGGAAGTGTTTGCACATTCTTCCGAGCCAGAGGCTCATGTTAAAAACTCTCGACAAACTAAAAAAAAAAAAAAAAAAAAATATATATATATATATATATATATATTAACTAGCCCAAGAGTATGTCAAAATGTAAAAATAGATAAAATTATATACAGTTCATACATTGGTATTCTGTGAAATTAACATTATTCAGGCGAGCACGAGATTGTGCTTGAGTGGTCGAGGATTTGGTTACAACTGGTAACTGATTCCACATGTTTGCAATCATGTACAAATAGGAGTTGTGCATGATAAGGTTGTTTGCCAGCCTTGTAATATTCACCAACAATAACAGATGAAAAGAGCAGATAAAAAGAGAAGACAAGGGATAAAGCGCGTCTGAATAAAATGATGCACCTAAGGTTTTTAAATAGTTACATATTTTAATGAGTGGTTTACTTCTACCTTTCAATCCAAAATCTCTCTATCTGTATTTGGAGCTAAGTAAATCCGTTTCAGAAATTGTAGACGCAAATTCTGCGGGTAACTGGACCATTTTCCCTCTGATTTTTCCCGGCCACTGTAAATAGCCTGTAAAAACTCGTTCATAATATATTTTTTATTCTAATTTTTCAGCTGCCAAGAAATTGTTACCACGTGAGTATTGTCTTCAAATCTTAAAATGTGATAAACGATATGTTCTCAATTTGACCACGATCAAGCATGGGTCGAACTTGGTGAGTTAGGGGATCGAGTAAAAATGTATATTGAAGAAAGTTTTAATAAGAAATAACATAAATGTACAATTGACAAATCACCGCCTTTCCCGTCTAGATGCTGATCATGGCAAATCCAAACGCGCACCAGATGAAGAATTTCAGCAGCAAAGTGAAGACGCACTCTACTCACTCAGTGGTAAGTACAATAAACAATTACCACACTTTCTAACCATTTGAAAGTGTACAGCGTTTAACGAACTCAATTTTTCTTCTTTTCGACAGAGGCTGAGAAATTGATGGAATCAAAGGATGCGTCCCTTCAATCAACGACTAAAGAGAAACGAGACGCAGAGGGAGATGGTCGGGATCTTTTGGTGGCTTATCTGAGCGACGTGGGGGGCTACGACAGAAATTATCGTGATGTTGGAGATGAGGACGAAAATAGTTCGTTAGGTAGAAATGCAAACATAAGCAAACCCCTCCCCCCCCCCCAAAAAAAAAAAAAAAAAAAAAAAGCACGAGCGATAATGTCTTGATAAGAGGTGGCTGAATTACGAAATGAATTAGAAGGAAGGTAAAGTCCAGTCGCAGAATGGAATGCACGTCACTGCGTTGATAGAGCAACGCATTTGATTTTTTTTTTTTGGCAAAAAGTCATGATCAATTGAAAAACGTTGAGCCATTTCCATTAAAAACATGATGTACAATGTTTGACTGTACCTTACCATTCTTTTTGTTCAGGAAAATAGATAGGAGAAGGGTCATCACTGACTGTGATTCTCATATGGTATTCAAACATACAATCGTGTTGATTGTATTTTGAGTGTTCTTTTTTGTCATTTACAATTGTTTTTAGAGTCCAGAGACAAGAAACAAAAGGTTGAATATCGAAGAATGGTTATTGATGAGTCAGGAGATGGAGAATTCGTCGAGAAATCAAAGAATAAGGAACTGAAAGCTAGAAAGCGTCGAGAGGTCGCGGAGCCATGGGACGAGAGCTTTGACGGACCTAAGAAAATGGCTTCAAGGGCAGCTCCAGTGGAAACGACATCGAAGCGTAACGTTATTCCAGTATCACTAAGTGATACTGAAGATGACTTGAGCATGCTAAATGATGCATCGGGTGAAGATACCATGCTTGAAGCCAAACGAAGCCAAACTTTTCAGCCATTGACGTCAGACGAAAGCTCAAACGCAGCTGGATCTGGCGAGGGTGCTGATACTGCCATTGAATCTGGTGACAGGGATGTCTCTGAAGAGCAATCCGGGTTTGAAAACCAGGCAGCTGACGAGCCGGAAGAGTCGGGCGAGTCTGTTCAGTCTGGGAACACAGACGAAGGAGAGGAATCTGGAGAAGAGGCAGATGAGGAGGAGAGCCAGGAGACAAGTTAGTTGAAATCATTAGAGATATTTAAATATGGACATCTTAACGTCACCTGGGCACGCTCATTCCAATATAAACTTTCAACACAGTTTAGTTTTCAAGTGACTGCTGATAAAAAATTTGTAATCACGTGTTGTTGTCCATACACTTGACCTTGGCGTATTTTGGGAATAAATCAAATGTCAAAGTATTACAGAGCTCCTAAGTTAATCGCTATCGCATGGATCACTGATTTCCATGACTATGGTGTTAAGTATTACGGATTATAGAATACGATATTTTGTTTTTCTCACAGATTCTGCACGTGTTGTAAGGGTAGTTGAAAATGAGCATGATGATGTCACTTTGTCCCGTCATCGTAGAGAACTGCCGGGGGTTTTGGATGAAGAAGATAAACCAAAGGCAAGATCCAAGGTGAGAAGTTTTATAGAAACTGGTATTCACACGATTGTGGAATGTCAGGAGATTTGATGAGACACGTATCGGTGAATCAGTTCTTGTCATTTTATTTTGATGGGAACCCTCCAAAAACTGAATTCCTTCCTAAGAAGACAGTTGGTCCCACTTTTTCACAAATTACTCACAAGATGAGAGAACTTCAACGACCTAATGTTGAGTCATTTTTCGATTTGAAAAAAACAAATACGGAAGCTGTTTAAAATTTATTTGGCAAAGAAGCAACATGAATGAATGAGATTAAAACGGATTGCAAAAAAAGGTCGAGTTCGGAGATTTTAAGCGAAAGAAACAGCTTTCGATCTAAATCCCTTTCTGACCTGTCTACCTCTCTAAAGGGATCTGTTGGAGTGGAGCCCAGTCTTGGGCTGCGCTCAAACTGTGCTGGTCGGAATAACTCCTTTGTTTCCTTGTAATAAGCCTTTTACATCTGTGTTTTAGAGACAAGATTTCACACTGAATGACAAAAATATCAATAAGATGCAGGACCAAGTAACTCAAGGTACAATGAAAGTTAATCAGTTGTTCATACTTGAATCAAAAGTGACGATGTTAATTATTGCTACAACATTTTTAAAGAATTAAGAAATAATAAATATCTGCTGTTTCCAGTATTGGGTTCTTTGCCGAACTGACAGCTTTGGCAGAGCTTGTATTTGTATCTTTATTTTTGATAATAATGGTTACAATGCAGTCAGTAGTTGTTGCGTTTTCCACCTTACAAGTTGCACTGGTTACTATTAATGTTCATCATTGATTCGTTTGTCTTTCCTTTCCCTTCATATCGATGTCTTTGACTGATGAATTAAGCCACAAGTCTAACTTTGCTTTCCACGTCTGACTTTGTTTTCCAAATTTATTACGAGTTGACCTTTTCCCTTCGTTTCAGGAGTGGACAATATAATGGGCCTGATAGTAGATATATATCAGTCGAAGAGGACCCTGGCGAGATTGGGACAAGTTGTTAGCCAATTGAAACAAAATGTGATGCAACAAATGGATGTGCCTGTTGGACAGAGAGATCAAGCAAGGAACAAACTCAGAAATACTGTTCGACGCACACTAGTGCAGAAAATTAACGGTGAGAACTGACCAATCCAATTGAAATATTCTGATTGGTCTGTAATCTTTGGTCTTCATGAGACATTTGTTAGTGAAGGCAAAGTGTTTGCTCCAACCGAAGGCTAAAGCTCGAACTGTCAACTTTTTGAAAATTTTCAAGGCCTTTTATCAACCTCCAGTGTCAGCTTTTTGAAATCTGTCAAGGCCTTTTATCATCCTGTATCAGCTTTTGGTTGATAATCAACGTAATAAGGGACGTGCCGGTCATTATTTATTTACTCGGGGTGGGGAGGGTGGGAAGAGGGTTGGAGAGTTTGGTTGTGTCACGATCATTGAATTTTATCTGATCCCCCCATAACACTCCTCAATATTCTCATGAAACCCCTCCCCCTCACTGGCAGCTAATCGGCAGTAAATTTTGTCTGGTTCTATTTTGCATACTCCGTTTGGCAACGACTGATCCTCCCTTAGCATCCTGCCTCCCTCCCCCCTGAAAACCATAGCATCCCACCCAAAATCCTCCTTCCCCACTACCATCAGGTGATCAATTTTAACTGGTTCCTAAATCAGACTGTGTTTTCTGCACTCGACATCTTGGTATATTTTAGCCACAGCTCTCTCTTAATGATTTGGTTTTAGTATTGTGTCGCCTAAGGGGTCAGCCCAACGAATCCTGTATTTCAAATTTACATTACCCATACTATTTGACTATCTTCAGAGCTTGCTCAGTCAATTCGCCAAGAAGTTGAAGATTATAAACAAAGTCACCAGGCAGTTAGTCAACAAGCTAAGGAGGCCATCTCAGCTCTCTTGGACATTCCCGTTTTCCAAGATAAAGTTACCAGCTTAAAAAGCACAATCAAGAAAAGAGCTGCAGATATTGAGAAAGAATATAAGAAAGCCAAAAGAGGCAGCGAAGAACTTCCAAGTATTTTAAAAGAACACTTCAAGAGAAATGCTCCAGCTGATATAAAAGGGGAAAAGAGGCTTTCACGTTCCCACAGAGATTTGAATCTATAAAAACGACTCAAACACAGTTACAGCGGTGACACTTCAATGCACATAAATCGAGTGCTTCCTGTAATAAATCACGATGAATGATCTGTGATGCAATTTGGGAGTGTTAAGCGTGGGAATGAAATCTTAAAAGAGAGATACTTTGTAACATTAGACGAACATGTAGACAACTACATGAGAATTTTTCATGAGAAAGAATCACAAGGTTTAATTCAGATTTTTTGGGGAAGGTCACCTCGTGACTTCATCAAGACATCACACCAGTTTCTATAGCATGTGATAGCTCTTATTTTATGAAAACGTTTGTTCGAATATTTTTTTCCTTCAGCGTAGTACTATTTCTGCACTGTTATCCTCGAAGGATCTGATAATGAAACACGTAGAAATTTGATCACCAATGCATGTAGAAATTTCATCGCCTCACCTTAAGGGTTCTAAGCTAGGGGTGTTTATTTAAAAGTGCGAACACTAGTGTTTACTACTACAAAACTGTTCCGTCGTTTTTCAAATTTACTTTTTATTAATTATGATATTCATCATATAATGGAAACTCCACTATATTGCCTGGGGTGCCAAGACAACACTGTACCACCGAGACGGTTTTACGGAGCTTGCAAGAGACGTTTATGCACCCGTGTCTGACTTTAAACCCCCTCCGCCCCCCGCCCCTTTCCATTGCTAGGTAGACCTCAAGTCCGTCTATCATCATTTTATTTTAGCAATTTACTATTCAGTAGGTGAAACAGAACTTTAGCCAATTGCTTTCTTTCTACTCGTGGTAACAGCCACCTCGAAGAGTTCACTTTTACCAGGTAAAATGTATTGGGTGATGTTTTTCTTTAGAATATCACAACATCTACGTAAGATATTATTTTCATCGGTCTGTTGACTTGTGATGTATTGTATTGTCAGCATAAAAGTTGATAGCACAGCTTACTATCTTTTCCTTGACAATTTTATTGAAGTAGGATAATCGAAAACGTATCTAGCAAGACACAAATTCCACAAAGTTGTTTTGCTTAGAAATTGTACAGCCTTGATTTCTTGCTGAAAATTTTAACTTATACTATAGCAAAAAACTAAAATTATTTTATCTCATCAAAAGGTTCGTAAAATTTTACAATGCATGCAAATAATTTATCTCTCAATTTTTCAAGGAAGCAAAACTCTAAACTTAGCGAGGTCACTAGATTTCTGTAAATAATTTTGGGAGGGCTCTGACCTCGTTATTGTACATGTTTATTAATTAAAGTTGAATTAGAACTCCTCGAAGACAATTGTTCCTGTTCCTGTACATGACTCATAAGTCCTAAGTTGTTTTAACATACAACGAAACAAATACACGTGGATTACTTTCATTCCTAGATTTAATTCGCTTAATGAAATTATTGGAAGTAATTACTGATCAGTTACGTCTACCATGCTGATATTACAACAAATGCATATTCACACAAAAAGGCAAGCTAAAGTAACTTAAATTATTTTCGTCGATGGACTCCGGTAAAATAAATCAGGGTTTGCGTCACTTACATCATATTGATTGCAGATTGGGGCTAGCGATGGCACCCAATCTGCTAACTTAACTTAACCTTCCTCATACGGTTTGCAGAAACTTAGCAGAAAGTGTTTCGATTTCCTAATTACCTCGGTAATTAGGAGATGTGGGTTACTGAACTAAATTTTATGGGATAAAAGAGTAAGTTTCTGATGAAATTGTGGTGCTACGTCGGTGGGAGAGTATAACAGAGTAATTTACGGTTATCAACTGAGTTGAAAACGTAAATTGGCCACCGTAAAAAAGTTTAAAGGCTGACGTTTCGAGCGTTAATTTACCTTTTCAACTCAGTTGATAACACTAAATTACCTTAAATTTTACAGGCAACACTTGATTCTCCGCTAAATGACATCGGCGTTTAATTCAGTAGAGAAGAACATTGTATACTTTTAACCATTGTCTACTTATACATTTCCTTTATACTTTTCTTTCGAGCTATTTCCTATTTTGAATCAAACTCGTTTTGTTGTTCGTTTCTCAGAAACACAGCTAATTTTGTAGAGGGTATTTCAACCCCTTGGTGCCACATATTTTATGTACTGCGGTATGTACTGCAGTACTGCATTTTTTTTTTACATTCCATCGCTGCTCGTCACTTAAGGAAACGTTAATTTCTTTTGCAACTTTCATAACTATATTTCTCTCTGAGCTGGACTTTCTTGGGCATTCCTGTCTGAAACTGTTTGAACTTTACAACTTCCTTCAAACTTTTTGCCATTGCCTCCTCCTTCTGCAATTGAAGAATCGCTGTGCTTTTGGTTAATTGGTCCCCTAAATCACATTTTAGGTAACCATGGCTCCTCAATTTCAATGGGAAAACTTTACTTGCTTTTATGGTGTCCTGATTGTTATCTGTTGTCAAAGGGACCAAAAATACCCTCAGTGGAGCAGGATTAATGATAACTCATGATAAAGATAATAATGGTAATGACCGTGACAATGGTAATGATAGCGATGATGATAATAACAGAAGTGATAAAAATATAGTTTGCTATTGTGTTGATGAAATACACTTACCCTCAGTAAGGTTATTAAAGTGAAGATGCACTGTACAAAAAAGTGACAACGCTAAGTTGATAAAATTTGCTACTGTAACGACATCGCTATCTCCTTATGTGAACATATATTTGATAAGTTCACTGCTAAAGGTACATTTTTTTAAAAAACAGGAGAACTTTTTATGCTTCATTTTCACCAATTTGATAAGAATTACCGGGTATTTTTAAAATGAATAAAGAACTTGTTGTTTACCTTTGCGAAATAAAAGATCTATCGATGGGAATTGTTCGCTTTAATCTGTCAAAAAACAAAAATATATTTTTAGGAACTAGATAAGGAGAGTTGTGTTGATTAGCTTCACTGGGTAATTCATGGATTAAAAGGTACATTAAAATTGAACATCGGCTAGGCATTTTAACCCTATATATTTATCTTGTTTTATTTACTTAACGTACCATTAATTTTTGCACTGCTGCCCAGAGTTCCGGGTTAGGTTTAGCCTGGGATCGGATAAGGGGAAATGCTCCACCAACATCTACTGAGAAAAAGCGCACATCAGTGAGCAACGATAGAAACATGTAGGAATTTGCTTTTCGGGATGGAAGCTAGTTGACGGAAAAACCGTTGGAGTGATCTTTCATGTTTAAAACACTCATGACAATTGCAAACTTTGTTTTATAACAAAAGAAAAACGAAGGCATGATCTGATACTCATTTCTGGCATCCACGTTTGGATAGTCCGCTGAACCTCGTTGATTGAATCGCTGTAAAAAGCTGATAAAACCGTGAACATGAAGTGTACCCTTGCAATAAGAGCTATAAATAAAACTTAACCTTGATGTAACGCCTGATCGAGGATTCAATTTGGGCTGCATTGTGGAGTCAAGCGTTTTCATCGCAGAAGGAATGTGCCGGATTTCTCTGACAACTCCACGGTTTTCGTGAATAGGGAATTAAGGCTCATGCTCAGAACAGATTAAGCCAGGCTATTAAGCTAATCTATCATGATAAGATTGCCTAAGACATTTTAAAAAAATTAGCACGCAACGCTGATCTTTGCGTACATTTTGTTTTATGACTACCAAAAACGTGACGTGAAAGAATGTCGTCAGAGTAAATGGTATTCGACTGCTGAATATTTCGATAAAACAGGAAAATGTGCTGAAGCCGTTAAAAATTAGGTCACAGGGAAAGCCCTGCTGCAATATGAGATCAAGAAAACAAAATAAATTCACATGATGTGTAGGAGCAGTTTGTTAGAAAAATGATCTAGTCAAACCTACATTCCATTTAAAACCGAAAATTAGTCCTTATTTTGATGGAAAAATCGGCGCTGATGCAGCTTAAGGAGTATTAACGTCATGTTAAGCCGTTAACAACTGGCTTCGTTCCCGCCACAATCAGCGTTGAGTTTATGTCGGCCCTCATACTATTTTGGTTAAACTAATTTCAGTGATTCTGTCTCGAAAGGAAAGTAAAGTCTAACGATTGCAGTCTGTCTATTCTTGAGAGTCAAAGAGTAAACCGTCTGAGTTATAGCGTTATTTCTGCAATGAACCAAATCTGACTTTTGCGCTTCGGTTCAACAAATTCGTTTTCGTTGTGACCCGATGGCGCCCATCTTCGAAAAACCAGATTCAAAAGGCGTCATATCCGCTGAAATTACATAGACACCATCACAAACCTTGAACTGGAAACGACGTAACCACATGAAATGCCATAAAATACGAAAATGCAATCCAAAATAGCTTTAAGAAGTCCATACTGCCCAGAAAGTTAACGTTGCCAGAGTAAAATCCAAAAACCAATATGTGTTTGGCTGGAGCAGGAATTCTTGAGCAAACAACAAGGTGTATTGGTACGCAATTGGGTGACCCAGATTACCTGTGACTGGTAACCTGCACTGAGTTTAACAACATATGACATCATCACTGAAGGTTTACCACAATTAAATTCAAACTCATCGGCTCGCTTCTTGAGCAACCTTGACTAAATTATTTTCCAAGAAAATCACTCAATTAATCCCATGGAAGAAAAAAAGTAAACTTTACGAAAAGATTTTCAATCCGTGTGCCAAGAATTATGACATGAAACAGGGCTTACGTATTCTGATGAGATTGTTCACTGATTCAAGGGTCTGTTGGTTTTCACGATCTAAGATAAAAGCCATCTTTGGCTCAGTGAACACTAAAAAGTTTATCTAAAAATGTAAACACAACTACAGAGCGTGTGAGGTACCGAGAAAATGTATGGTGTATGAACGCAAACTAATTTTTGCAAGGCAAAGAGGGATAGAAACTGTAAAGGAAATCTTTTATTTGTAGACAACTTTTCTTGGGGAGGAATTAATAAAATATTTTTATTAGCGTTACTTTGGTCACTAAAGAAGTAGTGTTGTTTTTGAAGTTAAATTTCAGTTCAAAAAAGCATTGGAGTTTAGTGAACAGTATTCTAGCTGCACGGAAGAGGTACAAAAAAACCTGATTCCACTACTTTCTAGAAGGTTTTAAAAGACAATTTTTTTAAGCCAATGTCTAGAAAACTGAGTCATCATAAAAGTGCCATGCAACCCCAGCCCTACCCCCCTTACATATCAGGCTCAGGCTTCAGCCGCTATTGTCCATGGGTTGATTGGTAGAAATTAATCCTTCGACTCTCCCAGAAATTGTTAAAAATATTTGATTTTCAACCAGTTCACAAAGTAATCAGCTTTGCTTTTGACCGGAGCTCCTAGCTCCCACAGCAATAATTATCAATGCTTTTCATGCTGGGTGAGTGTATGTCGGTTCATGATTGCAACTGTGACCATAGTTTGAACATACAACAGATTGATATGAACTTGTATGATAGATCACGTCCATTGTGGCTTGTTTTGAAATGCATCACCCCCCCCCCCCCCCCCCCCGCTTATCATTTTAGACGCGCTTTACCGCTTACCATTGAAATTCTCAAATTCTTGCCAGTTCTTAGAATTTGAGAGCGGCGAACAACATTCATTGATGGGGAATTTTTATCCTCAATAACTGATTGACAATTTCACAAAAATCTATTTTTCTTTTTTCTTTTTATATCGTCATAAAGAGTCGATTTCAAATTGCCGATTACATTCCAGGTTGCTGTATTTAGAGAAGAAATGTCGATATGAAATTGTTTGCCTTTCAGGAATGGGATCATTCTTCTAATCAAGGCAATTCTGATTGTTAGCAGGGTAATCTTGACAAAAAAATGCGTCTTATCATACGTGGTGGCACGTAAGAACCACATGAAAATTGATTTCTTTGAAATCTAAATTGAAATTAAAAAAAAACAGACGCACAGAACAACTTGTTACTAGCAGTTAAGCAACATGGAAAAGGGATGATTTTCAGAAATATTTTTTGTTTCCTCGCCATTCTTACTCGTCTACGATCTTATACATTAATTGTGTGTTTCAACATCGGGAAACATGTTTCGAATTTCTTTGTCTATCTTCTTTATCTTCTAGTGGATGAGAGCAATTTAATAGTGAGAAATCACATCATGCCTACATTTTTTGCTAAAAAGTAAATTCAATAATATTAGCGGTCCTTGCTGCCATTTGATTGCAAAATTTGCTTTGCTTTGATTCGACTCCAGAAGTTAACGATGGTGTCTTCCCCTGCTCTGCGCACTGCTCTTTTCTTTGCAGAGCTCACAGAAAGGAACCTACTTTTGTAGGGATGTGTTAAACACTTGTTTGTTTAGCAGGCATCTGTGCACTTCGTGATCTTCAAGTTTCTTTTCCGCTGCTCAGGGTAGTAGAGACATCAGGGCTACTGGTAATCCTTTTTGTCACGCTGAGTGCTATCAGCAAAATCTTTTCATATCCCAGGGAACGTGTCAGAGAATCAATTCACTGTTTCATTGACATTAATTTTTGTTTCAAAGGGAGCTGTAGAGTGATTGATCTGAAATTTACAGGATGACATAATCAAGGCTCTTTTTCCCTTTTTTCATGAATTTCAGGAATCGGCTATTCAATATATAAATGGATAAGACAAACATTTTCAGCCCCAAAATGGAGAAAAAAGAATGTAGGTCATATCAAATCATTGCTTTTTCTAAGAAAGCTTCTTCGTAATGACTTTTAATCAACTCCTTTTAAGGGTGCGTCTGTTACTGGATGAAACAGGTCACATGACGTAACGGATATTTTGACAGGTGCATTCACGATGCACTTGGCTTGCCGCTTAGTTTTTAAAACATAAACTTTCCACATTGGGCTCGATGTTGTCAATGTTGGCTAAAACTTTTGAGGTGACAAACATTCGTTGTACACATTTTTTATTCAATAATTTTCTAATTATCATCTTTAGCAGCGTTTACCTTCTTTCTAACCTTTATTTTTAAGCACTCTTTACAACAGATTAAAATTTTTCCAACTGTTATCGTGGGAGTAAATCTTCAAAAAAAAAGGAGACCAAAGCAATTACTAGTCTGCCAGCCCCAAGTTCACTAAATTTGCTAAACTTGAATCGATGAAGCCGTTTTGAAGGAGAATTCAAGATACATTCAAATTGATATTATTATTTCCACGGCTCTTTGATTTAATTGAAAAACATCATAAGATACATGGTGATCCATTGTTCAGAATCAGTCAAATACCTAAGCACAGTTGACGAAGTTAATAAAACATTAACAAGTTAGACATCACTTCCGTTTGTCAAGAGCATAGGGCCGATCAGTTACAATACCACCGCGACTTTGCCGAGACATTTATTCACAGGGAAATACATTTTTTTTGCTTGAGTTAAAGGTTCGTCGCTGTCTTCCCTTCAGGGTGTAACATTAAGTGATTACAAGGCTGTAGATATAGAAAATGTCGACGGTAAAGTGCCATGAAGCGATTCTAATAAGATTTTCAGACAATGAACTGTTAATATTCTATCTAACCAAAGCCGACTTTGTCAGGTGTGGATTTGTATAAATCTATCTTTTTATAGACGATGTTATTTGTTTAAGAATGTGTGTTATAATCCGGCATTTTTGTAGATCTCGGACGTGTGGTTTGGTCATGAAGGCACCGGTTGTTCTTGTGGTTGTCATTGTTCTCTGTCATAGCATCAAGGCAGGTGGGTTTACACCACGGGAAACTCAGACAAGAAAAGTATTATTTTTGTCAAAGCTATATCGTTTTGTAATTACTAAGCTTTGTCCAAGTTGTTTATTCCCTCTGTAGATAAATCTTCCAGAATGTAACCTCATATTCATGATTGATAGAAAGTTATATTATTTAAAACACCATGAATATTTTCTTGCAGTTTAGGTCCTGAAATGAGATTTGTGTGGCTGAAAGCCTTATCTCTAACCATCTTACATCCATTTAGAGTAAACTTCAGACTCACTTAGCAACGAGTTGATAAGCATTCATTCAATGGCAAAGTGAGGACGTTAATAATTTCTTGTTGGTAATATGTTTAGATAGTTTTTGTTGAACGAACCATTTGTCGGAGAAATTTATAGTACAATTGAAGAAGACGTACAAGTACTCCCCTGATCTTATAACTACGGGCAGAGAAAATATGTAAGAGGTAATTAAGCCCATTTGGAGCTGCTTGAGAAAATACTATGATCCACAGAACAAAACTATTGGGTGGCCAAAGACCGGAGTTACATACAAAGTACCTTCCAATTCTTTAAAAGTAATGCGTGCATTTGTTCCGCCTCGAAAACATAACCATGCAGACACAACATAAAATCAGATCGAGGTAAATACAACAAAATCGACCTTCCACTCTGCTATGACGTCCGCACTCGTGAAGCGGAGATCGGAGTAAGGAGCTGTTGCTTAGATCCATCTGCTGGAGTCCTGAATTCAGGAATGTCGTCGAGAAGTTCTTTTACTTGAAACATTTGTCTCCCTATATCTTTTTTATCATTTGTAAGCGCTTTATAGTCGAGTTTAGTTTATACGGGCAAACATTTCCTGAAAAAATTTGAGTTGTTAGTTACCTGGTGGGAGAAGAGATGGTTTAGAGATCACCACGATGGACTTAAGGTAGAGCGGTGTTGGTTTGACCATTGGCTCGGTCATTGTTCTGTGCTCTAAGGAAATGTGCTTTACCCTGATAGTGCCTCCATTCATCCAGGAGTATTAATTGGTACCGCAAACATCAGCAGTAATGATTGTTTGGTTCGCAACATGTGAACTAGTATCTTCCAGTGACTTTTAGTTGTTCAAAGCAAGCCCTTTATCTTTATTGCAAGATGACAGCTTTAGTGGGGAATTTCCGGGAAGCGGCGAAAAAGACTCGCCTGAGACAAAAACTAACGATGACAAGTGTGAGCCAAACCCGTGCCAAAACGGAGGCACCTGTGTTGTTAACTACGATCTTATTGATGGATACAAATGTGAATGTGAAGAAGATTTTGGTGGGATAACATGCAACGGTAAGTTTAACAAACACATGGCAGCATAAATTCACACATTCGTTTCACTGTTTATATTATGCTAGTCATACCATTTTTCCTAACTTGCTTGTATGTTTTTGTGACAAAGTTGATATTATTACAATTAACGTCAAGGGGTTGTTAAAAATTCTTTAGACCGACAAACTGCGGCGGCATTACAAAATCCTGCAACATTACAAAATGCGTAGGTCGCCTTTATTACAAAATGCTGCAGTACCTATTACATAATGCGCAAGTTATTATAAAATGCCGCAACCATTATTACAAGACACGTAGGTTATGACAAATGCCGCAGAACACATACCACTGAGCTAAATAGAATTTAATCGTGAGCCAGGTAAATATCCCTTAACTCCCACGACAGACCAAGACAGAATTTCTCCGCATTACATCAAAACGATATCAAGCAGGCAATTAATGAGAATCAAGAAAAATATCAATTAAGAGATTATTAGTTGAACCGATACCTATTTCTCTGAGCTTATGTCGTGCAAATCGTATGGCAGACAGTAAGGATAATTAGTAATGTGAGATCTTGGGAGTGAAAGGGTTATACTGCGTTCACACGAGACAAACGTCCTATACAAACTGAATAAAGGGGGTAAGTTTCCAAAGAAACTGTGGTGTTGCTTCAGTAGGAGAGTATAACGAGGTAATTTGGTATTATCAACTGAGTTGATAACGTAAATTGGCCACTGTTAAGAATTTCAAGCGAGTGAGTGAGTGCCCTTCGCTCTGACAAGGACTAACGCCTAAAGGTGGCCAATTTACATTATCAACTGAATTTAGGTTGATAGGTGGATGAGAGATTTAGAGGTACAAGCCCTTAAAATAAATAATTATAAAATGAATCAAAATGACGTTGCTTTCAAATTAACTGCTATTTTTCTTTCCATAATCGACAGAGCTACAATGCCGAATATCTCTGCCACAATTTTCGTCTCCTCATTGTGTCGTGAAACGAGAACTCAGCCGACAAATCAAGAAAACTTTGATTAGATTGACCTCGGATAAAGACAGTGACTATTCCAAGTAAGTCATCAAGAGAATGGGAGCAACACTCCTATTCTGACTTTAATCCCTAACCGTGGCCCAAAGCGTTGGAGGTTAAAGAAATTTCCTCATTAACCTAGTTCCAAATGAGTTGTTGTGAATTAATTTAAGACGCCTACTCTCTTGCACGCTTTGCTAAGGGAGCGAAATTTAAGTTTATTTTTTCCTCATTCATCTACGAATAAATTTTATTTGAACCAACCTTATCATTTGGCTGAAAATGGAAGAATGATTCTTCATTATTCCAAGCAGTGTTAGAATTATTTTGTAATTAGATGTTAAATTCCTTAAGCAGATCAGAGCACCTGTTGGTACCTACTCTTTCCAAGAAAGGAGCAGCGAGCTTTGTACAAAGCGCGTCTACGGATCCTTTCACAATTGAATGGTACATGAAGATGACCGATAACGCAGATGTCAATAGAGATCTGGAGTCGCACTTTACGTTAAAAGATCCTCGATTTCACCAAACGCCGACGCTTATTGATTTTGCCATCGTATTTCTGACGTTCTACAAAGAACACAGGGTAAGACATTGTAATACTTAGGCGGGTTGCTGATCCAGATTTATGCCATGCTTGCCTTCCTTAGAGGGCTAAAATATTGCCCACTTTGATCGCAAAATAAGACAGACAAGTATTACGACAAATGCAGCGAGAAACAAAAGAGAAAACAAGAAGAACTCCAGTGACATAATTCGACAATCAATGAATCTTAATATGGCTCAACTCTTGTAGTGATATCTCCTTATAGAAGGCAAGATAACACAGGAATAATCTTTAATTCATTTCACTTTCTAGTTTAATCATTATGGCTTTCGTTTCATGTCCTGTGTAGAAACGAAGTGCTATGAGCTCTTTGAAACTTGTGCCGGCTATTGAAGAAAATTTCTTTAAAGATCGCTGCTTTGCAGATCAGCGGGTTGCAGGCGCTAATCCATTTCAACTTTGGCGAGTAACAAATGAAAAAGGTAAGTTACTTCACCTTCACTGGTTTATGATATTTCTTCGGCTAAACATGCTTGCGATGACTGAGACATCGTGCTGCAGTTATGCTGGCCTGAGAGATAAACAAACAAACAAACAAACGTTGCTAAATTTATCAACTTCCTTCGACCGGAAGTCCCTTCGATTTACCTTCTTTTAATTTACAATTGTGAAACTTCCAAATTAGCTATTACATGTAAGGCTGTCCGCATCGATAAACCAAATCTAAATTAGTGTTTCACCATTATTGGAGGTACCTTCCATAAGCTTTAGCCCTTCCATCCTGGATCCACACAGGAACATGCCCCGGGGAGTGAAAACTCACAATGATATGAAAATAACATGGGCTTTTAAATAATATTAGGCTTTTCATGCTCATGCGACTTTACTAGTGGACATGAGCACATCTAAACGTTAATGAAAATTCTTTCCAATTGTTTTCTCATCATCAGGGGGTAACGGCGTCGAATGGAAGTCTCTTTTTGAAGAGAAACTGAATAAAGATTTTGACTGGGAGTCGATGTTAAAAGCAGCTCTTGACAACCAAGATTCTCTAGAGCAGGTAAGAAATGTGAAGGTACAAAACAACCGTACTTGATCAAATGAACTGACCAATTGAACCATTGACTGACTGACTGAAGGACTGTTTGACCGACTGTCTGACTGACACCATAGCCGAATGAAGGCTGACTAACTGATTTGCAAACAAACTATGAAACTCACTGCATCACTGGCCAACTGACTAAGTTCAGTTTTTTAGCAAAGCTCTTTTTGGTTTCCAGTACATGCGATACCCAGCTGAGTTTCTGGTAAACTTTCAAGTCAAGCAAGTTACCGAATAGTGCCATTGATGGGTGTTCTTTTATCTCCAATAGGCTATAGACAATGGTGATGTTTACGTTAACATTTACTCAGAACTAGACGGAGTTAAAATGCCCGAGGCACTTTTACGTGACGTTAAATTCAACCATACTGTTTTACAAATGACTTCACCGATTGCTTTCTTCGTCGTCACAAAAGACGAGCTTGGAATAAAGCGCCTAAATCCCGTGGCTATTCAAATGGACTCGAAGCCAGAGGCGAAAGTTTACACTCCAATTTACGGAAAGGACTGGTTCTTAGCTAAGTCATTTGTACAAAGAGCAGATTACAATTCCTTGCATCTCATAAGGAAGCGACTCAAGGTTCATTTGTATCTCGATGCGCCGTGTACTTTGGTTGAGAAATACTTCTCAGAGTACCATCCTATCTATCAGGTTGTGCGACAGCACTGTCGAGCTGCTTTGGAGACCAATAAGCTGTTTGAAATCAAACTGTTTGGTAAGAGTGTTACCCAATTAAAATCAAACATGAACCTTTTGGAAATGATGTAAAAACCATATTCAATCTTCATTGTGTTATCGGCATTATTATTATTTTTCTTCATCATTCAAATTTTAATCAACTTCATATTTTCCCCTAAACAAAAACCCAAAATATTGTAGCTTCAAAAACATCGTCTTAATGTTGTCGTCTTTCGTTCATAGTTCAATTCATATCCATTTATTTACTAATTCATTCTTTCATCCACTAATTGGCTCATTGATTGATTGATTGACTGATTTATAAATTCTGTGATGCATCGATTTCATGATCTATATATTGAAGGATTGATGATTGATTCACTAACTACCGTTGATAATTAGGATTACCGTGCCAACATGGGGCTGTCACATATGGGGGATATGGATATAATCCATTTTACACTATCAGCCTTTCGCACGCTTGATAGTTTTATTTCTGACGGTATCTATGCATTTTTCCTACAACAGGAAGAAGTGGTCCAATATACAAGGTTCTAAGTGTTGACTATTCTAGTGCTCTTGAAATTGTAAACAAAGAATACGAACGAATGACTTTTGATGACTTAGATTTACTAGAAGACCTCAAGGTTAGTTTGGTGCATGCCACTAAAATATGCATTCGTTTTCTTGAGCATATTGCCAAGTTTTGCAAGGTCATGACAAAGTATATTTCGACTAGAAAACGAAAATTTATTACTTGGATTGTAGAGATCTGCTGCAAGCTTAAATCTGACTACCCTTGAAACAAATGTTCACCATAAAATCTGAAAGTATGATGAAGTCTAAGGCTGAGTAATTTTATTAACAGAGCTCAGTTTTGTATCAAAAATATGTCTTTCTTCCGGCCGGTAGAGCTGTCTATAAACAACCTTTACATAGATAAAAGTGGGTAAGCTTCTAAAGAAACTGTGGTGCTGCGTCGGGGGGGGGGGGGGGGGGGGTATAAAAAGATAGTTTGGTCATATTAGCTGAGTTGAAAATGTAAATTGACCACCGTCTAGAATTTCTAAGCTGATGTTTCGGGCGCTACAAGATAATCTGGTTTTATCAACTAAGTTGATAATGTAAATTGGCCATCGTAAGGAGTTTCAAAGCTAACGTTTTGAGCGTTAACCCTTCGTCAGAGCGTTTCGCAACGAAACAACCAAAAAATTTAGCCGATAGGCGTATAACCTGTCATGTTTTTACCGTTAGTCATGAAAAAGGTTAACCGTTAAACCTTTTTCCTGCAAGTTTTCCTAAATCTAAAATTGACTTCCTTTTTTTCTTCTAACAGAAACGAGGAGTCGATGACGTAGAGAAGCTTCCATATTATCCGTACAGAGATGACGGAAAGATTTTGTATCAAAAACTTAGTGAATTTGTTGACGCCTACATTGACGCGTAAGTGAATATGCACTCCTTTCCTTACTTTTAAGTAAATTAGGTGGAATACGCTCCACAAGAAGACATTCCCTGTATTGCGTATGATTTTCAAGCAGGCACCACTACCTCTCGAAGATGGAAACCAACCTAAAATTACAAATGAATAAAGGGGTAAGTTTCGAAAGAAACTGTGGTGCTGCGTCGGTGGGAGAGTATAGCAGGTAATTTAGTGTTAACAACTGAGTTGAAAACGTAAATTAGCCACCGTAAAGGGTAAAAAAGCTGACGTTTCGAGCGTTAGCCCTTCGTCAGAGCGATTAGAGGAATTGTGGGTTGTGTGTGGATTTATATGTAGAAAGTGGAGCTACGCCATTGGTGGGAATATGGTGACGAGAAAACAGGAATAGATTAGTTGAATGAAAAGCGCTCGTTGATTCCGTGGGGATTAAGGGTGCCGTCAGTGAAGTGAGTGAGTCAGTAAGTGAAAGTCAGGAGTTCATTTCAAACCAATGACCAATCTGGAACTTTTAAATGCGCTCCCTCACGATGCAAAACTTGTCCTTTCATTCATAACGTAGAGAAAATATCGGGACCCAAAAGATCCATTAAGATCATTGATCACTTTACGCGTACCTCCGCCAATGTTATTTACTTCATAACTTGCACTTATTGCAATAAGTTATACATCGGCGAAACAGGAAGACGACTGGGTGACCGATTCCGAGAACACCTTCGCGATGTGGAAAGAAATGACAAGGACGCATCCAAACCAGTCGCTAGACACTTTAATCTTCCTTATCATTCTAAACAGCATATGGCAGTTTGCGGCCTTTCCTTACATCAAGGCAGTTCGGAAAGCCGTAAAACACTAGAACAAAAATTTATATTCCAAATCGGCACCCTTAATCCCCACGGAATCAACGAGCGCTTTTCATTCAACTAATCTATTCCTGTTTTCTCGTCACAATATTCCCACCAATGGCGTAGCTCCACTTTCTACATATAAATCCACACACAACCCACAATTCCTCTAATCGCTCTGACGAAGGGCTAACGCTCGAAACGTCGGCTTTTTTACCCTTTACGGTGGCTAATTTACGTTTTCAACCCAGTTGTTAACACTAAATTACCTGCCAACCTAAAATTATTTTAAATGCTCACACGAGACGTAACAGAGTCTGATTGAACAACTTTTAATTTAGAAAGGAGAAAGTGGCGTCAATTCTCTCGAAACAGGATTTTCCCCCCTGAACCAATGAGAAAGTCATATACCCTACTTTCCAATGTCGAGGTACCGTAAATTCGCCTGGTGAAAAAATCATGTATGAAGGAGAAAGAGTAATTTCCTGATCGCTCCATTTTGTCTCGTCACACTGTTTCTCGTGTGGATCTTGTAGGCAGTACGAAGATGACGACCAGGTGTTAGCAGATAACGAGCTTCAAGAGTTTGCAAATGAGTTGTCAGCTGATGGTACACATGGTGATTTTGCAGGACTTGGCAAGGTAACAAATATGCTGTGGCACTTTATGCAGAAACGCGATCTTTATTTTTGAGCAAGCCTAGAAAAGAGGGATTTCTTCTTACAAACTACTATTATGGTTTTCCGATCAGTTCTCAATTATCATCAATTTGGTTCTGTAGAACATTTTCTTTTACCATCACTTTTTTCTTTGAAGGTAAAGAAATTCCCAGCCAGCATCAAAACCAAAGCTGCCCTAAGAAAAGTGTTAACCACCCTTTTTTGGGCGTTCACTGGCGGCCACGCGGCAAGTACCTACCCTATACTGGAGTACGGTGGCTTTGTACCAAATGCACCGCACAGACTGTTTGCAGATAGTAACGGCAATACCGAATTCAGCAATTTGATGTTTGGAAACAAAGCTGTAGCACTGGTAATAATCGACTTTGGGTAAAAAATTGTAACATTATTACGGGCTCCAATTCGGTGAGCAAAGTTTAGAGGTTTCGCTTTCAGAGCAATTTGTTGGCTAATTATGCGCCAAAGCTGATAAGCCTCACTCTTTTACTAACGTCATTAATTTACCAGCTGGTCATCGATTTTTTCATTACCTCCAATAAGCATTTCGAAACCTTTGTGCGCAATGTGGACAGGTGGCAGTGATTTTTTGAAGCTCCCTATGACTCACTGCACGGCAATCTGTGGTAATAATGATCATCAAGAAGTACTTATCGATGAAGAGACCACCAATTTCAAAAAGTGATGAATTGACGACATTGTGGCTAAAAGTCGCAATTTCGTCTATCCCATGTCATCGGACAGAGTGTGATGACATCATTACTCGTTCATAACCGCAGAGGAGACAAATTAAAAGGTTAAATTAGAGAATAATGGCCCAAAATTGGCCCGCTCGACCTCGTAAAACTCGCTTTCCTGAGTTTCATTTAGACAAATATAACCTCTTACGCACGGTGGGTATAATTTGATTTCAGTTATAAAAGTAGCCCGCCTTTTGACAGCTTATAAGTTTTTTTCTCATCTTACCTATCATAACCTTTTCTACCGTGACAGGAAATAGCCGAACTAAGTTCTAACCTGGCAGGAATTCACCTCGATCAGTTACTCGATTATTCAACAAAGATTGAAGGTAACAAAGGCAGAGAAGTAGTTGCAAAGTTTCACGACGAACTCAAGAATGTAGGCCAAGAGATAACCAAAGCCAACGATAAGCGAGTAAAGGAAGGTTTTCTGCCATATCCATACCTCCTGCCAGAATACGTGTCTAACAGTGCAAGCACGTAATTGGTCCAGATGGTGTACATTTCTGACGATGGGGAACAATTTTCAATCTAGAACAGAAGTTTTAATTAAATGAAACAAAAACGACCTTTTTTTTTTGTGCACTTAAATTGGTTGTAAAATTAACCAGGGAAAAGCCAGTATCACAAGCTGTCCTTTCATTCATAATTCAAGGCGAAATGAGCAGTAGCACAATTTAGGACGTAGTATTTACAACAATTGCATGCCACATTAAGAAAACTATATAAAGAACCTTTTCACGCAAATTAAAAAGGCGTAGGATGATAGCTTTGTTGTAATTAAGTAATACATACAACAATAAAATGTAGTCCACATTTTCATACTTAAAATTGCGTAAGGATGATCATTTGCTTCCAGTTATCAGAGAACAACATCAAATTTTTGAAATAATAAACAATTCTTTTCGCTAAGTTTGTTTTACAATGAATTGTTTGGATAATCGACGTGGGACTTGTCCAAGAAAGATGAATCAACTTATAAATACCATCATGGAGACCGAGGAAAGGAAAAGGGAGAAAGTGGCCAGGGCCGCGGGGAACTGAGCTGAGTCCCCTTTTGGATTTTAAAGTCACTTATACGATCGAAATCAGAGTGTTTATTTCTTCGTTTTCAGCTCGTAATTTTTTAGAGCCGGCGATGAGCTCTATAAAAAAAGGACAGTTATTGGTCATGTTGTCGCTGAGGAAACAGCGCCACCCAAGACGGTCGATATCTTTATTTTTTGTAATCTATTGCTTCTCTAAAGTATTAAACGGATCGAACAAAATGTTCAGTCTGCAAACCATGCATCGTTTATTTTCGCATTTTCAGTCAATCGGAAGGAAGCACACCGTAAGCGAAAAGGCTTCGTGCTTACCTCTATTTGTCTGGAAACCGCAAATAATGTTCCCTATTTTATTAGCCATCAACAGGGTCTCAATGGAGTTAACCATTAATCGTAAAATGGCCAAAAAAGATAGCCGTTAGGAATAAAAATTGACAAATTTGGACCGATAGTCGTAAAAAAAAGTTAACCATAAAATAATTTATGGTGACAACAATGGAATGATAGCAACCGTTAGCCGTAAATTGGCCAAACTTTTAACCGTTAGCCATAACAGCCATCACCCATTAACTCTACCAAATGTTGAATGAAAAGGACAGAAGGCTGGTGCAGCTAAAAGGAGGACACGTCGCTGTCACTGAGCGTCTCCTTCCCAGGAGTCTATAGTGAAACCTACAAAATGTCAGAGAGACCTGGTGAGGGTAAAATGTGATAGGCTAACTCAAAACTCAGTGGAAGTTGTAATACTGTGCTACTCGAATGAGCGCCACCCTCCGCGAATAAGTGCCGCATTCGGGGCAAAAAAGTTAAAAGGCGCCGCCTTCGAATAAGTGCCGTAGCCTCGGTGCGGCGCTTATTCGAAGAAGTCGTGCGCAAGATTCAATGATTCATTCACATTTAGATATTCTGAGGGGACGAGATTGAAATATGCACCGATTCAGACGTACAAGAGGCGTACCCTCGTACTCTCAGATCAAGAAAAGTTCAGAAGTTGAGTTAAGACACCACAGGTAATGCAGTTAAAAAGTGCCAGAAGGGATGAATGGTGATAATCAAAAGACGCCTCTGTTATTTATTATAAAATAATTCAAATAGTACGCGCGCTCTGATTGGCCATAAAACCATTTTACATGAGTGTATGTAAACACGGTTTTCGTTCCTCTTTCATTAGTTATTTTATGAAAGAAATGTAAAATGGTTTCCGTGTTTACGTAGCCTGATGTAAACACTTGGGAGGTTGGGAGAACACTCGATAAGCTGGAAACCACTCCGCTTCGCGTCGTGGTTTCCTACGCTTATCTCGTGTTCTCCCAACCTCCCGCGTGTTTACATCAGGTTATGTAAACACGGAAACCATTTTACATTTCTTCATTGTAAATTTTACGTAAAGATAGAAAATATCCTTTAAATCAAGGGGACATATTTCTTCGTCACGTTCAATTTTTGAATGAGCACCTTCCTCGAACACGCGCCTCACTTGAGGCGCAAAAATTATAGAAGAGCCGCTGCGCTTACTCGAGTAAACATGGTACTCTTGTCGCTTTATACCACACAAACTAGAATGAATTCTTGTATCCAACCTTATGGCTACAATCCTGACATCGCAAATTGAAGCTTATTTTACGAATGCTCATTCATTACCTCTTTTATATTATTCATAAAACCCACTCAGGAACCTTTGCATAATCCTCCGCATATATTGAAACAGCGTTTGAAGGACAATAAACTCAATAGCCTCTATTTTGCGCGAGAATGTATACGGATATTTTTCCTTGGACATTATCTGTTCCTCCAAGCTCACAGTTTTCTTCGAGCTTTGCTCTCGAAAAACTGTTCGCATCTTCAAGTTGAACAGATAAAGTCTGCCAACAAATATCCGTACGTTTTTTAGCGCCAAATAGAAGCTATTGCTTATTTAGTTCCAAATTCTCAATTTCACTGATTAAACTATATTTTATTGAAAAACAGATTATATTTTTCTTTCCTTTTTGTAGTTCACTCGAAGAAGATGCTAACTTTTTTTGTTTCGTTGTTGCAGGTATTGATTGGAATCGAACTGTTATATATGCATCATTTCAGTGGTCCACGAGGGCTCGCTGCGATATTATATTTCAACTCAAGAGGAAAAAGGTGAGCTCGAAGTCACGTCCGATGATCAGAAATACACGCTCACAATTGTGACCCCTTGAGTTTATATAACAGACAAAACGTTTCGAGCAAAAAAACACTTTAAACTATGAAGGATTATATAATAATGATCATAATCTAAAATACAGAACAGAATAAGATTCCTACATTTTTACTTCAAGTTTTGTTTCAAGTCCTCCTTAGTTAGTTTACTATTGGTAGACTGTTTGTTTTACTATGTTTGTTTTTTGTTTGCTTTGCCATTTAATTGATGTTTACCCAAACGGTTTGAGCCAGAAGTATCAGCGAAGTATTTCCAGGACAGATAACCTTCCCATGGAACCCCAAAGTTTTTTAAAATCGCAATGATCGCAAAGGATTGGAGGATGATAAAATGAAGAGATATCAAGTTAAGATTTGGTGCTTGTGGATATAATTAAAGCTGTTGCCTTACATAATAAATTACGTAAACTAATTAGTAAACTGTCTCTCGCTTTTAGAGTCTCAAAAAGTAAGTCAATTTGAACTTTACTTTCACAAATTAGGGCCTCTTATCTTCAAGTGCATTCTCATCCAAAGCTTTTGTTTTCAATTTAACCATGTGGACTCACAAAAAAAACTGATCCCTGTTAGATATCAAGACTTTTCATCACCTTTTGCTATTCAGCACTGGTTGATACCAAACTCAATGTTGTAATATTAACATCTCGCGTCCTTTTGAAGAATAAACGAAAATTATAAACATCGCACTCGTTCACTTCATTTTGAACGCTCTCGCGCATTCCTTCTCAAATTATTTTGTAACTGTTAACTCGTGTATAGAGTTAGTGCTTGATTTTCTTCCTCAGCAAGTACAAAATATCAGTGAAATAATGTTTCGCGTTATAGAAAGTGGGTGATTTCTTTATCTCGAGGTTGTATCATAAACTTGCATTCTGCTAAAATCTTTCTTTTGCCAATAACTATTGATCATTCAATGCTCTCAGCTTATGGCATGTGTTAACAGCTTTGAGTGCTGTAACACTTCAATATTCCTTCAACAGTTTTCACTTCAAACGCTTGATTACTCAGACACTAAACCATTCTTTCTGTGATTTATTGTCCATTAAGATAATTTAAAAGATTCCTGTTAGTTCGGTTGTTTCTTTCTAATCAACTTTTTGCAATAAAGATTTCAAACATTGGAATTTTTCTGACAAAATTTGATTCGATATTACATCACTGGCACGTCTTAAAGTTTTAAAGACCAAAAACCGTACGGTAATGCTTTGTATAAATGACATAATAAAAATGTACCACCAGTCGCAAAGAAAACCGTGAAGTTTTGGCGGGTACCAGTTTCCCGCGTGATATCGCGAGATCTCACTGTTGGATAAGTAGTGCAATTATTTGCACATTAAATGTCTAAGATGTACTTTCAAAGTTGTACTAAACTAAAACCCTCCAGGTAACTCTAATTCGTTCCACCTAGCAATAGAAAACAATGGCGCTATTTGTTTGATTAATGATTTCCTTGGCGTAACAACGCGACGCACTTTTTGTTTCTAAGTTGTGTTAAAACTTCACGCTTTATCCGTTTCGTTCATAAACAAATACCGTTGGTGCACGCTTTAATTGTTTGCAAGTCAAGCGTGGCCTCAACTTCCAAATATGGACCAGGTAGACGATCGGAGCTCTGATTGGTTAGCGCCACGACGCTTTCCGACCCTTCTCTCAACCTATGAAGTCATTGGCGAAGTAGGTACAGGTCCAGGCTTCCATCGTAGTCTGCTGCGGGTGGTCCGCCAAAAGCCAATCTCTGGCTGATTTAAAATTCTGAGATAGCTTTTGACTGGTAAATGTAAGAGAGAAATATCTGAATATTTCGCTTTGGTTTTTGTCGTCTGAGGACGGCCTTATCTCATTTGAGATGAAATTTAGGGTGCTTCTTATACTTTGCCTGGCATGGTTATCTCAGGCGTCGCCGATTTCACGTAAGTACGCGTCTTATTTTCAATATTTTTGGTAAGATCAGAGATCGAACTCAAAACAAGTTGGTCGCGATTGTATGGTGGCCATAAAATCCTTGATTCCCCTAGCCCTCTAATGATCGATTTGTTTTGAGTGATCAAACTAACAGATCATCTATCTTCTGGGTATTTTTTAACGAACTGATGTATTCGGTAAAAGCTCAAAGCCTGGCTTTATTCAATTAGTTGTGATTGTTGAGTTCATTAAATATGTAACTTGCCGTGTTCGGAAATAGAAATTGAGATAAAGTGACTTAAAATATTTGAAGAGCTTCGACTGGAATGTCTGAAGTGCGTTTGAAGTGATTTCAAATTTATTTCTGAAATATATTTACGATTTAGGCAAGATAATGGGTTTCAGGGTTGCACAACATTTACTGAAATTGCCCTTCTTAACGTACTCTCTTTTCCGCATCGGTGACTTCCCATCACTGTAAACTTAGGGGCCAAAATTTAACTCTCAAAGAGTATTTTCAACAAGCAAAGAACTAAACTAAACTAAAGCTGATAATTACTATTCAAAATGATCATAGAGATCTCGGGAATTACGCATTGACTTAGTTGAGACGGATAGGATATTTACTGGAAAACCTGCAATCTATAGCAAAGTTTATCCCATGTTCACAAAAACGTTTTGGTGTTTTTGTGTTTAGACTACTTTTCTTAAATTTATGTTTGACGATCATACACGTTATGAAAGGATTATTTCATTTCAAAGCGCGTTGGCGTAGAGTCAGTCATGATTTGCGACATATGACACGGGCAAGCGGCAGATAGTTTCACCTTAGGTGGTAATTCCATGGGTCACTGTCTCTGTGATTTCAGGTGGATCATGTCCTAAAAACCGTTGTGTAATGTCTCGGCTCGTCATACATAAATGGCATAAATATTCTCCTCTGCTGGCCTTTAAGCTTTTGCCGTTTTAAAGCCCTTTCGATAACAGTTCGTTTTGGAGAGCGTCACCATTTATTTATTAATAAATCTAGATTTAGGAACGTCGGCTTTATATTAAAAGAGAAGTAAGCATATTTGACGAAGGGCTAACGCTCGAAACGTCAGCTTTAGAAACTCTTTACGGTGGCCAATTTACACTATAAACTCTGAGTTGATAAAATTAAATCACATTTCCACAAAGAAGACGTTTTAGTCTCAAACTAGACTTTATCAAAAACGAATCAATTCAACCATGAAAACTGTGAAGAACTCGGTTGTAATTGCATATGCATACTGTCTGCGTTTGACGAGAAACCTGCGATACATGCTTTTACAACCCTTTTGACTAATGAATACAAGACTTGAGTCAAGTTTTGTCGTAATACCCTTTCCCGCTTAAACGTTAACCTTTCTTCTTACTTCAGAGTTTTTCAATTACCAACATTAGTGAAAAGGAGGCTCATAATAATGAAACGGTTAATGTCAGGGTGGTTGTTAAAACCTTCATACGGTACGGGAAAGTCTGATGCTAAATTCAGAGTGAACGTGTGTCGTGCACAGCGTAATGTGTTTCCAGGCCAATTTGCCCAAACGCACGAAACCTCAGCTTTAGAAGCTCTTTACTGCGGCCAATTCACATGAACTCAGTTAACAAAGCGAAACTATCTCGAAATAACCCTGACCCCTACCCCCACCGACGTAGCGTCATATTTCTTCAGAAACTTATCCTCTTTATTCAATTCGCAAATACATCACCTATAGCAAAGTCTTTCCTGGAGTGTTGCGGATGACAAAACAACAAAGAATTACGGCTACACCAGTTTTGACTCAATTAAAGACTTGCACTACATTTCTTTTAACAATCCATTTGAGATCTTTTGTGAAAATGACATTTGGAACAATTACGTACGCTACATGGAAAGAAGGAAAATTAATTGCTAAATGTACATCGCGCCACCTTTGCTTCCGTTTAAGTTTAAAAACGCTATTAAAGCGATACAGGAGCGAATGTTAACAAATTTTATATCAGAAAAATTCTGCAGAATACTGTAACTGAGTTGGTCTTCCTCTTCAGGCAAAACTGTTTTGCATTTCCTTCGAAAAGATAGCTGAATCTCGAAGGTTTAGAATATTCGGTGAAAAATGGGTTAGTTTTTGAGAAATGAAATTGCCATAATAATAACTATTACTACTGATAACTTTGTTAAAATTACTCGTAGCTCAATTCGGTCTCTGTTAAGATTTCACCCTGAAGGGCCTGCCTTGCAAATGACCTTAAAAAATTGAACACCATCCAAAAGAGGGTGGATCAGTTTTTGTAATTCATTCAGTTTTTGCGGAATTAATTCCATAATCACATAACCTACGCGAAGATAATTATTCTTTTTTAAAACTAAGGCAAAGGTGTTAATATCTGTAAAAGGAATAATTTTAAAACAGGGTTTTAGCGACGTATTATAAAACTTACATGTACGTCAGCGATTGGACGTTGTAGACTTCGGGTGGCGAATAAACTGCGAAACCGTGTTAAATATGGTGTAACTGCTTCGCGAATATTCAAATTCTGTGAATTCAGCTACTTGTTATATTATTTTTTAATTAGACTTTCACAATTGAACGTCAGTACAGTAAAAAGAAAAAAAAACTCACGTCATAAACGAGGAAACATATAGAGAAATTATCAGGTATCATTCTTCATTTCTGAATTTAACTATTCAATTTTTTAAAGTGGTGCATTTTATTGAAGTTGTAATCTGCTGAAAGGGGAGGTATCAAGTATAGAGCCAGAATTTGACTCTGATGTCGAGTTCCGCTCAGTTACCATTGTCACCAATAAAAGTCGATTCCAAGACTACCGTCGTCCAAGAGAACAGAATACAGTTCATCATTTCGAGCTTAGATACATTGTACTGGTTGAGCCACTCAATAATTCGAACCATGTTTTTCTACAAAGACTTTTTGTTTCCATATTAAGCTATTATGACCAAAAAAATTGATATCCTCCATAAATAAGCACTCGTATCTTTCGCCAACAGGGAGAGATAAAAGAGATGCAGATGACCTAGAAGCCGACAAAGAAGGTATGAAAGATTGTTAATCATTTATTAATGGAAAGTCGCGTCAAAATGAAGCTCATTACTCTAAAAATTCCGCTTTCATCCACAGTTAGAACAATAATTTCTGCAATAGTGGACGCAATTCTGGACGGGGACAAGACGCGCCGTTCGGAAATACCGGGTAATATTTCATGACCTTACTCTCCTTGGATAGAAAACTTTTTTAGAAATCTTTTTTTCTTCAAGGACTGCTGCAGCTTCAAATTTTAATAAGTTATGAACGGAAGCCGCTCTCTTTTTAGTAATGCATAGTGGACAAAAAGACAATCACAAGCCCCTCAGTA
The DNA here is from genome assembly GCF_964200805.1 of Pocillopora damicornis. Taxonomy (NCBI): domain Eukaryota; kingdom Metazoa; phylum Cnidaria; class Anthozoa; order Scleractinia; family Pocilloporidae; genus Pocillopora; species Pocillopora damicornis. Next base: position 470,968 of record NC_142671.1, read on the forward strand.
CAGAAGCAGATTAAATCAGGGCCGTAGCCAGAATTCAGAACAAGACGAGGCAAATTTCGGGTGCCGAAGGCGCGAGCCGCTAGGGGGGTCTGGGGACATGCCCCACCAGAAAATTTTGAAATCCGGAGGCTCAGAAATGCTTTTTTAAGCATTTCCTAAGGCATTTTTCTTCAGAAAAGTCAATCTTGGGACAAAATCAAGAAGAGGCAATAGCCTCGTCCTGCCTCATGTTAGCTACGGCCCTGGAAATGGTTATGCTGTAACTTTTCCCGTCGTTGTATAGTTTCAAAGGTAGTAAAAAAATGCCAGCCAGCCAGTATTTCATCAGGCTTCCCTTACAAGTCGCTCATTAACACTCCTGGGTGGAGCCCGGCCGGAGAGGCATTAAGACATGAGTAAATTTTTTGCCCAAAAGCATAACACATTGATCCACACAGGTCTAGCTGACACGGACCCCTCTGGACATGGAGTCCGGTCCACTGACCGTGAGGCCACTATGTCTTCAACAATTTCAAAGGTAACAAGATTTAACCAAGGAATGATTCCTGTTTTAACCGATATTATTTGCTCTATTTCAAGATAATGAGGAAGATGAGTCGGAAAAGTTGTCCAGCACAGTAAGCAGCCTAATACCTGGCACAAGCAATGTAGAAACCAATGATGAAATTAGTGACAAACAATATCTTACAAAGAAAAGAAGGAGTTTTATTCCGGTAGAAAACAAATTAGAGGAACATTCAGTTGACGAGACTGATCCCAAAGAACAAGCAGAGGATGCAAAGGCAGAGACCTCTGAAAGTGAACTATCGGGCGAGAATCAGCCATTAACCTCAGGAGATTCAGAAGATTCAGAGCCCGAGAAAGAATCCGAAGAGTCGGTAGCCTCAGAAGGAGAAAACACAGGTATTACACATGCGAATGTTATTCTTTTCCTTGTGTGTTGAATTAACAAAACTCTTCACTTATTCTATGAGTTTGCGTTAGTTGAAACTATTTCATAAAATACCTCATGAAATATATACTGGTAAAAGCATTGCAAAAAAATACGCGCACGCATCATCTTTGTCGAACGTGGTATGTGCAATCATATTATACAGCTTGCAAAACCAATCAATATCCCAGGTATTGCATTATACCACAGACAGTCCCATACAGAGGCGTGACTGTTTATATTAAAGTACATAGTAAATGGCTTCAACTTTGTATCATTCTTATCCTTATAGAATATTCCAAAAGAAGTGACATTCCGAAAATTTTTAAACCGGGCGACGATGAGTCGTCAGAAAGGAGAGAAACTGCTGAGTCAAGGGAGTCAAACCAGTCAACGGACGCGCCTTCAAGCGGATCCGGAGAAAGTGCATCATCCGACGAAGCTGAGGACACAAATGAAGCCTCTGCGTCCGCAAAAGACCTAGAATCATCTGGTGTGGCTGTAAAAAGAAACGTCATCCCAACAGAAGTATTTGAAGAAGGTACTACAGTCAGGTTATTGAGATAAACTGCAAACTTTAATGTATTGCGTTGCTGAAGAACCTTTGCAAGATATCTTCAAGACAGAATCAAAGTAAAACGATAAGCAAAAAGAGAAATTCTTTTTCACCAAAGTGTATCTGTATGGAGATTATATCGCTACTTTCATAAATCATATCCCGACTTCTTGACTTCTATATGTTAACGTAATTCTTAAAATTCTTAGTATAACACCCACTCAGGTTGACCAGACGACACAAGCGTTTCTAAATGTAACCATCACCAATATCATTTTCTGAAATTTAGGTAATGCCAAATACAATGACGATGATGATGACGAAGAGGAAATGGATGGGTCTGGTTCCACATCGGAATCTGGTGACTCCGAGGATTCCGAAGAATCCGGTGATTCTAGCCAGGGAGAGTCAGATGGAAACAAACCAACAACACCCATGGAATCCACCGAAGTTTCCCCTGACCAAACTCAAGAAAAAGAACCAAAGAAGGTTGAAGATGAGACAGCAACGTCAGAATCGGACGGCGAAAGTTCAGCTTCAGGAGAATTTGGCGACTCTGATGAGTCTGGTGAATCAGGGGAGAGTGGGGCATCTGGTGAATCAGGATACGGGGATGAGTCAGGAGAAAGCGGAGAGTCGGGAGAATCGGGGGACAGCGAGGAGTCTGGTGAATCAGGAGAAAGCGGTGATTCTGAGGAATCTGATGCTGAGTCAGATGTGGTGAAGAGAAATAAAATTCCAAAGGAAGATAAAGGTAAAGTTTGTAAGAATATAAGGTAAAAACCAATGCCTAGTATTCATAAATATAAATTCATGAACTTAGGTAAAAATCATAATGGTTCCGTTTGTGATACCATAAAACCATTTATATTTTTTTTCAGCTTTATCGTAACGTGTAGGGTATTTTGGGTAAAGGGTTTTTCATTTAACTTTTCGATAGAGAAACAAATAGTATTTCAAAATTGTTGTTGGGTAACACATAGTAAAGACTAAAAATGAGCTCCTTATACAGTTCTACCTCTCACTTCTAATAAATTTGTGTTTTACAGAATCAAGCAAACAAGAAGATAGTGAGGAAAGTGGTGCCTCTGGAGAATTCAAAGAGGTGGTTGAATCGGATGAAATTGAAGATTCCGGAGAGTCTGACGAGAGTGGAGAGAGTGGGGAATCTGGAGACTGGGGAGAAAGTGCTGCATCTGGAGAGTCTGGAGATAACGAGGAATCCGGAGAGTCTGGTGAATCGGCGATTAGCAAACGAAATGAGATTCCCAAAGAGCAAGGTAACCACGCAATTAAGTTCTTTATCCTGTGTAACTAATAAAGAAGGTCAAAATCTCATATCTTGTACATGTTAGGTCGTGTGTCCGGCTATACTAACGTTTAAAATCATCAAATTCCCCATATGTTATTATTTGCCAACAAGTAAGAAAGACGGGACCATATAGATCGTAATAACAGTAACTGGCGAGTGACAACCATCAACAGATCACTTAGGAACGAGTATCGGTGTGAATTTAATTTTAAGATACGAAAGAAAACGACGAGTCAAGTGCGTCAGAGGAGTCTGGCGATGCTGTCGAATCAGGTGCATCGGGGGATTTTGAAGAATCAGGCGAATCCGGCGATTTTGAAGAATCCGGTGAGTCCGGCGACTTTGAAGAATCCGGTGAGTCCGGCGATTTTGAAGAATCCGGCGAGTCGGGAGACTTTGAGGAATCTGGTGAGGCAAGTGACGGAACAGTATCCAAAAGGAGTGAAATTCCCACGGAAACACAAAAAGGTAATTCAGAGTTGTTTACTTCTTCGAAATCGTCAGCGATGGACCCTTAATAGGGAAAAATGCCTAAGAAAATCTTCTAGGATCTTAAGAAGAAACAGCGCAAAAAGCAGAGTAAAAGTCAAAGGGACGCTAGGTTCTTTTCGATCAAAACCTTACAGGTTATGAAACTCATAGAATATCAATCATTTCATGATTTTTTTAACAAATTTAGGTGTAAATCCTTCGCATTATTTATTGCGTCGCTTTCCATGGCATTTGAAACGTTATAAATAGTTTCCATGTCTGTTGCTTTATTAAACTTCCCTTTTACGATAAAACAGCAATAAAGGAGATTTCAAAGGCGGCTGAAAAATCTAGAAGTGGCAGTTTATCCGATCAATCAGCGGACAAAGAAACCAGTAAGTCTGAAGTTCTTCCTGAAACCAAAGAAAGCAGCCAACCGGCTGAAATTGCACAGACTGAGAAATCGGACCAAACCAAAGAGTCTGACCAATCAGGAGAAGAATCTGGAGAGGGCAGTGAAAGCGGAGAATCAGGGGAGAGTGGAGAAAGTGGAGAGTCTGGGGAAAGTGGAGAAACTGGTGAAAGTGGAGAAAGCGGAGAGTCTGGGGAAAGTGGAGAAAGTGGTCAAAGTGGAGAATCAGGAGAAAGCGGAGAATCAGGGGAGTCTGGAGAGAGCGAGATCACTAAGAGAGATACAATTTCAAGAGATACCAGCGATGCTGAAAAAGGTGCAACCAAACGGAACACTTTTTTTTCTACCCATAAATTCTTACATACCAAATTAAGCTTAGAAAGGGGAAAACCACCACCAAGGTCAAGATTACAAATCATTTCACTCAAATGCCTATTAAAAGTGAGAGTTGCAAACAATTATAAAGGATTGACAGAGTAAGGCCTTCTTTGCAAATTTGTGTCAAAGTTAGATATTTGAAGGCAGTACAAACCGTACAATGTGAGAATATTTATAAATATCGTGAATTCATAAAACGAACACTTTTCGCCAGTTTACATCCCCTCACGCTTACTCACAGACGAAGTTTTCCTATCGTAATTGCCGAGAGTCAAATCTCTGCTTGGAAGTTTTTACCATAAACTGAGTTTGTGACTTATCTTTGATAGACTTGAGTGGTTCTGGCGCTTCAGGAGAGACTTCCAGCGATAGTGACGAGTCCGAGGAATCCGGTGAATCAGGAACCTCGGGCGAGTCTGGAGAAGGCGGAATATCAAAGCGAAGCGAGATACCATCAGAAGAAAGGAAGGAAGGTAAAAATGAACCGGCTCTCTCTGCTTTCTTTACAAAATTTTTTATGAAAATGTTAATTACGACCAGCTTGGGTTTTACGTATCAATGAACTTTTTGCGATTGCATGACGAGAAGCGCTCAATTTGTCTAGTTTACAATCGTGAAATGAAGTAGTTGTCAAAGTCAACGTGTAAAACTACTGTTACATTGAAGCAGTTTTGATGGAGGCTATTTAATCAGATATCCCTTCCAATCTCATGGTGTCTGATAATTTTATTCTGATATAATATAATTTCGACATGCTTAAGATGAAGATTCAGAGGAATCCGACGAGTCCGACAATTCTGGTTCTGGAGAGAGTGCAGAATCGGGGGAAAGTGCAGAGTCTGGAGAGAGTGGCGAATTTAGTGAAAGTGAGGAGTCTGGAGAGAGCGGCGAATCTGGTGAAAGCGAAGAGTCTGAAGAGAGTGACGAATCCGGTGAAAGTGAGGACTTCGCTGAATCGGATGAAAGCGGAGAAGCAGCGATCTCAAAAAGAAACGAAATACCACAGGAACAAAGTGGTGGGTACATCGACGATAACTAATCATATGTAAGCTTTTATCATGAGGATCCTTTAGTACAATGGCATTTTAGGCTCATTACGTTCATACATTTCTCATCTTTGTTTGAGATATCTCTATAGTCTGTCCATGAATTCCGAAAAATATTAAGGTTAGGGTTAGTTTTTTAGGGCTGGTTTGGATCAAATTTTCTCACTCTACAAGAACCGTTGATCCTACGTACTAATAGCCCTTCGTGTCACTGAATATTCCTCAAACTCGCATGAAACATTTGTTTTCGCAGCTGCAGCTATTCCAGATTACAAAGACGCGGAAGATTTTGAAGAATACGGAAATTCTGAAGAAAGTGAAGAAAGCGGAGAGAGTGGGGAGAGTGGAGAAAGCGGAGAAAGTGGAGAGAGTGGAGAGAGTGGAGAAAGCGGGGAGAGTGGGGAGAGCGGGGAGAGTGGGGAGAGTGGAGAGAGTGGAGAGAGTGGAGAAAGCGGGGAGAGTGGGGAGAGCGGGGAGAGTGGGGAGAGTGGAGAGAGTGGAGAAAGTGGTGAATCAGCTGACGGAGGGATTGCCAAACGAAGTGATATACCCAAAGACCAGCAAGGTGTGTACATATTGCCTCATTTACTGACAATTCTCTTACCACAAACTGAAAATTGGAGCCTATTTCTGTATTAGATAAACTACTTATTCCAAACGTTTCAGCAGCAGGTTTGCGGGTATGGCACTGTAGATATGGTTTTAACAATTTTAATCAGAAGTGTTAAATATCAGGCCGCCACATTGTTATTGCAGAATCAAAGGATTTATCTGGATCAGGAGATTTACCTGAGTCTTCGGCTGAATCCGGTGAGCGCGAAGAGTCCGGTGAGTCCGGTGAGTCTGGCGAGTCCGGTGAGTCTGGCGAGTCCGGCGAGTCCGGCGAGTCCGGCGAGTCCGGCGAGTCCGGCGAGTCCGGCGAGTCTGGCGAGTCCAGCGAGGCCGAATACAAGCGAAACTTCATCCCGAGGGAAAGCGACGCCGAGGATGATGATGATGGCGAAGATTCAACTGTGGAAACTGAAAGCAAAGAACAAGATTCCTCTGAAGGGGAACGAGAAGGGAGTGCTGATCAGCATGCCAACACAAGAGGGAAAGTCATTACTGAAACCATGGATGACATCGCTAAAGCCGCACTGGACAACAAAATTGAGAGAAAGTCGGACATCATCCACAGTTTACCGCGAAACACCGAAGAATTTCCGATCAGTGAAAAAGAAAGCAAATCGCAAGTAAGAGAAAGGAAGACTGGTGCTGCTCTTAAGAATTTGTTCACTGCGCTGGCAGACGGTGAGGCGCATGCGTCAGGGTCAGGAGAGGAGCTTGCTTTGAGAGAAAAAGCTCAAAGTACAAATTTCGTTAAAAGAGTAAGCATATGCTACAGTTTGCGTTATTTTAAGATGAGTGTATCTTCAAATATCTCTTTCACAGTCTTTGATGTGAAAATTAATTATAGAGCCTAAGTCATGTAACAATTACATACAAAAACTATATCATCTGCTGAACAAAATGATATAGAGCCAATCCAACGCAATGGCTAGAACAGAAAGATCATGTTGACTAAGAGACGACATACCAGCATGAATTTCTTGGAAATCATTTTTAAGAGTAGCTAACGTGAGTTATTGGTCAAAAATAAGGGCATTCCGGCTGTTCCACGATTTGCGTAATCTCTATTTAAAGCACCGACACATTCAAACTGTTTTAAACAATGAAATGAAGGCTGATTTGTGTCAATTTAGTATAGGTGCTCACCATAAGCCACAACCAGCCACACTGGTCCATTTATCCAGAGAAGTTCGTTGTACCTTGGAATTTTCTGGCCATACGGTTCACTTCGTCGACTCTATGAATTCATCTAATTATCAGATAATTGTAGGAATCAAGCAAAACTCCCGTAAAAAAAAAAAAATTTAGTTTTTTTATTGACTTGACGGCTGGCCAGTTCTTACAAATAGATATCTGAAGTGCTTTGCTATCAGAAAACTTATTGTATCACTGCATTATTTCAAGGAGCCTTTGGAAACAAATGGAATGAAGAATGCTTTGGACGAGATCTGGACACAAGGTAAAATTGGAAATTCGAGAACTGATAACCTAAGAGAAAAGGACATTATAGAGAATAGATATTAGTACTCCAAGCATGTTTTACCATAATATAGGGAATAAGAGTAAGACAAATAAGCTGAGAAAAAAGAATATCGATTCAAAAAGGTAACACTTCACAGTCCACAGTAAAGTAAACTTGCACTTGAATTGGTCTAATTCTGTCTCTGCTATGAACGATTACAAAAAATGATAAACTGACTACTTCAAACTTTTTCATTGATCTTCAGAGGACAGTGCCCTCAATGATGCTGAATCAGCTAATATTAATTTAAAGGAGAAACAAGAATTTACACAGGTAAGGAACTCAGGTATTGATGCATTAAAGTAAGAGCGTCGAAAATAGTTGATGCTGTTTCTTTTCACCGTCAACGAACGCTTATTGTGGAAATAACCTACTTTTACTTCACTCTATTTTCAAACTCAAAGCTCGCAGCCACTTTAAAGCGTTCACTGCCTTCAAAGGACTCTGAAAAAGCCACAGAAGTCGATAAAGGTAAGCTTCTAGTCACATGTTATTTATATCGTGTGGTTCTAATTACAGAAGGGAATTTTGCCTCTAGTAGCTGGTCGGGTTGGCGGTTCCTATCATCACTATCTCATTGCACCATTTTAATTTTTAAGAGGGGAGTACATCCGCCATCGTCATCACGTCGTACTTGTGAATTCAAAATTCACTCAGAATCATGTTGATATGAAGGACACCCAACGTTCGTCCAATTCCACCATCGGTTGAGCAGCATCAAATCTTTTATTAATTTGTGGTGTATAGCATCGTCATCCTCATTATGAGCATAGCTATAAAACGCTGAGTTTCCACCTAATTAGGAAGTGCAATAATTTCTGAGAATACTTTGACCTAACGAACAGTTTGTAGAGGGCAGATAATTTGGCGCATGGTTCACGTACTCTTAAACTATCTATCTTTGCAGATGTGGAGGCATTGGAGGGCTATGCGGACGCTCTTACAGAGGTTGGAGGTTTAACACCCGAACATCACAAAGCAATCGCCACTAAACTTGCTTTGGACCTCATGGAGGACCTCAACATTGATGAAAAGGAACGATCTGATCTTTTGAAAAAAGAAACAGCCTTCATCAAAGATGCAGAGATCGCATATGTTAAAAGTAAGAGAGAGCTGAGTGGGGGTGTGGGCAGATACCTAGAACTTGGTATTGCTTTAACTCCTTTGCGTGATTTCCAGTTTCAGGTACTAATTAGATTCTGATTTTCTTTTAATGCTTCATGTAATTAGGTAGGATCACCGAAGTAAAAAAAGAAATGATAAAGTTTGCCCAAGAGCACCCAGGTGACAAAGAAAGGATTCGTGCAGAGGCAATCAAAAGATTGGAGGATGTAGTTGAGAAACTTCCTCTCAGAAAGGCAACCATTGAAGCTCAAGAACACAAACTAAAGAGATCCCCCATGCTCCAGCAAATTGTTGCTTCTACAAGCAAAAGAGAATTGAGAGAAAGAATCAGAAGAGCTTTAGCTGATTTTATTGCTGAGGACGTCGCATGAACTCCGATTAGGACAGAAGAGTGACTAAGGCCACGAAAAGCCTTCAAATCAAGCCATAAATGAAGTCATGTACACATAGGGTTCAAGCTACAAAAGTGACATTTAGTTGACTATGTTGGCATGACATACGTTTGTATAAACAAAACTTATACAATAGGCTAGATATCTTTAGTTCCTTCATAATCACAAATGTATTCATTCAACCAGCCATTCCTTGACCATTGCCCGAAAAAAAAATGTAAAAGTTGATTTTGTTTGTTGATTGATTCCGTAACATGCTATGGGTTTCTCTTCCCATGGAATTGCAGCTTAAACTTTTTAAATTATATTAATTGTTTTAAGCATTTTGATTAAGGTCTGTTAAAGACCTGTACTGTCACATAAAACCCGACGACTTTCTCATACAGGGACTTTGGTATGGTTGATAAGGACAATAGGCCAAGCAGGGCCCGATGACGTCATTGTACAAGTTTGCAAAGAATGCAGGGAATAAAAACTCGAACATTTCAAGATGTGGGGAGTTGTTTATTTTAGTAATTACTAGTAAAAGTTCAAGCCCTGCGCAGATAGATAAAACTGAATTAACGACCAAGTAATTGTAACTCGCTTAATAGATTTGTAGCTTTATGGTCAGATAATTAAAAATTGTAAATTTGATCTATGGATGTAAATAAATTTCTGAAAACAAGCAATCAGGCGTCAAAAGTCATATTTGAAATATCAATTTATTTCCCATACATTTTATAAACTATTCTAGATTTGCATCTCTAACCATAAGCAACAGTTTTTGTAAATGAACATTGGAATGAAGTTGGTAAGGGTAAAAATCACCGCAAGTAATGTTCAAAATCCAGCCGCCCTAGGTAACTTTGAAGAGCTACCTTTCATTTCTACTTTATCTCTTGCCGGTATAAGACAGGCCAATATACAAATGGAGAGCCCCTTTTTATCTTGAAAAAAAAAAATTCATCATAATATTACACACAATTTTGGGACTGACCAATCTAGCAAGGCACTTTTGATCAGCAGCCAAATTCTCCGATGTCATGGATCAGTCCGCCCGGGAAAGCTGGGAACGTCGATCCGAACTTTTCTTTTTTGTTATACATATGTTTGACTGTTTATATATTTACTTTCATTAATTTATGACTTACATAAACTTCCTTGCAGTAGCCTTATCATCATTTCACTGAAACGTTTCTTTATGGCTATTTTGTGCCACGATACCATATTAAAAACCACACATGCTCTTTACATTCTCAAATTATGTTACAACACTAAACTCCTTTTCATGTCATCTTTAGAAATCCATCCTTAATACAAACTTATTACATTATTTGTAGTCAAATTTGAAAGAAAAGCGATCAACAGAAGCATATACATGCTTGCACCTATCAGAAAGATGTAGATGATACAAGGTAGCGTGACACTTCGCTGAGTGTGTGACGTGTTTCGCCGTAACGGCCCCTGGTTAGCAAGGAGGGGCCATTTTCTGTACGCAGCTCGACGCTCAACTTTGTCACGTTTCCTGAAATACAAAATAATAGCCATGGTTCATAATTATGGTTCAAAACACATCGCTACTTCTCACACCTACTGACCCACAAATCGACGTACAAAAGGTGGATTTCTCACATTCGATTTAGCTACGACCGGTACTTCGTGCGGGAGACGCGGTGAACAAATAGTCTGTGCGCTGGAATTCTGTTCTTGCGCAAAAGACTTTCCTTTCAGAGTGCCTCTCTCTCCAATAGCATCTTATCCAGGGGATCTGGTATTGGTGCTTCCAGGAGAAGCTCTGGCTGGGTGGGCCATTTAGCTCGCTTACAGACTTATCCACTTTCATTTTCCTTTTCTTTTCTTTTTCTTTTCTTTTATTCTTTATTTTTTAATTTTATGGGTTCATCCTGCTAAGTCAAGACATATACTTTTCTCTTATTTCCTTGTTTATGCTTTGTTTTTGTCTTTTTCAGTATTTATGTCACTGTTGTTCTTTTTCTCCGTTTAAAAATATTTCTATTATCATGTGTTTTTTTTGTTTAGGTCAAGGACCAGCCAGGAAGTGAGAGCAATCACATTTGTTAAATATCCAAGCGATTCTTATTTTGCTCTCCCTCTGACCAATGACCATAGAAGAAAAAAGGGACTGTTAAGACTAGAGTATATCTTACCTAAGTAGCTGGGGATCATAAGTCTGCCTAATCTCATTTCTTAGTTCTGTGAAAAATTAGATAAAAAATCATATACCAGTTAGTAACCCTGTCTTTATAGGAACATACAATTATGCTAAGTACTGAGGTAATAAAATCTAATTTATATGCTGTTAAGGGGAAAAAGTCAGTTCACAGCTGCGGACCCTTCCTTACAAAACTGAGTGCGCAAGAACAGGTGTGGAGTACAAGAGCGATCCCGGTTCCTTCATGGTTGCTAAATTTCCCATGGCTCCTAATTCACCCACACCTTGGACAATGTAACAGGAAATAGAACGTCTGTAACCAGACTATGGAAGATTGAGAGGAGTGGGTCCTGTAAAAAAGCACTTTGAGGCTCTTTTTGGGAAATCTATGGTCTGTTTAAAACATGTTGAGTTTTCCACATATGCTATCATTTGACATCTACTGCTTGTCAATTATACTTTACGGCATTGTTAATTGCATATACTTTACCTGTTGCTGGTGTTAATTGTTCGACTATTTGCCGGCACAAAGGGCATCTTACTGAGCCTCTACTGCTGGTCCTGAAGTTTAACTGTCGTAAGCATGGGTCACAGAACACATGATCACAAGAACATTTAAAAGGCTCGTAAAACAGATCCAGACACACAGCACAGCAATGGTGATCTTGGATTTCTACTGAAATAGTCTAAAATTGTTAAAAACAACACATGTGATTCAATGGTCAGTAGTACTCTGTCTTCCAATCAATCATCTTAATAACTGGTCATTTTAATGTTTTAAGCAAAGGTAAGTTGCTATGAAAACTGCATTGAAAATTAAAAAGAGATGAAAATGTAAATAACTGAATAAGACAAACTACTGCAAAAAGTGAAGAAGCTTGCAACTCTAAAACCAGCATGTGATACATGATAACAACTCAAAGGTCAACACCTGGAATCCAAGCACTCTTTCTCCAGTTCTAATTTGAACAAAAAGTTTACCCTCTTTCAATTAATTCCAGTTGTGTGCCACAAAAAAAAAGCCATATACAGTTGAGGTACAGTGTAAGTGATTTTTACCTTGTTTTCCACTGTCTTACATAAAGGCTCACTGGAAACTTCATCAACTGGCAAGCAACTGTAGTATGTCGTTTGATCTGAAAATTGGCAAATAGATGACTTCTCTTCCCTCTGGTCAGTTGTTATGTCTAGTAAATTATTAGCTTCTGGTAATATTTGATGCCGTCCCTTTGTTTTCCTTCTGGATCTCTGCTTATAAGTTTCCATGTCATTTAAAATGCCCCTTGCTCTACTTGTGTTTGAATTTAACTTTGTAGCTTTAGAGGAATCACAATGCAGTGCACAGCCAAATCTACATGTATGCTGGGGCACTAACTCCTGGGCCTCATCTTGAGCAGTGTTTAACGAGGTTTCTGCTTCTAAGCCAGAATAAGGTTCATGCAATCTGATATTGCAACATTGTTTACAGTTATGAATGGGACATAACCCAGTTAGATGAGAAGTGTTTGGACAAATATCTTGCTGCACAGTACATGTAGATATCTCTCTCTTGCGTGAGCTAAACTTATATGCTAGCATTTTGAGAGAACTGGGTATGTTTTCCATTGCGATATCTGATGTTGAATTGCATGAAGATGTTCCTTCATCAATGCAGTGCCTAATGTCTACAATGTAAAGTGAAACAGTTGCACAATCAGTTCATTTTTCATGCAATTTACATACATGCAAAACATGTCTCTCCTTTTCAGCAACCCAACTGTTCTAGATGGGAATTAAATTTACAGTATTTTGCCAAAAACTGGGAATTTCCATGCATTTTCAGTCAGGTTTTGGTTTGCATGGTGGAATGTCAGTTAGAATTCCTAACAGTACATTTTTTACCATTACTAAACAACTATAAAACTTCATATTGAAATCTTATGATTTTAGAGCATTTAGATAACTTTTATCATTGACAACATGATACAGTAATAAATTTGTAACTAACATTTCAAATGCACCTACATGTAAATTATATGCTCACCATTCCCCTCACTATCCACAAGTCTGCCATTGGCATCTACCACTGAGAATACTGAGGATGATGCAATCTGTGTTGTGTCTGTATTTCCCCTGAAGTCTGTGCAATCAAACTCACTAATATTTCCAACAAAAGATTTGGTCATATTATTTTGTAGTTCTGCAGTTTTGCCAAAAGAGTTCCTTGTAGACTGATTGAAAGATATTGAAGGGCTCCTGATATCCAAAGTTGTCATCTGACTTGTGGGCAAAATAAGATCAACTCTACTTTTTTGAATCCAGACAGCTGGGATAATAAACTTTCCACAGTTACAGTGTATTCCATGAATAAAGTCAAAAGCTCCTATTCGACTCTTGCATTTGGGGCAATACAATTTTCCCTCAGTCCATTGAGCCTAGAGCACAAATAAAGATTATACATCAACCCCATAGAAAGTCATTCAGAAATCAAACTAAGAAGGGAGAAAACATGTGAACAAAAAACATCTCACATTTTTTTACAAGCATTGGGCAAAGTAACTCTGATTTCTCTCTTTGACCACACTAAGGTTATCTATAATTACCCAAAAAATCTTGCTATACAGTGTCTTTGTGGCAGTAAAGGTGACCATAAAATAAAAATTTCCCATTTCTTTCAACTACCATAATTCAAAAAAGATCTTCAACTCAAAACACTAAACCCTTTAACCCCTTAGACTGTCCAGGATCTAATTTCTCCTCACAACATCCCCCTCTGAATCCTATATTAAGGTCACGAGAACAAGACAATGATCACCAACTTCTCCTCGTCAGCATCTGAGAAAATGCATATCGATCAGTAAGGAGAACATGCATACTAAGGGCGTAAATGGTTATTCATCTTAAACGTGTGATTCAAATTCAGAGTACCATTCGCTTCGTTTGAGTCTTTATGGATGCCCACTTAAGGGGCATGTACTTCTTCACTAGTAGTACAAACTGAAACTCTCCTTTTTGTACCATGTAGCCTGCTGAGTTGCAAGCCTTCCAGAGCTAACTAACGGGACTAAAACACACCTCTTCCACGCTATCACGGACCCAAGGAAGCATTTCGTCATCTTCTAAGAACCAGGAAGAACATTTCTCGTGACTGAACAAATCTATTTGACCTGCCCCACGACTGTCTCTCTCCTTTTGATCTTTGTGAGATGCAAGTTGCTTGACGGAAAAAAGATTCAGTCGACACTTTCGACAACGAAATGATGAATCTTCGTCCATAATGTATCAAAATATATGTTTTCCAAGTTTTTACAAGGCGAAAACTACCCAGTTTGGCACCGGAAACGTACCAGAAAGTTGTCAAGCCTGGATTGCCTCAGTGTTACGGGATTTCTGAGCCTCATTGAGAGTTAGTCAGCGGAGGTAACAAGCTGTCATGTATGGAGAATTATTATATGTATAGTATAAGACATTATAAGTATTGGAGATGATAATTCCTCATACATGACGTACTTACCACTCAAAGATGGCAGACGAATGTAAAGGAATGGAAGAAGACAGAACCAGTAGAAATTTCCCAGCTGAAGAGAGTCACCAAGAAACTGATGACGAAAAATTAGAGAGACAATATTTTTGGAAAGTTGTGGAGGCATTTTTATATTATAAGTGAGTTTATAAAAAATTGAAAAATCAATGATAATAATAATCTCTTAGTATGATAATGAATGATAATGAAAGATATTTGTTTGTTGTTTTGTATTCTTAGGGATTTTTCTTTACGGAAGCTGCAAAGGGTCAAGACGAACTTTAAATTACTTCCTAAAAGACATCGGGAAATGCTTCCAAATTATAAAGATCACATCTCGAAAATCGAAAAATGTATTGAGGAGAATCAGAAGTTCTTATTCGATATCGTCAGCCACACCAATGAAATGTTTGAAAATAGAGATCATTCAAGAATTCCTTCAGTAAGTATTTAAGACTGTCACAGCCTCTATTTCAATTACATTTGAAGAATTGGCTCCTAAGCATCCAGGTTATTATGGAAAGTTTATCATTAACATCGTGACTTTACAGGAATTTAAACACCTTTCCAAAAAGCCCTAGACCAAGTATGTAATTTATGACAATTTCATGTTGCAAGTTTGTCTTTTTAATGAGGGGTACATACATGTATGTTATATTGGGAAGGATCTAGTGCCACGTAGTTACCTTAAAACCAATTCCTTACATTTTGGAGACTTGAGACAGCTTGCAGACAACAGTACTATAATCATTGCTTTAGACATAGCTAAAATACTTTTTCACAAAAGTATTTTAAAAAGTCTTAGATTACATGCCCTGAATAATGTTGCATTATGTTGATCAGGCTCCTAGTGACCCAGCCAACCAACCAATCAGTGGTTTTGACATGGAAAAAGTAACAACAACGCTGAAACAGTTTGTGAGAGACTGGAGCAATGAGGTATTTAATAGTTTATTTGTTTGTTTGGCATATGTGTACTTGTAAGATGGCAATT
This sequence comes from Pocillopora damicornis, assembly GCF_964200805.1. NCBI lineage: Eukaryota > Metazoa > Cnidaria > Anthozoa > Scleractinia > Pocilloporidae > Pocillopora > Pocillopora damicornis. The sequence continues at coordinate 486,373 of NC_142671.1, forward strand.
CAATAATTACCTGATGACTCACATGGTGAATGGTGTGAACCAAGGTGATCATGTGGTTTTCATGAACTTATGGGTGGTGCCTCAGGATCATAAATGGTAACCAGTGAATTTTCACGGAAGCTTGATGAAATGCTGGGAGGGTAACCTTGTGATGGACCAGCATCCCATCCAGGGGGAAGCAGTATTACCCCAGTGGTCACTTCATGCCCTGGAAATTGGGAAAAGCTCTAGCTGGGTGAGGCACTTTTAATAAGTACAGACTCAACTACCACAGGGTTACACTCAGCAAGTGATAGACTCCTTTCTGGATAGAAGTGCATTGCTTTCAAAATAAGTTATGTAAGGTTACTAAACTAATCTCTCCTACTTAGTTTCTTTCAACACTGTACATATGAAATTAATTTTATAACAGGGAAGAGCTGAACGTGATGCTTGTTATAAACCTATTATTGAAGAGATCCAAAGACTTTTTCCAGGAACAGAATGGTGATGAGTTTATGTTAATTTGTTAAGAAAAAACATATTGAAATTTAAGACCAGTAATTATGTGTCTATTAGAACTTTGACCCTTTAGCTCCTAGCAGTGATTATGATTAAATTTCTCCCTAAGGTATAAGTACATATCCAACAAACGGTTGATGAGGATCATGAACTTACTAGTTACATATAGGGTATTGTCTCCTCATAAATGGTATACTGAATTCTCTTAGACCTTTGATCCCTTAGAGTGACTTAAGCATATAATTTCTCCTTACAATGTCACTGACTCCTGAATCACATGTTAAGGTCCTGAGGATAAAGGAAATGAACACCAACTAAAGAAGCTCTTGGTTATTAAACAAATTCTCTGTGTCAGCACCCTTGCAAATGTATAGAGAATTGTATAGGGAACATGCATACTGATGTTAGGGACTGTAAAGGGTTAACATCAATGAACTGTAAAGCAGCTAGAAAAAAGAACTCCAAATCAGACATTTATAGTGAAAGTGTCAATTTGGAACTTTTAACTTACTGGATTGCCATACAGATACTTTCAGGCCCAAATTTTGTCTGTGATTTTCAACCTCAATTATACTGAAGTGACATGTTATAACTGTTGTAATAAATTTCAGTTCTAGAGGAGAAGTATCCATCCTTGTACCTGGAGCAGGTTTAGCAAGACTGATGTTTGATATTGCAAAACTTGGTAGGATGGATTTTAAAAAGTTTTTAGTAGTATTTAGTAGACTTAATTTCTTATTCCTTTTTGGTTGTACTTGTGGTTGTTTTTTTTTTAAACTGGCCTAGCTCTTTTTTTTGTTTTTGAATTGTCTTTTCTTAAGGTTTAGAAAGTGTTTTGTATTTTCCTCACCTACATTTAACATCTATGATAGTGCTTTTCATTTGTGTTTTATTGTTTTTTTCATTTCACCTTTTTTTTTCCAGTTCTCTGAAAGCTTCCTTTGTTTCTTGATTTACTTTTATTTTATAATGGTAATTAAACTGAGAGTAGTGCAATTTGGTCTGGAATCATATGCGCACCAATGAGAGCAAATGAGATGTCAAGGATCATCAGTGATTTCAAAATGAATGTATAAATAATTATAAATATGAGAATCAAGAGACTCTTGTAGAGCAATTATCACCTTTTTTTATGCTTCTTCTTCTTTTCTCTAAATTTTTTGTTTTTTGATCTTTAGCATGTTTAATGGACTTGCTTTACTCATTATCAATCTCTAGTCATATTGACAATCAAATAAAAAAAACAAGTAAAAAATGGGGTGATTGAAAACCTGTTGCCAAAGGTTGACTCAATTTGCTGTTAGAAGATGATCAGTGACTGTAACTTCAATTTATTTAAAATGTATCTTAGGTTACAGATGTCAAGGAAATGAGTGGAGCTTATACATGCTATTTGCGTCACACTTTATATTAAACAGGTTAGCACTTGCAGTTGATATAGCTCAGTAACTCAGTTTACTTATTTTGTGCGGTGAGATGGAAAGTGTCTAAATTCGTAATTTCCATTTCCTCTTTACATTTGATACATTTTAATTTTTTTTGGTGGTCTAATGTGGAAAGGTCATGATTGATTTCATCTTAATTTTTCTTAAAAATTAAGAAAACATCACATACTGACTAGTAATTCATACCCATACCTGGCCTGCTTACTACCTGAGTTCAAGGTCCTTACTGTGAGGTGTGGACCGAGTGGGAAAAAATGAGGATCAGTAATTCACAGTGTGGATCGAGAAAAACAATATTAGTAAGATGGTTACTTTATCTCTTGCTTCAACCAGAGGGGAAAGTTTTCATGTCATACAGACGTTTAAATTTAGTGGGCCGTACAGTGAAATACGGCCCGCTAAACTGACCAATCGTAACGCACGTACTAAATGAGATATATAACAATATGTGGTACAATTTTTAATATTTTGAAGTATGGTTTTTTCCGTACAACATACATTCCATTTTTTTTTTCCAAAGTCAATCTTTCCTTTACCTGATTTTTCGTTCAGAGCATCTGGCACGTATCACATCACAATATACCCATATATACACCAGACCTGCAATAACCGAACATCAGCTGACCAGATACGCGCCGTTCTTATCCCGGATGTGAACCCATCTGATGTTCCACCCGATCTAAACTTTTCAATGGCTGCTGGAGATTTTTTAGAAGTTTACACTGAGAAAGGTACTTTATTTGAACGTGCATTTAAAGTTCAGTATTCGTAATAGTGGTACATACATAAGAGTAATATAGTAATGGTAGTAAAATCTGTCAAGTGAAAAGTGTAATAATTTCTTCAATTACAAGAAGAACGCATAGTTGAAGACTGACACTTAACAATGTATATACACGGGTCGTCGGGAGCAGAATATCACGCGCATAAACCAAGGTTTTGTACGGCCGGCTATCTTGTTCTCTGTCGCAAATTTGCCATTTGTGCAAATTGACAGCGATGATTCAACTGAAGCTCATGCTACTCTAAACTTGCTTGTGAGGCAGAAATGCTGACCTTGCTAAGTTAGGCAGGTCTGGTCCTGTTTTCTCATAGACAGTGTAACATTGAGCGGAAGTTTTATTACATTTTTTAAGCCAATGTGTAGCCAGCAGAACAGGGGTAATTGTTTTTGCGTTTTCCATGGCTGAAAAGCGTGAGTCGCGCGCTAGGGAAGGAGTGCGTAGCTTTTTGCGCTCCTCCCCTCGCGCATAACTCGCGTTTACCTCCTTTCGCGTGAAAAACACTAAAAACCTACGCCTCTTCGGCAGGCCAGTTAATGTGATGCTGGACTACACTCAGGGTACACTAGATGGGATTTTTGTCAGTTTTCACAAACAGTGAACAGTGTGATACTAACTTATAGGTTCGAGTTTATTGGAAACACACTGGTTAATAAAACCAGACAACTACCCACCATTTTATAATTTTGTGTAGAATTTACTAACAGTTCTCCTTTCTTTGCTTTGTTTCTCAGAATCATGGGACTGTGTAGTAACTTGTTACTTTATTGACACGGCTCATAATGTCATCGCTTTCATTGAAAATATTGAAAAAATCTTAAAGCCTGGTGGCTACTGGATTAATCTTGGTAAGTTTAAACGAGTGCAAGGTCTAATGCGTATATCGTTGGGCTGTAAAATAACTTTTAATTGATGTGGCAGTGGATTGCCCAAAGGCACATTCAGTTTATGAAATAAACCTCGTGCTAGGCGTAAAAATGCTGTTCTTTGTTACCATACCAGAAACGAGAAATAACATTTTCCTTTCCATCTCTTGATGAGTGTCTGAGAAATTTCAACTGGCTCAATGCTTTAACTAGGGATGGAGATTGCAGTCTCATCGACAAAATACTATATGGGTTTAAAGGCTTCCAAGGCACATTCTCACTCAGACTGCACAATTCCCTATCCTCCTCATTCCCCCGAACTTTATCCATACAAAAAAAAAGTTACCCACGAAAACTTCAACCTTCGAGAAATTTAATTGGATCCTGAGTTAAACACCAATACTCTCTCAACTGCAATAATAATGATTTCTTTACAAGTCTCAGTACCTTCGCTCTTCCTTCATTGTGCAGAATTGGTTTCAAATAATTCTAACCATTTTCATACATCTCAGCAGCAAGAATGAACAGTCATCCATTCTCCCTCCCCACTCAGGAGTATAAGTAGACTCTGGGAAGCTTTCAGGAAAACCCAAGGGACTGGGGAAAGATGACCCACGAGGGACTAGCATTCTATTCAAGGATGGAAGGGGGGGGGGGGGGGGGAAGGCCCCTTTCTTGGTCGCTCCTTGCTGTAGGAGCCAGTTCAAGCTCCGGCAGTTTTGAAGCTAAGGCTCGTTACTTTGCTTCTCTTTTCTTATCTTTTTCTCAATTCATTTTTATAGGTCCATTATTGTATCATTTTGCTGACATGGCAAATGAATGGTCTGTGGAGTTATCGTACGAAGAAATCAGAAGGATTGCTACGGAGCACTTCAAATTTGAAATTATTGTATGTTATTATCATGCATGCACAGTACCTTAGCATTCGGTGTCTCAATGCCCATTGGTTTTGTTTCGTTGTCTGCACATCAAGATGATCGTATGCTTCGGGCAACTTCAGTTCTATCCTTCATTAATCAACCTTGATTGTAGTGGTGATTGATCGTAGTGGAGATTGATCCTCCGTGAGTTTAATTTATTTTTCTCTTTATCTGTTCTTTTTCAGAAAGAAGAGACCAGTATTTCATCAGGATATATTGAAAATCAACGATCCATGTTGAAGCTGGTTTATGATAACGTGTTTTTTGTTGCACGCAAACCTCTGTGACAAAAGTGGAAATGTCCCGTAAACTTCTTCCAGTATTTACTTATCATCATAAACTGAATTGGATAAAAGACTCTTAAGATTCATAACAAAGAACTTGAATGACAAAGCCATATACGTCGATGAGAACAAATAGTTTAACTAATAAATCGATTACTTTCGTGCAATGGCTGCTTTTTTGAATTGGTTATCGCTTCGACTCAGGAATATGCCAAAACATGTTTCGAGGAAGGTTCTGCTACAGAAGGGGAAGATGCAAATCCCAATTGGCATCAAGGGTACTGTCTTTTACCGCTGTTTGATAATTTTATTCAAACGCTTTGGAGGAAGACGGCAGGTGTGGGTAGATTTCTGGAATGTCTTTCTTGCGCACAACAACACTATGAAACTCCATCAATCTTCCTTACCCTTAGAAAATTATCGGCCATTTCGCGTGGGCTTTCTTGGGACGACCTGTTCACCCTATGACTCATAGGAGTGACCAGCATCTAATTTCTCATTACAATATCACCCTGAATTAAACATTAAGGTCACGAGAATAAGGAAATGATCGCCAATTACAGACGTTTTTTAGCGTTAAACAAATTCTCCTTGTCATCACCTTAGGAAATGTGTAGAGAATAATATGGAGAATATGCATATTGATGCTGGGCACAGAGGGTTCACACAAACGCAGCAGGAATTTTCATTTTTGCTGCCGCTAAGAGTTGTCATGCAGTGCAGGGAAGGAAGTGCGTTTCTTGACGAATCCACATAAGAACTGGGAAGACTGATATCAGTAGTCGATCATCGAGGTCATAGAGGAGCAATTTCCGAAGCAAAACAATTGGCCTTGTGCATGTGTCCGAGTGAATAGAAGCCTTACCACTACATCTCTTCAGCAATCGTTCTCGTTCCGTTGATATACATACAAATGAGCACTTAAATTTCACAGCTGTGCCCTTGTTCACCTGATTATAAAGTGCTAACCGTCCGAATGTCTTATGATTGACTAAAGTTGCTATTTTCTATTACACAATGCCTTAACCTTAACATAGAACAAAAGCTTGAATTCACGGATAATTATATCATCAACTAGGGTAGTGTTTACAGTGTTAGGAGTTAGTTCATCTCATCAAAATGTTTATAACAAAATCTTAATGAAACAAACTTTTACACCCTATCGTTATACTGATGTGAGGGTAGGTGTTAGGGTTAACACAAATAACAAACAAAATCCAACATCTCGCCAATTTTTAATCCACAGTTTGAAATTAAATATTCATCATTTTCAGAACGCCGAGAAACATATTCTGAAATGTCCAAGTCTTTTAAGAACTCTTCTTACGACGTTTGTCACAATTGACATGTGCACCAGCCAAACGCTGTCGATTCCAATAATTTTTAGTCTGACATTATTTTAATCATATTTCACATTCCTGATCATTTAAAATGCATTAATCATTTTTTAAGTCTAATTTTGTCTTAATAATCTTATTTCAGTAAAAATATTCTGTTACGTAAGCCTTCTACTATTTTAAAATCTTAGGAGTCTTACGTAAGAATCTTATGTTAATAAATAGGCTAGTTTTATCAAAAATAAGAAATAAATGGCAATATGAAAAAATAAATTTATCACAAAATAAGGTCAAAAAAATCTTCCCGAGATAAAGAAAATGTCTTCAAGAACAGCAGCTTCCTCTTCATCTGAGTTTACACTTTCACCGGTCAGCGAACTCTTCTCCTTACAAGTGTCTTGTGAATAACCAGAGTCCGTAGTATCCAGTCCTATAGCAGCCCCCGGGACCTCGGGTCCCAAAGATTTGCTTTCTAAGTTCTCTACAATATCCACCAGGGACAACGGGTATGAACTTCCACGTGGCGCACTAAGAGATAAAATTAACTGATGTCTTAGAATGCATGGTAAATTTTGAACTTGGCAGTCGAAAGAAGAAAGAAGTTAAGCGTTGTTCATCTAATTCGTGCCTACAAAACTTACGCCCTTGAAGTTACATCCTGAGAGAACAGTTGCGCAATTTACATTTAGACAACAAATAAAAAGTAAAACATTAGAAAACAAAACAGAAGGAGCTCCATTGTACCTTTCTAAATTTGGGTCCAACCTTCCTGGTCTGTTTTCATCATCAGGAAATGTCGGAAAATCATGCGATTGTGAGCTACGCTGAACGTCGCTGTACAGTGAAAACCGTGGATCGCTGGCAACAGTCTGTCTGTTATATGATTCTCGGATATTCGAGTGTGGTAATGGAGACCCGTGGTGAGAGGATTCACCTTTACTTTGCCTTCCCCCACTAAGAAAACCGTCGCCTCTAAGACTATCAACTGCGAAGCTGCCTCGTTCAGAATGGAAGTCAGAATGAGACGCTGGATAAAATGAACTGTTGCTGTCTCTTCCGCTGACCACATATTGTTCAGTATTCTGTCTTTCTCTCAAGGCCGCTCTTTGTCTGTCGGCAGACACAACATGACCACGGCTGTGGAGCGAGTACCTTGAGCTCGAAAGACGGCTGACAGGATAGTTTGCGCTTTCTCTTCCATCGACGTGTTCTTGAAGGGTTGGCAGACTATCGTCAGGGACTATACCTTTGCGATAAGAAAGGTCAGCGGGTGCTTGGTGCCCACGATGACGTTCAAAGCTGAACCTTGGCTGACTGAGAGTTGGAGGAGCGGACTGCACTCTGTAATGAGGGTCTGGTTCGAGAGCTCCTCTGTTTTCTTTGTCAAGTTCCAACCTAAAAAGAAGAGGGAAAGAAAGAGTTATATTCAAAAGAAAGGAACGAAAATTATGGAAAATAGACTTACCTGTCGTTCTCTTTCCCACTGTACATTTCAGCTGCTGCAAAGCCTTGGTCACGAGGTGAAAGTATTCCTGAAGTTGAATAATGCCTTGATTTCTCTGAATTTGCCTGAAGGATGCCATGATTGGAGGAGGAACTTACTGTAGGAGAAAAGACAGCAAGTTATACAATTGATAATTAATCGCCTACACCGAATGAGGCCGGAAAGTTTTAGCTAAATTAATGTAATCAACTGTGGGCAAAAACACTGCATGAAAATGCACTTTGATCACGGCAGCCAAACCCTTCCTCTATGATTGTAGAAATAAAAATTTAGAATGTTAAATTTTACGAAATATTGTCAAACAGCTCATTATTGGCTTAATTATTATCTCTCAGATTTTGTTCTCTAACACTCAGCGTAACTGCTGACAACTTCTCATGCAGAGCTTAATAATCCTCACTTGACCGTATCCTATTCTTGTGATCGGTGACAGAAATTACTTGATGGAAAAAAAAACGAGTTGATAGGAATGACTTTGCAAAAGGCTAAGGTGAATTAGCTTGTATGGGCTGAACGCAGTACCTTCGGGACTAGGAATAAGGGATTGGGCGGGTGACAATTGACGGGGCTGAGTAGCAGGCCTGGGTACGAGTAGTGGAGCTGGCGTCTCGTCCACGGCAGACTTGGATAGTTTTTCCAGACCAGTGACCTGCAATAAAGAAAACTTAAATAATATAAAGCTAGAGAATAAAACAAAGGCAATCGTTGAGAGTAATCTGTAATCGTTTCGGTTTTGCTAACGTCTAAAAATTCCGCGCCTCCTTTACCGAAGCCTAAACCCTTAGCGAAATGGCCGCTCAAGTTTTCCAACATCTCGGAAACCCTGGTTGACTAGGGGTTTAATGTGCAATAAACTAACAAATAGGATATTCTGTCCCAAGCCCCAGTCGTACCTTCACTGTTCATCGCTTTAGCGCACACACAAAACCACCAGCTACACAAGCTAAATTTCATACAGTTCGTTTGTTTTTAATCTCAGCTCTTATTGGCTGCTTGTGATAATTTTCTTGACCCTGATTGGCTTTTGCCATAACTCTGGGTCAAGTATTAGAGTAAAATTAAGACAATCAAATGATAGCCGCTCCAAATTACAGGAAATAGAAATCTCTTTTCTCTTTCACAGACGAACAATGCATCAAGACTTCCACATCAGTTACCTTGGTTTCCATTTCCATTGACGTAAGTAGTTTTGGCTGTTGTTGTTGTTGTTGTTGTTGTTGTTGTTGCTGCTGTTGTGTCTGCTGCTGCTGTTGCTGTTGTTGCTGTAAATTCTCGACTTGCTGAAGTTGTTGTTGTAGTTGTAACTGTTGTTTCTGCAATTCAATCTGCTGTTGTTGGAGCTGCAGTTGCAGTTCATATTCACGGCAGTATAAGCGATATACAGCATCTAACTCAGCCGAGAAGCTCCCAGACACTCCTGATACTTCGGAGAATGACCTACTCGTTGAAAACAAAGCAAACTGTTGAGCAATCAACAGTGAATAGTGTGCTGCATTAATTTTTCCTTTATCTTTTGCTGAGAGGTGAAATTTAGGATGGATTTTCAAAGTCTTAAACTAATAATCCCATTTACCACCAACACCTCCCCGCCACGGAAAACCTCTTATTGTTTACAAGTAACTTTTCTGGTAGAGTCTGAAATAAAGGTAATAAAAAATCTCCCATACAAACCAAGAAGCTCACACAACTGAACCTTCTCCTTACTCCCACAGTATGAAGAGACTAGGAAAAATGATGTTACTTCCAGACAGGATGCTGGTCAAATACTGGTCCATCATTTCTCCCCCCCCCCCCCCCCCCCACCCCTTACAACAATTTATCAGGCATCACTGACACTTGGCTGATATGCATACCCATTGAGAAGGCACAAAACAATGAGCCTTGTCAGGATAGAGAGCATATGTTTGCCCAGAATAGTGGTAACAGGAGATCAGGGGAAAAAATCACAAAGCTATTATGCGGCCAAGTGTGAGGTGACAGTAATCATCATCTTCACCCCTAACATTGAGTGAGCTCAGCTATTAACAGTTGTTACAGGATACTGTCCATTTTGGCAGTCTTGCAACTGACACAATGATCAACTCACCTATCTTCATTCTTTCTTGGAGGTACTTTCCCATCAGATCTCAATCCAGGATCTCCATCACCAGACATAGAAATCAAAGGCTTTGCTGGCAGTGGATACTGAGACATCATACCAGGAACAACTCTTGCTGCTGACAGCAAGGAATCAGCAGAGGGGGATTTGGGATGAATAGCTGTGTTCCAACTATCACAGAAATGACAGTTATAATTATTACATTTCTAAAAATGACAAAATTCAAAATGATAATTATAAAAACAATGAAAATGGTAGTGATATACAGTATACTTAATAACAATGATGATGATGATAATTGTGACAATGGCAATGATAATGATCAATTAATCATGACAATTACAATGAAAATAGGATAAAGGAAATTTCTGCCCTTCAAATGAAGAAAAGAGAGAGAGGGAGAGAAAAGGAATGTGAAAAAAAACTCAATCTTTCATCCTTCAATCCCTCATCTTTGAACAGTTGCGTCAGCATCACTGCATGACTTCAGGGTTCGTACCCTTTTTCAGAAACAATTTTCCAGGACTTTTCCAGGACTTTTCCAGGCTTCAGATTATTTTTCCAGGACTCCAAAATTCACCTTAACCCTTTCACTCTCATAAGTATAAAAGATTCATTTCTACTTTCAATTTCAACACATTGTCAGACATACAAATGAGAACAAAGAAAACAGAGAATATCAACTTCTTTCATTGAACTCTTAATATCTCAGAAGTAACATCAGAAATCCGTGACTGATACTAAGTAGAATTAATATTCACATCTTGGGATTCAAAGTGGGGTTAATTATTTTTCAGCTCTTGGAGCTTTCCTTCCAACTGCTCTTCAATGTCCTTTAAGACTGCCCTTTTTTCCTTGGCAGATCTTCGCAAACTGTTTGATTTGGCAACCCAAGTAAGGTTTCTTGAATCTTCAGCCCTATCTGCAAATTCATCTGCAGTCTTTAAAAGAGCCTCTATATCAGTTTCAATTTGCCGTTTTTTCTTCTTCAGCACATCAATCCCATCCATTGCTGCCTTTCTTTTAAGCGTGTTTTCCTGGGACACTTTAATTCTCTTCTGCTCTTCTAGATAGGAAATATATTTCTGTCGCGCTCCAGCAGATGCCATAAGTAGTTGCTTTGAGATTTTTACATTGGCAAGGCCTCCAACTGATTCAATATGATCATGAATAATCCTCTGTGCAATGAACGATCTTTCCGACAGGTTCTCAACTGCCACTTCTTTGTTTACAGAAAATCCTCTTTCAACTGTGGCTTGACCATGAGACATTAGCAGCAATAATTCAACTACCCCCCATGCTTTTGCCAGTTGCTTATTACCAGCCATGTGTTCATATAACAGTGTGTCGACTCTTAAAGAGGATTCACTAGGGTCAAAATCTTCAAAGTCAGGATTACCTGCACATTCATCCAAAAACTGTCCAAACTGATATATCACCTCATCACACTCATCAGCCTTCAATCTGTGGGCTTCCACAAGAATTTCAAGAACTCTTTTCATTTTTTTGACACATCCTTCTTTCTCTGATGCCATTAGCCTTGGATCCAGACAAGACATACTTCTTACTAGTCGATAATTTATTGGTGTTTTGTCAAGCAGTTTAGAGGCTGTTTTTGCAAGAAAATCTTTACATTCCATTCTGAATTGAAGAACTTGCCTTTCACTCAATTTCCCAGATTTTTCTTTCAGCATGTGTTGTGCCACAAAGCCAACATCAACTTTCTGGTAGTCTAACTGCTGTTCTTTATCAGTGGGCTTCAACCTCAGGATCTTCAGAGGAGATGTTGCCTCGGTAACAAGTTCACCCTTGATAAACATATTCAACAATGATTTCAACAAAGTGTACAAACTGATACTCATGAATGGCAGCATAGGTTTATCAGTCTGAAATGCTGTGAGAAAAGGATTGATCTGTTTTGCCACTGATGAGAAGAAGGCAATCTTTGCTGGCATCAAGGGATCACAGCAACTACTGCTAATGGTCTCGTAAGATTTGGACTTGGGATCAGTAACTTTCTTTGCCTTAACAGCATTAATGTATTTGACAATGTGAGGCCACACTTCCAGTGCTCGCTCGGCAACTGACACATTCTCTAACCACCGGTGCTGGCAGAATTTTAGGGGGAATACACTGCTACCAGTTATTCTAATGTAGTCTTCTCTTCGAGCCGGACTGTCTTTAAACAGCCAGTAAAGACTGGAGAGAGTTTTCTGCACCGTCCATCCAGCTGCATCACAACCATCCTTAAAAGCTCCATGCACAACATGTATACCACAACTGCCTGTGTTAAGGAGAGTGCAACTGAAATCACTCTTCAATTCTTGCTCTACCATTTCATAAAATTTCCAGTTAACCTTGGGCCCATCCATAGAGAGTTGAATCAGATTTCTACAGCTCAAGTCCTCTTTGCAAGAATGAAACTTTTGAAGCATATCCTCTGCACTAGAATGCCCAAGAAATTGTGAATCATAATAGCGAGTTTCAACTTTGTCATGATTCCAGATGCGAACATGGAAATCCATCTGCTTCTTTTGCAGTTCGTGATTCAAACTTTCATCAAACAAAAGCACATATCCCTTTGAAGATTTGACTTTTTCCTTTAGAAGACTCTTGAAACATGGTGCAATACCAAAGCAAGAAAGATAGGAGGCCTTTTTCTCCCCACAGGTAAATTTCTTTGCAATGTCACTGTCTGGAAACATTTGCTGCACTAAGAAGTTTATATCTGTACAGGAATTATACGAATAATGGCTGCTATTCACCTTTAGCGCCCACCAAATTTCAGCAGTTAAAGTATCATTCCTCGTCACGAACCCGGACATACCTGCTGTTGTACTAGCGGCACTACTTGATACAGTCAAAGTAGAGTTGTTACTTTCAGTGGCTGTTCGAGGGGCAGCGAAAGAGCTGTTCGAGAAAAGGTTTCTTATGTCACCTGTTGTATTTCTTTGTTGCTTTTCGATAAGATGAATATGCTTCTTTCCCTTTTCGTGGCTTTTCAATGCCGATTCTCCCATATTTGATACATCAAACGCTTTCATACAAACTCTACATTTTGCTTTAAACTTGTCCGCGTCACGTTCCAGCCACAATTTATAGGAAGAGTTTTCCAACCATCGGTCACTAAACAAGCATTTCCCAGGCATATTTCGGAACAAAACATTTAAAACTCAAGACGCCCATTCACTGAGTACCCGTTTACAAAATCATGCATGCATCAAGGTTACTACTGCGCATGAGCTTATGATGATACATGAGCCCTCGATCCAGAGTTACACTCGTGTCAGTTTCGGGAAACATGAAAAAATATAGATGCGGTCATGCGGTCAAAACCAGAAAGGAATACGTTATAAAAATACTAAAAAAACTTTGCTCATTTGTTTTAGAGAAAACTTTATTACTTTGTTCAGTTTAACAGATTTCCAGGACTTTCCAGGACCAGCATTACTTTTCCAGGACTTTCCAGTCCTGGAAAATGCGATAATAAAATTCCAGGACTTTCCAGGATTTCCAGGACCCGTACGAACCCTGTGACTTATATAAAAAAAACTGCAAGCCCAAAGAGGGCAACATTTGATCATCAGGACCCTAATTAATCTCAACATCTGTTTTAAAGGAGCCTAATGACCTGGCCCTTAAGTTGTTCGAAAAACCAATTAGTGCTAGCCCAAGGTTAAATTTTAACCTTGGTGTCTTTATTCCTTTATTCAAATGCCTGTTTGGGATAATTTTCTGTATTCTTTTTAGAGCATCAAATAATAATATTCTAGACTAAAAGAATTTGACTGAATTCTCTTTAAAAACTCTCAGATCTGAAATCCGATTTCACAGTAAACCTGGGTTATCATAACCCAGCTTTGAACAACCCAGCCCAGTAACTTACGTTGTTCCACTTGGTTCTGCAGACTTATAGGAGAGTCCTTCCTTTTGTGAGGAACTGAGTTGAATACCTGTTGACTGAACTTTGCTGGATGTAGTAACAGGGTGACACTTACTCCTGGACTGTACATTGGAAGCTAAGGGTGCTTGTCCAGGGCAGAAACCTCTCTTATCACCTTCAGTTACATTGTCCTGATGGGCTACGGTCTGTGATTTTTGGTCCTCCAGTTCCCTGTTCATCACTTGCTGTGAGAGGCTTCCTTGGAAACTGTTGGCCTTAAGCTTCTCTTCTGTATGTTCACCATTATCAGTGTCTGGCTTTGTATTACCTGGAATTTCTGTTAAAGGTTGTTTGGATGGAGAGAAGTGTGCAGGCTTCTTTGGAGAAAGAGATGATAAAACACTACCTAGAGATACCTACAGTGCATACCAAAAACACAATCATTATGTTAGTTATTACCACTGCAGTTACCAGTTCAGAAAAATTCTTTCTCTTAACCTTTCATCCTTTAACTCCCAAGATCAGATAATAAAATCTCCCCTCTAGCTGCTATACATTTCATTGTGAATTAGTTAAGAGAATTTGGCATTACATTAAGAAAACAACTTTTACTTGATAAGATGGAGTACTCTCATTACTTGTTTGCTGGTTAATGTGTGAATATAATGGGGAGAAGTTATATGTTAATCACTTGTGGGAGTTAAAGACCTAGGTTAACTCCCATGAATGACCAAGAGAGAATTTCTCCTTACAATATCAATACAATATTAGACAGAAAAGAGATGAACATCATGTAATTTACCAAATGCATTGATAATTTAACACATTTACCAAATGCATTGAAACACGGCAACATGATACTGTAATGGGTGTGTGTTGTGGTGTAAACACCCATTGACATCGTAAATGCATTGCACAGTGGATACGGTCACCATTTTTCATAGGTGGTGACTCAAAGTGGGAAAATTGGGGTTGTCATGCACTGGCAGTTACAGGTGTTTCAAGTGTCAATACGTTAAAATATTCTAGTACCATTTGAATGGTTCAGCACATACAATTTAAAAACTTGCCTTTTGTTAGTTGTAATCAACAAATCATGGCTGGTGAGATTTTTCCAACCAAGTTGATTCAAATTTTTCCCAGTTGTTTTCAGACTTTGAACACAACTAACTCAACATTGATAACTGTGAAAATAATACTGCTTTGAAAAATGTCTAAATCAGGTGAAAATTTGAACCAGGGCATACAAAAGCTCTAAAGTAGAGAACAGCACAAGTACTGTACATGTACATGGGTCAGTAAGAGATCCCCAATGCCCAAAAGACATGAAATGTAGACATCAGAAATAAACATCACAGATGACACAGTTCAAGGACATACCTGCTCCTGGCCTTCACTTGTTGGAGTTTTAGTTGTTTTTCTTGGTGAAGGTGTCCTTCTATTTGCCTGATACTTCACCAAAAGTGCTTGCAATTCCATGAACCTGTTTTGCAAATCTGAAAGCGCAAGTCAAGGAATGAAATTTGAAGCAAATTACTGTTGGTGAAGAGTTATCTTACAGCTGCATGTAAAACATGAGTGGATACAAGCTTTCTCTTTGATCACTGCATCATACTCCTCTTGCAAGATGGCAAGTCGTTCTTCAAATGCCAGTCTCTCTTCTTTAATCCTTTCCTCAGCAAGTTGCCGTTCCTCTCCAACCTTGGCAAGTTCTTTGACTAAGTTAGCCACACGTTTCTTGTCTTGTGGATTCAGCTCTTTTAAACTCAACTCTTGTTTCTCTTTTCCCCTTCTTTCAAAGTAATCCTTACCTGAAGTGACAATTAGAAAACTACATCATATCATGCATTGGGACCACTCTCATAGTAATTGGTAATTTAAAGGCTAGGAAGAGAAATCTGTAGAAACAGATCATAAATTATACATTAATGTGACCTTAAATAAGACAAATTTTACAAGGTCATGTACAAAATCTACTTTCACATACACTGTAAACTGAAAGAATATATGTTTGCCATCTACAATTTCAACAATAGACAATTTCTTATGTAGAATCTTACCAAAATCATCAAGTGAGTCTGAGACAGTTTTTGTACTAAGGCCACTTCTTGACATCTCTTGCTCTCTCTTGTCCAAAGAATCATGTAGAGATTTTTGGTGAGTTAAGACTCTGGGTTTTATCATGTGTACTGGTTTCCTCACCATTGGGTTCTTGATGTTTAGGCGTGCTTCAGGTGCTACACCTTATTGAGTAAAAAATGGAATTCAGAGTAACTTGTTATACAGAACATGTAAGACTGAACAAAAATTATATTATAGTGATAGTCATGTAAACTATATAGACAGTAAACCCTTGACTGAAACACTTATAACAATACATGAGTATAAGATGTAAGGATTTTAGGTTAAAATGATTTTAAACTCATTGCCTTTTTTCTTTTGTTTCAAGCATGTTGCTATCATCAGCACTCCGGGTTCCAACCAAGCAGAAAAACTTTTTGCTTGTCAACTTGCTGTGAAGTCACCCATTTGGTAGTCTGTGTTTGATGGTCAAATACATGTAGCAAGTTGTAATGTTTTGTTAATACAGCTGTGTTTAGGGTTTGCAAATCTATTGTCATTGCGAGATGAAGTGTGAGTGTATGTTATATTGCAAAAAATGTACTTTTCTTTTTTTTTTCTTCTTCCCCCTCTTTATTTGCTAACTGTAATTTTATTTCTGGTGTGTATTTTATTATTAATAAGTAGGTTGCCAAACAGTGACTTTGAAAAACAATGAGCTTGAAGCCTTGATAGTCTTAATATAGAATAAAAAAAACAAATTAAGCCAGTTTGAAATCATTTTAACCTTGACTCAATTGAAAAAATGGCATATGCGTACATTTCATCATTTCTGACCACAGCAAAGAGTTCGTCTTGTTAGGGTCTTCTAATATTTATCCATCAATTTTTCATCACCTTATTTCTTAACATTTTATGCTTGACAATGCCTTCTAATTCTTTATATGAATAAATCTGCTATCAAACCATTTCTAAACATTGTTATGAAATTTTGTGTGCCCCACAGGAAATAAGCCTTGACATCCATATGACCCAACACCAAGTCTAAAATGTTAAAAGTTAATCCTTACCTGGAACGTGCACTTTTACAATTCTTTCATCTTGATCATCAGCTGTGTTTTAGGTCAAGGCTAATCAGTTCAAAGTTAAAATATTTGATCGTACACAGTATTCCTTTCATTACTCAATGATTGAAAGTGATCAACAAACTTGAAAACTAGTACACAAATTTAAAATTGTTGATAGCATTTCCTTGTCATGTTCTATCCCAACACCATGTTACAGGTGCACTGAAAAACAGTATGATGGATTTTTTTTGTAAAATTGTAAAGAACCGTATAGAAATGTATTAAAATCATTGAATTGATTTATTCACTTTGTGGGCAGTTTAAAAATCTTCTATAAATGCTCGCGTTTGAAATCTCAAAGTTCAGTGAGAAGATAGTCAGATAATTAAGTGACAAAGTGGCTGCAATAACATCAAACCTCTTTCAAGTTACATAATCAGTAGTCTATACGCGCAGAAAAAACAAAGCCTGATATAGTTATTTTTGAGAATACAATCATGTTATAAGCCCTCGCAGGTTCATTCGTTCTAAACTTCTTTCTGAATATCTGGAGACGCTGACAAAGGTTTACAAATATGCAGAGTTGGACAGCTGATGGTGATCTCCATAGTTAGAAGTACAGTTAAATGATAAAATATCACTCGTCTATTCTAAATCATGGAGAGAGATAAAGACGAACGACGAAAATTGTCTACTAAACTGGTAAAATGATCAGTGCAAACACAAAAAAGACACTTACTCAAACGTCAAATTCACAAACAGGTACGTCGCCATTACCTTCGTTCTTTCTATAAAAATAGTCGCTATTTTAAAACTAAAACAGATAATCGATGGTATAACGTCTAAAGAGGATACGATCCTTTGACCAAAACACATTTGTTCTCGAAGCCCTCTTAACTTTAGCCGCCATATTTACTTTTTGAAAAACACCGCGCTAGGACCCAAGCCCTTCGCATCAACTTTTCTCATACGGCAGCCTTGGTAACGCGTAGACTGGATTTTTTTAGGGAAAAAAAATCGGTTTCTACTTATCCCTCGTATTCCAGATCTAAAAGGAAGACAGTTGAACCAGGGTCTGGGAATAAACACGTCTCTTAAAAGGTGCAATGCCAAAAGCGGAGATTCTGGCTTACCGGTCGCGCGCGCCTTTCACGTAAAAACTCTGGCAGCTTTACAAATCTCACTACCTTTCTTCACGCAGAGCTTTTTCAACAACTCCACTCGTGCCACGTCACCCCAAAAATAGCGCATATACTTTAAATAATTCTAAAGCCGTATTGAACAGGCCACACAGGTTTATTCTTCCCACTTTTTATTGACTTCTTGTTGTTTAATACAATAAACCTTGTGAACAATCTTTCCTCACTGATCTGATACAAGCTCGATGTGCAAGTTTTCATCAATACTGCATGTCGCATCGACAATGACATTTTACAAATTAATTATGATCTTGATCATGTTTTTCTCCCTCAGCCAATGGTACTCTGATTTTTAGAGCCATTATTTTAATAAGTCATTACGGCAAGCAACCAGTTATGTGTCGCATTCAAACCAGTACGGCCAGTAATCCTAACAGGGCGCATACCATGAATATGATACCGCTGACCTTTGACACGTCGTTTGCTCCATTACAACGGTCATCGGAACAACATAACAAATCACACGTGACTTTTAAGCCCCGCTCTTCGGCTTTCCGGCACCTTTCAAACTTGCTCGGTCCATCCTGGCACTCCTTGTCAGTCAAACAACCTTTAGCGTAAGAGAAATCGGTCTCGTCTTTGTAAAAAAACTTTGCACAGCGGCTTTGCCAAGGAGAGCATGTGATTTCTTTCTCATCGCAGTCCGTCCAACTTTCTTCGCTATCACATTGGTAACATTTGAGCGCACGTACTTTGTCGCCGTAAAAAAAAAAAGAAAATTAGTATGCAAACGATGGAATGTTTTTGCATAAATTCTGAATATCACAAGTGGCTTATCAGTATTTTGGTTTGTATCAAAGGTGTGGTTATTAAGGGGCATGATTAAGGTTTGACGAGGACATTTTCATACCAATCGATCCGTTGTAAAGATCCTTTTATAAATACTTTATCCTTGTGAAAGTCAAAATAACAATACTTAAATACATAAATTTCCTGTGACACTTTTCAAGTTCGCAACTGAAAAGAAAAATCGTGAGAATTAAGCAAATGCTCCGGGAAATATATCTGACCTTTTAAATGTCAATTTATGAAGAATGATCACCTATTATAATATTGTGAAGCCCGGTAGCAAGACAGAAAGGTTCTCTTTTGCCCCATTTCACTGGAGTGACTTTTCATGTTGTTTGGAGTTTTTTTTTTTAATAAGCCAGCTTTCTAAACGGCAAATGTAACCTCTAAATTGCTTTGAACATTCATGTAAGAATAACGGTATTTGAAATAGGATGAAGACATAAATCAATTATGAAAAGTGCTGCTCAGACATTACATTTATTTGAAAAAGCTGCGTGAATTTTACATGTTTCTTTCCAAGCCTACCTGTGGAGATGCAGAGAAGAAGAGTAATGGAGATCGACAAAGCACCCATTGTTCTTGTTGCCGCAGAACACATTTCACCGAGAACTGAAATCAAAAGCCACAAAGACAGCTAATAGCGAAGGAAAATTATGAGCAAAATACTTGTACTGACCTTATATCGAGACAAGTGTTTCAAAACAGTTATTTCGTAATTAATTCATGATATTGTTGCCAGCAGAGATTAGGAATATTAGCACTAATCCCCGTCATCAGCTTTAGGTAACTCTTTTCTTTCTTTATCTACGAGCCTGAATTAGGCAATACTCTTTGCATATCTTGTTACTATTTACGTTTCTAAAATTCTCCCAATTGTTCTGTCTTTTTTAAGATATTTTTAGTAAACACGTTGCGTCAAATTCTGTCGGCTAACTGACTGTATTCCTTTAAACTATTTATCTCATGATAACTGACGATGGCGGCGTCGGTAATTACAAAGACTTCAGGCGTCTTAGGAGTTAAAACGGAAGAACAAAGCGATTTGCGATATGGGAGTGAGAAATGGAAATTTTTATGGGCTCTTCCTCTGATAAGATGTTATTAGAGTACTGCAGCTTGATAGAGGCTAAGTTCCGTTACGTCACAAATGGACCAACAATTTTATACTGATATATCGTTCTTTGAAGCTGCACTTTTTTCATCCATTTTAAAAACTTCTGCATGCTCGTGACAGTTTGCCAGTCATCTTGACTTTCGTCCTTTCGTTTGGACAGGACACTGACAGTGGGCTCGATTACCTGCCGCTGGTCTAGAAATGAGCCTGCGCTAACCCCTCCCCCTCCCCACTCCCGAAGACTGGACTCGAGAAAACGAGAAGACGACGGAAATCGAGCCCAGACACTACACTGAGCTCGTGTCCTCATGCCATTTAAGGTAATGGAGAGTAGAATATATTTCACTTAGCGACAAAATATATCTGAGTCAGTAAGAGCTTATAGGTGAAATGCGCTGCATAGTTGCGGCGTTTGTATCATGAAACTTGT
Source organism: Pocillopora damicornis (assembly GCF_964200805.1). Taxonomy (NCBI): domain Eukaryota; kingdom Metazoa; phylum Cnidaria; class Anthozoa; order Scleractinia; family Pocilloporidae; genus Pocillopora; species Pocillopora damicornis. Next base: position 506,656 of record NC_142671.1, read on the forward strand.
GCTGATTTGTGTTCAAAGCGGAAGAATATTCAGTTCTAGCCAGGAGTAACGGGCTCCTGGTTCTAGCGAAATTTTCATGCATGTGCTTTGTTGATGGATAAAAAATTGTTACGGACCTTAAATGTGACTAAGGAATATTCATAAAAAATTGGGATCAGAGAAACGATTCGGGATAATTGAGGTTCGACTGGTTCCCTTTACTTTCTGGATGGCTCGGATACCGCTGTAGGCCATTTACTTGGTTTCCCCCTGGACCCGTTGTTCTAAGGGTGGATAACGCTATTGACCGAAAAATATCTGTATATAACCTAAACTGAAGAATGACTGCAATTACTGTTATATGACGAAGAAGGAAAGAACAACTGTCAGGATCGATTTTGCCTCCTGCAAGGCTTACTCCGTTGCAGATGAGTTTGATACGGTTGTAAGCCTCAACGCTCAGTTTTTCAATTTCTTTCTACTCAGTTCTCGGAAATTGTAAATGTATGACGGAAACGCGGACCAGCTGTTTTTTTATAGATTTGTTTGTTTTTACACCACCAAGTAGTTTTATGAATCGATAAATGGATACGACGAACTGCAGTACTGATAATAAAAATCTTCTTCTCATCAAATGTTGCTTTTCTTGGGGAAAAAGTGAATGGGTACGGCATTTTTAATTTTTTTTCTTTCATTTTAGCCTTTGCTCTGTTTCAAAAGTACTATCTGTTTTTGCGGTGAAATCTCTCTCCTCGGTTTTGGTCAGCAGGAGTAATTGCCCAGGCATATTGGTCAAGTGTTTTGTTTTTTGTCTCTGAATGGCTCGTTTAAGCTTCTCATTTGAAATTGATTGACACCTTTGCCCAGCCTCATCGCGCTACTAAAGCTCTAACATATTGTAGTGCCTCAGGGGTGATACTGAGGAATCAGGTGACTATTCTATTCAAGCATAACGAGATGAAGTTGATTTCTTATGTTGTATTTCTCCGAACCCTTTCTGTTGGTAAGTGAGTGACCACTGTGTTTGTTAATTCAGAGAAGTTATGACGCCAGGCTTTATCTGGATATAGGATCTCAAACTAAACCTGGTCTTCAAAGCATTTCAATTAGTTGCAAATTTGTCGCCTCGCAGCTCGACAAACTTTGTCTAGCCTTACACATATCTTTAAAGTTACGTTCCTTGCTGATTTTTCAGTCATAAATTTTTCGAATTCTGAAATTTTGTTAAGAAGCTCTATAACAGATGTTTAAAACTCCCTACATTTTATGAATACACAACTTGAAAAACACAATTTCCTTTTGTTCGCCAAACTTTTCAAATAACGATACCCCCTGGAGAATTTCAGAAAAGAGATCCCAAATCATTTCTTGACATTGGCTCCCCCACGCCGGTAATCATACGAGCTGGTTTTTTTCTTTAAAAAGAAACTTCAGGAGGAAAGAAGGGAAGAGAATTATGTGGCAGCAGGGATCTGACAATAAAAGTTAAAATGCCCTTAATGAGAATTTCTGAATTTTAAGTTTTAAACACGTCAAGGTGAAATGGTTCTTAAATTGACGGAATGGCTTTATTTTCGACCAGTATTGTGTTGTGGCGGTGGTAGCTACTTCCTAATGGTTAAGGACTTTTTTCCTTCATAATGTTGATCATGAGTTTATACTACACATCCACAATAAATATTCTTGATCGACATTCTACAAAAAGTAGAAATAACGTTCTCGCGTTTCACGAGACATGACGCAATTGCCCCTCAACAGAGAAGCTCCTTCTCTTTCACACGAAAACGATCTCTACGTAATCGGTTGAATATTTCATTCCGATGATCAATTTGTTTTTCAAAAACAAGTCTTTTTTCAAAGCGAGACTTGTATTTGGAGACAAATTATATACTTTTTTTATCCGTTTGATTTTTAATTTTAATGCTGTAAAGCACCTTAGAAATTATGGATTTTGGTGCTATTTAAATTGTATTTATTATCATTATAAGTCTCCTCGTGCTTTACAGAAAAATAGTCTTCAGTCATACAGATTTTATGATTTCTGAATGTATATTTAATTGATGTGTGGCTTCTTTATGACAGCTTTTGGGATCAACTGCTACAAATGTGGAAGCTACAGAAGTCAGCAGGATTGCAACAACAACAGAAAGGAAACAGAATGTTCGCCAAACAATTACTGCGCCATTCAGACCGAAGAGTACAAGTCTGTCAGCGGTTATGAATACAATTATTACCAGAGAGATTGTACTTTTCATTTGCATTGTAATGGTTCAGGCATCTCCAAGCTGAAAGCGTGCATGGAGGCCAAAGGGACGGAGTGCTCGTTCAAATGCTGTTTTACGGATCTTTGCAACGGCAGTAAGGCAGTTTTAATGATCAGCACCTTCCTGATGTTGACATGCGTATTCATTGGCCTCATCCATTGAGTGGCTAGATTGAAGATTTCAGCGTCCTGTAGCATGTCTTGTGACAATGTAAGCTCCCATGTTGACTAGAATAAAAAAATGTGTTTTGAAATGTTTAGTCTGTAATGAGCAGCAAAAGCGCATCGGCTGACGAGTTCCTGAACTCTTTAGTCACTTATATTTGCATTGTTAGCCCAAGCCTTATGCCTTGTGCATGTTTGTGCTATGCAAAGTACCGACTTTCTAACAACCGAACGCGACGGGCCGCAGTACCAGGGAATGTTGGCTCGTAGTCGTGGCAGTATGGGCCAAACGTAGCCAGGTCCGTTCAAAAACGACTGAGGCCCAATATTCCCATGCAGTACGGCTCCAGAAAGCGACGTTAGTAAGTGGTTTAATTGTATGGCACTCGAATCAGACTTTTTTTTTCTAATTTGCCGGCGTACGCGACCAAAATATGTGGATGATGACCGTGTCCATGGAAACGGCCCGTACGGCAAAATACAGAAAATACAGTAAGAACAAATCAGAACGCTCGAATTTATCCAAGACTAACTTGCCAAATTAGCGAATCGACGGTGGTTTGGCGCGGTCTGTACTCTTATCGACAGTGAAAGTCGTCATCACGGAGGTCAAAATGTTGTGGACTCACGAGCAACAAATTTTAGTCACGTACTTTGATAACGAATATTGTTGTCGATAAGAGTACAGACCATGCTAAACCACTGCCGATTTTTTTTAGACCACGGTATCAACTTCGAATAAAACGAAATAGGGAGCGCGGAATCCAAAGATTTGAGGTTCGATTCCTCATGGGACTCGGAATTTTTTATGTACCACGCTCGTGACAAGACGAAAAACATTTTATCTTAGTTTATTTACAAATACCTTCTATGTTGGACATCAAATGGAGAGGTATATTAAAGTTCACACGGCAACCAGGTGGACAATCAGACATAGTTTGAAGCTACACTGGTTTGCAGATTTAATGAATGTAACCGAAGAAGTTACAATTCATAGACCCAACGTTTCGACACTCCTGTCTAGTGCCTTCCTCAGGGGTGATCTAAACGCTGCAACAAGAGGTCCTTTTATATGATCACTAATTAGCGGCCTTTTTTCTGACGAGGTGTAAATAGGCGTCAGGAAGCAGACCGCCATCGTCACGATTTAAAGGAGCGTGGGCGGAGTTAATGTGCCAAGCCTCCAAACAAAGGCGCTGGTGGTAACGCCGATTAGTGGTGATAATTTTAGAATTATCCCACCCAATTGTATGGTTGGTTAGGCAAGTATGCTCCGATAAAGCTGAATTTTCCTTTTTGCAAAGAAAAACCGCTTTTTGGTGCTCTTTTAACCGTGTACCAAACTGGCGTTTGGTCTGTCCGATGTATTCGTTATCACAGTCATTGCAAGGAATAGAATAAATGGCGTCGGTTCGTTGTTCTTTCGTGACAGGATCCTTAGGTTTGGCGAAAATATGCCCCAAAGTCTGAAAAGGTTTTTGAGCAACTTTAACGTTGTGGCTATTCAAAATTCTCTTGATGGGTTCAGTAACACCCTGTATGTAAGGAATAACAGCAAAACCAGTCGCTGGTTCCCTTTCATCAAGAGCGTTACTATTTGTAACTGGTTTTTGGCAGTTACGGAGAAAAGTTTTTGTATAGCCATTTGCCTTTAGGACATTGGAAACATATTTCCTCTCCTCAGCCTTCGAATCGAGTGATGATGGTAGACAATCAGCCCTCCTAAGTAAAGTTTTGGCTACAGACTTTTTATGGCAAATAGGATGGTGAGAATCGAAAGCGAGGTATTTGTCGGTGTGGGTGGGTTTACGGTAGACACTTGTCTCTAAATTACCCTGAACCCCTCTAGACACATTTAAATCAAGAAAGGGCAAATGTCTATCCTTTTCACGTTCAAGGGTGAATTGGATCGACGGCTCTACTGAATTCAAATGCGACAAGAGGCGCTCCGCTTCATTTCCGGATACCGCAGAAATAACATCATCGACATATCGTTTCCAGAAAAAGGGTTTAACCGGTGAAGTGGCTAAGGCCCTTTGTTCCACGTCTTCCATTACCATGTTAGCAATGACAGCAGAAATAGGCGAACCCATAGCTGTACCAAAAACTTGTTGATAGTATGTGCCGTTATATGTAAATTGCGTGGTTTTGAGGCAAAAAGACAGCAGATGAATAATATCCTCCACAGGCAAAGAAGTTCTTTGTCCTAGGGAAGCATCTTCTCTGAGTCTTTCCTCCGCAACCTTAACGGCAAGATCAACTGGGATTTTAGTGAAGAGCGAAACAACGTCGAAAGATACTAATTCTTCACAAGCGTCAAGAGTTTTATCTCTTATGAAATCCGTAAATTCGCAGGAATTTTTGACAGTGTAATCAGTATTCCCAACAACAGGCGACAAAATTCTCGCAAGATAACCAGAAATTGCATAAGTCGGAGAATTAACAAAAGAGACAATGGGTCTCAAAGGAATTCCCGGTTTATGAATTTTAGGTAAGCCATAAAAACGTGGACATAAGCCGTCACTACTGTATAACATTTTGTACGTAGAGTCACTAATTCTGCCAGCTTTTTTCAAATCAAGCAACATTTTGTTTAACTTTCTTTGAGTTTTACTGGTAGGATCAGAGTTTAAGACAGCATACGTACTCTTGTCATTGAGCAGAGACAAAGCTTTGTCGTGATATTGCTGTTTGTCCATAACCACAACACAATTACCCTTGTCAGCAGATAATACGAGCCTGTCCGGATCCTTTTTGAGAGTTATAAGCGCATTGAAAACATCCTTTTGAATGTTTTTAGGAGGAGGTTTAGCACGCCTGAGTACGCTACTTACTTCTGCTCTTACCAAATGCCTACGATCGTCGTCGAGTTGAGAGATACTCTCCTCAACAGCGGCGACAATTTCGGCGGTCGGTATTTTGCGAGGAGCAATAGCAAACTTTAGACCCTTCTCTAAACCACTCCGTTCCAGCGCGGATAATTCCTTGGAGGAAAGGTTCATGACCCATATATCTTTCAGAGATGAGCTTGAATTAACAGGAGACCTCTTACTGAGCAAGTGACGGAGTTTTCTGTCATGTTTCTCTCTCTGTTTGGTAAACGTCTGCAGTTCTTTCGAAATGCAAAACTCCTCGACCCAGGAAGTTTCGGAGTTGTTAATCAAAGCAGAGAGTTCACTGAGTGAACGAGAGAATAACGTACGTAACCGCAGTATAGAACTGTGACATTCATCTATTCGTAGCTTGAGAAAAGAAAAACCAGTACGGACCATGAGCTTGTATCCTTTAGCACTCCGTAAAGGAGGCCGAAATCTCAAACTCGATGGAAGCACATGGTTCTCTTTGCAACGGTGATTGAAATACAAATGACAGCGATACTTAGCAATGCGGACTCTGATGTTAGTGAGCCGGTTGACCCTTGTAACAACAGTTTGACCATACTTTTCTCGAAATGGAGAGGTATTTTAGACGTGCCTGTCAGGTGCCTCCATGGACTACGGTGGGGTACTTTTTTTGTAATTTAGGTAAAAACCTCTCGTGGCATCTCTATTATCTTTGCTATTCATTTTAATTTTTTTTGTCCCTTAACTTTGCTTTATGTCTCATGTGTAGATGAAATTGTCATCCTTGCCGCCGTATCCTCAATCACCACGAACGAGAAGCCCCCTCCAAACGTTGGTTTGGTGATTCCGGCCTCCAGATGTGTTGCCTTTTCAATGGGCTTCTATTTGGTTTTTTCGCCAGGTTTTGTTTACTGATTGCTGCTGATTCTCAGAAAACGTTTTTTTTTTCTAGGAATATTTTGGTTTAAGTAAAATCACTCAGGTCGGATAATAGAGGTACTCTGATTGGTTGAGAACCACGTCGTACCTTGGCCTTTCTTGGCTCCGCACGAGTTTATTGTGATAAGTTTTTATATGGACTTTGCATAATACTTGCTGAAATGTCTAAAGAAGAGGATAACACGACATGCAGATGCTCTAATATTCACCTGAATGAAGTGACTAATAAAAATAACTCTCCCTAACCACGATGGAAGTATCCAATATGAGTGTTACTCTGCGGCGGGTCGTAATTTTGACAAAGCGAAGTAAACAATTATTGAACTGTTCCGATCGACATGACCCTACCCCGATGCAAAATTAGTAGGCCTTTGGTTTCTGTTCGACAATGAAAGTGCAATTGCTGGTTTTCACGTGACGTCACTAAATTTCAGACTTCAGAACTATTGATCCTCCTGAGATTTTACTTTCATGATGTATTAGAGCAGCTAAAAACTAATATTCAGACAAATTTTCACTCCAAATGGGTTCTTGGTTTAGTGATAGACTACTCTTGAATTTCTAAGCTTTTGCGTGACGTGGCCTTTACATGACGAGCGAGAGAGCTGTTATGTTGGTTTAAAAGGTGACTTATTTAGGGAAATTCAGCTATCTGAACAGTTCTTGTATTAGAATAAAGTATTATTGTTACGTTTATGAGTTCTTAGAGAGATAAATTCACGCTTTTGTAGCAAAACTCAGTGACAGATGTTTCTGCTGGTTTCCGGCCGCCATGTTGGTGCCCATCTAGGTGGGCACCAGCATGGCGGCTCCATACAAATCTCTATAAATTTGGGAAAAACGTTTCTCCTCATATCTTCCGTAAGAAAAATTGCTGTGACCTGAATCTTGGCGAGAGTCTTTACATATCTAGCTTCTTTCTATTTCCAGATTCTAGACTAAATCGATGGAACGGTTTTTATTTCTTATTTTGATCTATTTTGAATGGCGTGACACTGAAAACCAGCAATTAACGTTGATGACTTTGACATTTCGCTTGCATTGTCGATAATTACATTAGCTGACTCAGTTCCACGTCGTTTCGTTTTTTAATTCCACTTTCCTTTGTCGTAGGACTTTATCATGTCTATCACGTTTGAGGGTTTAAGAAGCACTGTGTCAACATTTTGAGTGAACTTCATTATTCATTATCGAAAAAAAAATTTATAGGAATCGAAGAGTGTTATACGAGGTCCGAACAATACTGATGGCTCTTAGCAATTGGTCAAGAGGTGACCTTGTACGCTGCGAGTTCAAATTAAATCGACGATTTATTCTCCTACTCCTTCGTGGCTACAAAGAGAGGCAAGGGGTGAGGGGAGGCTTGGTCGCCAATTGAGCCTTCTTTTGGAATTTGTTTTTCCATAGTCTCTTTTGGTAACTGAACCGTTATTTTTCTTTGTTTCCACGTACTCTTTTTTGTCATGATTCGGTGGATAGCTTAACGATCCGTGAGCTGAATTTCACAAAGAGGCTATTAGGAGTGAAAGACGAAGGGCTAATGCTCGAAATGCTAGCCTATAAACTCTATAAGATGCCCAATTAACATTTATCAACTCAGCTGATAAAAACAAGTTATCTCGTTTTCAGAATGAGCAAGCTATCATCACTCTACCCCGTGGAACGAACAGAAGAGATTGTGTAGGCGAGTGAATATATCGGTAAGCTTAAAATTTATGTGAATGACGAAAGTAAGGGTGAGTGTGTACTGCCTTCAGGGTATCTGTGTTTACCCCTTTAACCATTTCGCGTCATGAAGCTCATGACGCGAAGGTCAAGGTACTAAAAGAGGGGCTTCTTGGTTAGCCGCTTATTCCAGACTGAACCACAGAGTAAACAAGGGCTTAAGAGCGCACAGGCCGCCCAAGCTCCAGCTGTGAGATGATCATCTTGCGCAATAACAGTCATGGCGGAATTATAAGAGTTTGTATGGGAATATTTACGACCGCTCTAAGGAATAAAAAAATACGTCAAATTCTCAATAAAAATACTTCACCTTACTTCCACAGTGTATCACTTGTTATCTGACCGCTTAATTTGATGAACAGAGCCCATTTAAGCGAGTTGTTCATTTCGAGGTTATGTACGTTGAAAACCTCGAAATGAACAACTCGCTCAAATGGGCTCTTTTCATCAAAGTAAGCGATCAGATAACAAGCAATACGCTGTGGAAGTAAGGTGAGGTATTTTTTTTTGAGAATTTGACGTATTTTTTTATTCCTTAGAGCGGTCGTAAATATTCCCATACAAACTCTTATAATTCCGCCATGACTGTTATTGCGCAAGATGATCATCTCACAGCTGGAGCTTGGGCCGCCTGTGAAGAGCGGGGCGACAAATGGCGGTTGTTTTTTTATGTAGATTAGATTTACAAATAGATTTACGACGTATAACGGCACAAAACGTGTATATCAACCGACACAATCTACATGGACGGAAGCTACCAAATTAAACAACATTTAGACAAGATTAATTAAGTGGGGTCCAGTGGGCCTGTTGCTAATCGAACCATCTAGCTCACAAACTCATTCGAACAGTCAATTCTCGGAAAAACACTCTCTATTTTCAAAATATTTCCGCCAAAAAGGTCTCTTGACCTGTAAAATGTAGCGGCAGAACCTTGAAAATTTCACAGTCCTAAAAACATTGACACACACATGAAAATGTTCTGAAGTTAACGCATGCCAAGAGCTTGGACAAAAACATTAAAAAAATAGGAAAAGGGTCGAGTCTTCTACTAACACTCAGAACTGCAGTATGGCGTGTCATGTTTACTTTGCTGGAGGCCAAAACAATTAAGCTTTTGTTTCCTGACAGAAAATCAACTTCCTGAATTCTCGGAAAAGCTCCATCTTTCTGGGAAGAAAGACGCCTATCAATCAAACAACAAGAAGCCTGCCCATGAAATGTGATTGGTTACAAATCATGACAGATAATCAAATCAATCCTTACGATTGGTTGGATCTAACCATAATTTTATTGGAAAAAGTAAAGGTTAGTCCTTGGACTTCATCAGAGGGCGTCCGACTTTATCATACGATCTACTTCTTAGCGCTCCAGACGAGAATAAAGGAGAGGCATTCAAGTTGTAAGATGAAGTTACTTTTCGTCATCACCTTTTTCCTCTGCATTTCTGTTGGTAAGTTCAAGTACTTTTTTTCACCGACCAATTTTACAGTTGCTTAAGTTAAAAGCTTGGGTAAAATGCACGCGCTCGGCTCTTGGCGCACGACGAGTTGTGGTCGGTTTATATCTTCAATTTTCTTTCATTATCTAGTTTTGTTCGGAATTTACTAATTAGAATTAGTGCACGTTTCTTGGCGTAAAGAAAATTGAGGGGTTAGGCGCGATTATTTACACAATTACACTTAAAATCCTGTAAAACATACAAGTTAATTTACATTCAGCCAGCGCCCATTTCTAGCGTGTGAAGACTCACTGAACATCAAACTGACGAATTCCAAGGATATTTTGAGTCCAGCTTCGTCAATTATGTCTTGCTCCCCGTGGGAAAGCAGTAAATTGACTGATCAAGATATGGCAGAAAAAATTGCGCAACAAAGTGCTTATTAGTCAATTCTTCATTTTTTTCCCAGCAGCATTGCGTCGATGAAATTCTGTAACTGTTGCTACAGAATTCTTTATTTTCCGTTTTATTTGAACGTATGCTTGAAGAGGCAACTGCTAATTTTCGTATTGAGTGTAAATTTCGTTGTGGGCGTACATCAGAAATGGTGTTTCGAAATACGCTAATCGCGCGGATGTTTGAGAAGATGAGGATACTTAAGCTAAAACCATTCACTTTCTAGCGGTAATTTCTCGTCCAGGTTGTGTCGCACTGTCGTCGCCATAACCCATCTTGTTGAAGATGGAAAGACGAAGAAACTACAACGTTACCCAATAAGTTGTTTGTTCTCCTTTGTTTTAAAGAAGTAATTCGATGATGATTCATCTCAACTTTAAGTGAATAACATGCAGCTATTTCAGTATCACTTTCGAAACAATTTCGCATAACATTTCACAACAGAAACTAGATCTGAAGCGCTGCCAATGAATTAAAAACATCTTCTTTTCCTACCTTAGGATACGGCTTGAAGTGTTACAAATGTTTGACTAATAAAGGCTGGGATGAGTGCAAAGACATCAGAACAGAAATGGATTGTCCTGCCGGTCTCGATCGCTGCTTCAAGGCATCTGCAGACGTAAAAGATGAAGGTGCATCCGTTCAAGAATATGGCAAAGGCTGTATGACTGAAGAAGATTGTAAAACTGATCTGAGCTCTATCTGTAAAGGCAAAGGAAATTGTAAACTGGATTGTTGCTCTGGTGACCTGTGTAATGCTGCCACACTAAAGAAATCCAGCGTCGCTGCTCTTATCGCATGCACTTTAATGGCTTTGCTGTATTAGAATGAAAAGATGCAGTTTTCTTAGTTGTTGTTGAACTTTGTAGCTATAGACAGAAACTAAAGCAGCTGTTATTAATATCTTTTCCAATGTTTCATTTTTTTAAACATCGCAAGCAATACTTTAACCAAGCCTAAGAAACAGATTGTTTTGAAAAGCTGTTTCATTTTTTAATAAAGGGTAGTTTAAGGTTTTAACTGCGATGATCTTTGCATAATTTTTACATTACTTTTCTTTAATAATCATTTCATTCAGTCGAAGGTGAAATCAAATCTAGTTCAGATTAACCAACAACGTATTTACCCTCTGCTGCTGGCAAGAGGACTGCATAGTATCCCACGACCATCCAGTCCATAGAGCTTAGTTGAGAATGTTTTCTCAAGCCACAAAAGACCAATTCCACAAGGCCATTCCATCCTTCTTGAGTATCTCGCTGATAGAGCTTTTTCGGGGGAAACAGCGAAATCGGCCTCGAACAATTCTACAAAAACCCCATGCCCCAGCATTTTCCTACAATACAGTAAACCCATGACATAAAGGTACGATAGATTGAAAATATTGTAATATGCTTTAAGATTTATAGAGACTACTCTATCGGATCCCAAAAATAGACACTGAGAACAAAACCTATAGCACACAAGGCCTCAAGCTTTCGCGCGGGACTTAAGAAACTATAAATATCAGGCTCTGACGTTCACACAATGCATCAGAACCAATAATACCCTAACCCTAACCACCTCCCTACCCATCCCCTCGATAAAAAGAGTGATATCATACACTGGAAATGTAACATACTAGGACAGAATACAATGTAAGATCCTGAACAGTAAATATCAATCTCAGATTCAACATCAGAGCGCACGCTTATTCGCGCGAGACAATACTGTCGAGTCTTATGGTATAAGGACCTGCGCGGAAAACGTTTTTGCCTTTTTTTGTGAGCAGCACTAAAATTTTAGGAAAAAGGTTTCGATCTCCTTTGTGTTTCTTCTGACAAGATCAACGGCCTTACCTAGCAATCAGAAATTATTCGGAAGGTGTTACTCAAAAGTTCTGTACATGAGTGACATTATTTGGTAAATAAACCTCTTCAGGCGGCTGGAAAGACAGCTGATAATGTCCACGACTAAGAGATTGTCTCATCGATCCCTTGATTTCAATGAACTGTAAGTTTATTTACCGGTGAAAGCTTCATCAGAGTAGCGTTATCAATATTTTCCTCGCTTTAACCACAGTAAACACAGAAGACATTTGAATAGCGAATTGCCAGCTAAAAGGGTGGTAATAACCGCTGACTAATTATTGTGGTGATCTCGTACTCATAAACAAAGTGCCCCTTCCCGGTCCTCAGAGAAGAGGCAGAGGCTAAATCACGTAACGCAAACAAAAGATTCCTCAAGGAAGTCTGTAGAGATGACTGTGATATTTGTTCTTGTGCTGATTTCTTGCATGTCCCTTGGTAACTTTACTCTCTTTTCATTTATCCGAATTCTTCACCGCTATCAAGACGTGTTTCCTCGCGTAAGGTTCTTTGGGAGTTGTTTGTAGATGTACAGTAAATCGTTTGAGCCTGAAGTATATCTCAATTGTAACGTCTGATGATTCGGTTAAGCGTTTCCAAGTTGTGCTGGAAGGGCTTTTACTCATGGTAAAGACTGCTGAATGCTAACGAAAAGTTCACTTAATACTGAATATAAACTGAAGTTTATGAAAGGATAAAACTCGAGAGGAATATGGTTGAGGCTTCCAGGCCCTGGTTGTTTAAATGTTGGATAATGCTATCCACCAGATAAATCGCTATGCAGTGTATAGCCTTACACATTTTGTTCACAATTATTGGCTGGATAACGATTTGTCCGTTGAAGAGCGTTATCCGCTCTTTGTACAACTGGGCCCAGATATACGGTCAGATAATTTGTGCTCGAAAATTTTGAGCGTTAGCGGGCGGTTTGCGCACTCCGACTGCCTTGCATTGTAGTAGCGTTATTTTCGATAAGGCTGTGAGATCGGCAGAAATCTGCAGATTTTAATCGAACATTCCGCAAAAGTTAGACTGTTCCTTTTTTCTTTCATCATAGACAAATGAAATTTGATTGATTCTCAATTTTTAGAAGTATTTTTGTACCTATTTGTCGCGTATTCAATGGTTCTCAAGGACAAACGCAATCACCGTTTTTTAGTAAGTAACTTAAGACCGGTTTTCGAGAAAGTCAAATTTGATGTACGTCGTAGTCTGAAGCCTTTCAAAGATTTGATTGGCCGCTTTGATCCTTTTTTAACAGCTCTGACTAAACGCTCTCAAATGCTCTCCAACGGTACAGTGTTTTATGCATTTTAAGTGATAGTGTTTGAGATCGATTATGGCCGCAAAAGGCGTGTTGTTGTGTTTAGTGTATTGCGTTACATAGCGTTACGATTGTAAAGACATTTCCTCTATTTACTCAACTGTGTTGTATGGTAAATCTACTATCTTGATCACTGAATGAAGGACAGTTGAATTAGAGCAGTGAAAGGAGTCACTTGACCTATAAATAACTCTACATTGCGCAAGGCGATACGCCGGGTTAGCCGGAAAACAAAAGGCAGTCGACCATTAAAAGGTTTTGGTAGGCTTGTGTGAGGGTCTCAATGGTGTGATGGCTTTTACGGCTAACGGTTAATATTTTGGCCAATTTACGGCTAACAGTTGACACCTTTCAATTGTTTCCACC